>NC_064414.1:39800000-40137500 GCF_023375975.1 Astyanax mexicanus | reverse complement strand
ATTTTATTATTTTCTTTTCGTTGGCACAGTCCTTTAGTCCACCTTTAGACATTATAGTTTCTGTTGATTTATTTTCTATTTAAAATACACTTTCTACAACCCCTGGCAAAAAGTATGGAATCGCCAGTCTTGGATGAGCACTCCTACAGACATTTCATTCTGTAAAACAAACTCTGATCAAAAACATGATACAATAATAAGGTCATTCCAAAGTGCAACTTGTTGGCTTTCAGGAACACTCAAAGAAATGAAGAAAAAACATTGTGGAAGTCAGTGAATGTTACTTTTATTGACCAACCACAGGGAAAAAAATATGGAATCACTCAATTCTGAGGAAAAAAGTATGGAATCACTCAAATTGAAGGTAGAAAATAAGGACACACCCAGTCAATTTCCTTTCCCTAAATGGACACCTGCCTCAGATTAGATCTGCTCGTTAGTCTGCAGTTAAAAACACCTGCAGTCATGACACCTTGGAGGGCTGCTGGACGAATTAGAGTGGCAAGAACCATGGCTCCAACAAGAGAAATGTCTCTTGAAACAAAAGAGAGGATTGTGAAACTTCTTGAAGAAGGTAACTCTTCACGCATGGTTGCTAAAGATGTGGGCTGTTCACAGTCAGCTGTATCCAAGATATGGACCAAATACAAACAGCATGGAATGGTTGTTAAAGCCAAGCGTACTGGTAGACCGAGAAAGACATCAAAGCGTCAAGACAAGCAACTTAAGGCCATTTGTCTTGAAAACCGAAAAAGTACAACTAAACAGATGAAGCATAAATGGGAAGAAGCTGGAGCCAATGTATGTGACCGAACTGTAAGAAATCGCCTAAAGGAAATGGGATTTCAATACAGGAAAGCTAAAAGAAAACCATCATTGACACCTAAACATAAAAGAACAAGACTGCAGTGGGCTAAGGAGAGGCAATCATGGACTGTGGATTACTGGATGAAAGTTATCTTCAGTGATGAGTCAAGAATCTGCATTGGACAAGGTGATGATGCTGGAACTTTTGTTTGGTGCCGTTCCAGTGAGATTTATGAAGAGGCCTGTCTGAAGAAAACAACCAAATTTCCACAGTCCTTGATGATATGGGGCTGCATGTCAGGCAAAGGCACTGGGGAGATGACTGTGGTTAATTCTTCTATCAATGCACAAGTTTACATTGACATTTTGGACAGTTTTCTCATCCCTTCAATTGAACAGATGTTTGGAGATAATGAAATAATTTTCCAAGATGACAATGCATTGTGCCATAGGGCAAAAAAAGTGAAGGCATTCCTTGGAGAAAGACACATTCAGTCGATGTCATGGCCTGCAAATAGTCCAGATCTCAACCCAATTGAAAACCTGTGGTGGAAATTGAAAAAAATGGTCCACAAGAAGGCTCCGACCTGCAAAGCTGATCTGGCAACTGCTATCAAAGAGAGTTGGCACCAAATTGATGCAGAATACTGTTTGTCACTCATCAAGTCCATGCCTCAGAGACTGAAAGCCGTTATAAAAGCCAAAGGTGGTGCAACTAAATACTAGTGATGTATTTTGAATCATCTTTTGTTTATCTGTTTTTCATGATTCCATACTTTTTTCCTCAGAATTGAGTGATTCCATATTTTTTTCCCTGTGGTTGGTCAATAAAAGTAACATTCACTGACTTCCACAATGTTTTTTCTTCATTTCTTTGAGTGTTCCTGAAAGCCAACAAGTTGCACTTTGGAATGACCTTATTATTGTATCATGTTTTTGATCAGAGTTTGTTTTACAGAATGAAATGTCTGAAGGAGTGCTCATCCAAGACTGGTGATTCCATACTTTTTGCCAGGGGTTGTAGTTTTGATATCAACACATTTAATTGTTTATTCTCTTTATCATCAGTTTATTCATTTATCTCTCTATCTTTTGTATTACTGTATTTGTACTTTTGATTTTTGTAAGAAATATCTTTCTTTTTTACCACTAATTGTTGTCTTCCCACTTCCTCCTCCATCACATGCCTTATTGTTACTCCTCCTCACCCCTAGACAAAAGGGGAGGAGCATAACACTTGGATACAGCTGACTGTGAACAGCCCACATCTTTAGCAACCACGTGTGAAGAGTTCAAGAAGTTTCACAATCCTCTCTTTTGTTTCAAGAGACATTTCTCTTTTTGGGGCCATGGTTCTTGCCACTCCACTTCGTCCAGCAGCCCTCCAAGGTGTCATGACTGAAGGTGTTTTTAACTGCAGACTAAGGAGCAGATCTAATTTGAGGCAGGTGTCCATTTAGGGAAAGGAAATTGAATGGGCTTGTCCTTATTTTCGACCTCCAATTTGAGTGAATCCATACCTTTTTTCCTCAGAATTGAGTAATTCCATATTTTTTTCCCCTGTGCTTGGTCAATAAAAGTAAAGTAACATTCACTGACTTCCACAATGTTTTCTCTTCATTTTTTTGAGTGCTCCTGTTTTAATTGGAAGGACTTCATCGTATAGCTTCACTTTGTCATCGGCTGCTTGCTCACCGGACTTCTCCTTTAAAAAAACAAAAACAAAACAACAGTGAGGCGATGTGAGCTAAACAATTATGTAATATTAATATTAGTGATATCTCAATTAGCTAGCTGACTTGCATAGTGATTAACTGTGTAGGTTATTATTGTGATTCACATACAAATACAAGTGAAGACAGGCTAGAGTTCTTACCCATTTCACCAAAGCATCTTTAAAAGTAGTTGCTTTAGCCTGTAGAGACAGAAAAACAGCCTTGATTTATTTAACAGATTATATATTTACTTACTAAATTTTAGCACTTTCTACATTTAAACACCTTCCCACACTCAGCTATTTCTATTGCTTCATATAGATGGAAGGCATGGCAGAAATAATTGTTGATTAATCTATAAATAATCAACAGATTAGTCAATTACCAAAATAATCTTGGTAGCTACTAAATACTTTAGTAGAGTCAAAATTTTAGAAAAGGCTTAACTAGGTTAACTAAATACTTCAGCTAGCCATTTAGCAGTGTTTTTTAGCTAACTTTACTTACTAATTAATAAATAACTAGCACTCTGTAATGAAACTGACAGCTGGTCAGTGTTCCTTCTTTTAGGCACTGAAAATATATACAATATGCTCAGAAAAACATATCAGTTATCACAACAACTAAATTTATCACGCAGGCAATCTTGAAGAAATGAGGGGCCAGCCTGCAGTGCTCAGACCATACACCCTGTACACACTGCATAAACTCTGTCTGCATGGCACCGTCTCAGAAAAAGTTTCTAATCATCTCTAATGACCTTCACTTCACCCTGATACAGAGATTTATCTATATATCCTACCTACACATCTGTCAGGGGTATGGTTCTATAGTGTTGTCTCATTAAAAGATGTAACAACAGAAGATGCAGAAACAGAGGGGTGTACTCAATGAATTTACTTAAAACATATATAATTCTGTTTATACTGCAGCTGCATTTACTATGACAGAACAGTAAGCCTGCTACTATTTTTTCCTGTAAATTGTTATTGTTTTTCCTGTAAAGAGGCTTTGTGACAACCTTTGTTGTAAAAAGCGCTATATAAATAAAACTGAATTGAATTGAATACTAATAATTACAGAGATTTTGTACAGTAATGTTAACAGATAATGAACCAGAAACTGAGAAATAATATTTACATGCTCATATAATCTAAACTGCTGATAAATTATTCGCATTATTTAGATAACAAAAGGATTTACACTACTGTGCCAGTGTTCAGTCAGAGTCAGTGACCGCTTAGTCAGAGCGCGCTGGGTTTGCTGAACAGGTGTTGCACCGTTTTCTGTGACCGTCGGGTTTTGTGACCACAGAGGCCGCTACTTCACAGTTTCTGTTCACGGGCACGAGCGCGCTGCGTAGACTGCGTAAGCTACGCGGACTCGCTTTATTTTCTCTTTCTGCTGCTGTCGGTCCGCCGAACGATGAAAAAAGGCTGTTTACATTTTTAGGTTGTCTATAAATAAAATAAACGATCTTAAACATTAACATTTCATTATTAATTCTCTACATTTTCACGTCGTATGAAGAAAGTAGGTGGGGTGCACTGCAAAATACAAGCTCTTTCCCTAAACAAACCAAAACGCCAGACCCAGTAAAATATAAGATAAAACCCTATAAGAAAACTGAGTAACACTAAGAAAATGTTTACTTTTATACAATTACTTTTATGTTGAGTAGTATTGCAAAACAGAAGAAAATAGATTGATTATCACATACTTTACACCTGTTCTATTATGCTAAACATACATTAGGTAATGTGTATCATATTCAAACTGATCTATAAATAATTAAATTGGTAGTTATAATGCCCTATCCGATATTAAAGGTAATTAGATTTATTAAAAGGGTTAGGTTATTTTTTGTCATTGTTTTCTGTTATTTTGGAGACAAAATGGGCTGATACCTGATTCAACTGTAAAAATGTGCCTTTGTCAGGTCTTATCTTAACCCCTTCAGAACCTGCGTTCATTGCAGTGGACATAATGTATTCTTGAACCTATGTCTGCAATCTGAAGTAAAACATGGCAGCATCCCATATAATGAAGTATAGTAAACACATTTTTCTCCATTATATTATACAGTTTATTTTACTGCTTAGCTATATAGATCAAGGTTACAGAATAAAAATAACGTTAAACGAATTATTCCACTGCAATAAACATAGAAAAGACAAATAATACATATAAATTGTATTTATTTATTGAGCGAATCTTTATTTTTGAGTGCATTATGTATATTTTTTCTTAATTGGAACATAATTCAGGTCTGAAAGGGTTAAACATGAGTTATCAAGTTTTTTTGTGAGAGTGAGGCAATCACTGGGCTTTACTCATACTCTGACATCTGACATCAGAATATGTGACCCTATTCATCTCTGTGTAAAACCAACCAAATCTTCCCAGATTACTTACTATTCCTTCACATTTTCAGCTTTACAAAACATTTATTACTGGACTTAACCATAATGCTTTAGAATAGGGATCATACTTTGTGATAGCTGGTATCAGAATATGTGACCCTATACCATCTCTATTAAATATAGTGTAAAACCAACCAAATCTTCACAGATTACTGACTATTCCTTCACCTTTTCAGCTACAAAAAAAACTTTATTACTGGACTTGACCATAATGCTTTAGAATAGGGGTCACACTTTCTGACAGCTGGTATCAGAATATGTGTGACCCCTATTCTAAAGCATGCTGCTCTGGACAATTGTGCAACCGCCGGAGACAACATGGTGAGCAGCTGATCTTACATATTACTACATTTATTACTAATTACATATATATGTATTACTGCACTATATACACACTACAGCACCCGCAGCACCACAGCACACAGCCCGGGAGATACGAGTTTATGCAACATGCTTATCGCAGGGTTCTCTCACTTCTTCCAGCTCCGGTGTTCTGCTGAATTGTGCTACCCATCAAAATATGGTAAAGAGAATGCATCTTTTCACATGATTTTCAACACATTTGTAACAATCTCGTCAATAATGATGATGGATTTACTTATTTGGAGCAATTTTGAAGCAGCAGGGAGAGGTAAGCGCTGGTGGGGGCTGTATGTGTGACTGTTGACCTCTAGTTACCCAGGGGGATTAATTACACAAGCTGCTGTAAAACTGTACAAAACAGTCTAACGCACTGTTTAGGCTCCAATTCAGGAACTGTACAGTGAAATGGTTTGCAGTTCCATAATCCTGAGAGTTAGATGGTTGGAATGATGTATAGCATGTCCGCATTGGATCATATATGGACGTACGTAAAAATATAATAATATTTGTAATAAACAAGGCATATTTTGCCGTAAATGTTTATTTTCTAAAAGGAAACACAGCTAAATAGGCTAGACAACTGAAAATCAGAGATTCTAAGCTTCAAAATATGGCATATTGTGTGTTGAGCCTATGATTAATCATAAACACAGCCAGATATGCATTATGATATTGTTAAGTAAAAATAGTAAACATAAAATTACCTATTTTAAAAACTGTTTTAAAATTTACAAATTACTCATAAAATCTACTCAATTACAGTAACGTGAGTTAATGTAATTTGTTACTTTCCACCTCTGCATCTATGTATATGATGCCCCCAACTCGAGCTCTCCAAGTCGTCTGCAGTGTATTGCATTAGAGTTTTTTTTTATTAGACCTTTGCATTAGACCATTTTTTAATACTGTATTATTGTTTAAACTACTCCTAGTATTTATGGTCATCCTCCTAACATTAGTGTGTTGCATGCCTAGCATCCACAGTGTTTACAATTATACTGTATATTGTACAACAACAAACTATTATAGAACAATAAATTGTCCTATGTGCTCATTGGTGCCAAAAACTGATAGAAACAAGCAGTTGGTCATAATGTTATTTTTGATTTATAATTATATACAGGACAGTAAGTAATCTGTACACGATTGCTTTGATTTAAGAAACAATCATCTGATATGTATAAATAATACATACATGTTTTTTGTGTAATAATAAAACTCGTGTTGTATATTCTGTAATGTAACATAATGGAACTGGAATAAAGCAAAACCAATCACCTGGATGAGGCTGGATTACATGAACACCTGATTACTCATTTTGGCTGTCTTGTTTGTAATCAATGACTAGACAAGACCTTTTATTCTGGTGACTCTGACATGTTAACTGATATGAATATGTACCGTTGGGGCAAAAACTAAGGATTTTGAGTGAAGTATGTGTATTAGCTGCTCCTCTATTATGTGGTGCATGTAGTTTGAGAAATGCCCACACTGGTGGAAATAGTTCTGATTTGAGAAAATGCAACAAAGTAACTGAGAAAAAAAAATGCAAATATACACATGGCATTAAAATTAGTTTAGAAATAGTATTTGTCAAGTCATTTGTCATGTGCAGCTTCCCCACTTGAAAGGGATTGACCCATCTACTCGGAGTTTACACTGGATTTCACTCAATGACCAGCCAAATATCTTCTTTTCTCTTTTTATTTCAACACAGTTATTATTTAATTTGCTTTTGTTTTCCTTCACAGTTTTCCATATGATTTTGTAGTTGTTTTTAGCTCATTAATTCGGTGATTTGGTTTGAACAGTGTCCGAATAGTCAAAATAGTTTGGGCTAGCTTGGACGAGCTCCGATAGCCACAACAAGATGAAGAGTTGATTTCAGTTGAATAGTTGAATAGAGTGGTGTTCTGAGCCGAATACAGCTGAACAGAGCCAAATATAGTTGGGCAGAGTATAGGTCTAAGGTGTAAGCTGAAAAAAGGTTTAAAACAGAAAATACACAGAAGAAAGAAAAATAAATTATCTCAAGAAATTAAAGCTAGTATGTTTCATCACTAAAAGCCTAATTAACACAGTAACAACTTAGTTAGTTATAACTTAAGCAAGATTTAGCAACATATCTAGCTTAAATAAACAATTAGCATGCTAAACAATTAGCTAAACACAACAGCCTAGTATCTTTTTTTATCACGGAGTTAGCAAAGTCCATACGGCTTAAGCAGCAGCAGCCACTATTTTCACTCGAATAGCAATTCCGAGGTGGTTTTAATGTTCTGGCTACTCTTACCGGCTGCCTCTCCGGGTCTAGTAGACGTTGTCAGTCCTGCACAGTCTCTGAGAACACCAACTTCGCTAGGTTCCGAACAGTAGCTTCTCCTCGTGATGAAAGTTAGCAGCTCTCTCTCTCTCTCTGTTTTACTCCGAGAGGGTACTGACTCCTCTCTCTCTGTTTTACTCCTCTCTCTCTCTGTTTTACTCCTGTCTGTACTTGTCTTCTTGTGGACTCGTAATACGTCATCAGTCGCAGCCCAAGTACTTAAGAGGGTGACGTCATCAAGTACACAGCTGTTCCAAAAACACACTCTGCAGCGCGCAGCCGCGGCGATGACGTCATAGCTCTCCTAAATATATAAATAGGGCTGGGGACGGCTCTTCTCCCAATTCATAAAGTGCAGCAGGGCGAAGCGATAATGTATTTCTTGATGCAACAAGACCAAAAATGTATGAGCACAGAATCTTTGCAAGCGAAAATATTGGACATTAAGAAATTTGAAGATACAGACAGTAGGATTAAGGAAAGCCACATGGCAAGGGCCAAGGTGAAGTTTGAGAAGACAATGCTGTCACTGGACATCGAGGCCCGGGAGATCGAGAGGAAAATAGAGATGATGCGCTTAGCAGAGGAGCGGAAGCTCAGGGCGGAACAGCTCCAGCGCAAGAAGATGGAAAAAGTTGCACAGCAGAAGGCCCTCGGCTCGCTGATCACCGCCACACGGAGGCGCTCGCGCTGCGAGAGCGAAATGGAGGCGAACAAGGCAGCGTTTACGAGCAAGCGGTGCGACGTTAAGAGGGAGTGCATCGTCAAATGCAAAACAGCAGAAAAAGAGGCGAAACAAGTGCTGGCTGAGCTCCTGGAAAACATTAAATATGATCGGAAGGCCGTCAAGAATGCCATTGATCAGATCAAAGATGAGTCCGAGAAGCAGCAGCTGGAGGACACTCTCAAGGAGGTCGAGAAGGAATACAAGCACCGGGTAAAAACCGTTAAAGCTGTGCTTAAGTGGAAGTGCGATATGGTCAAGCGGGAGGCTGAAACGAAGCTGCTGTGTATCGATGCTAAGGAGATGAACTACAAGAAACAGCTCAGGACAGAGCTGTACGAGATCGGCGAAGTAATCAAGAAGGGAAAAAGCTGGGAGATCGGGCAAAAGGCCAACGTGAAAATACCAGCGGCCGTTTTAGAAAAGCTAGAACGGGTGCGCAGCGAAGCCTTGGCCAAGATCGAGGAGCAGCGCAAGATCGCCGCTGACAGGTATGAGGAGATGCAAAGGAAACACCAGGAGAACATCAAGAAGGAATGGCAGGAGGCCAAAAGGAAAGTCAAGCAGGAGCGTGAGGAAAAGGAAAAACGACAACTTGAGAAGCTGCTGGCCCAGGAAAAGAAGGGCAAGGAGGTCCAGGAAGCGGTGAAAAGGCGCTTGGAAAAGGCACAGGATGTCATTCAAAAGAAGGAGGAGGAATGGCAGGCCGAGGTGAAAAGGCGCGAGAAGAAGCGCGACGCTACCTATAAAAGGATCAACAAGGAACAGCTGGAATACAAACTCAGGTGCAAAGAAAGGAGCCTTCGATTTAGGGACGAGGAGCTGCCGGTGTTACAACGTTTTCTGTGACCGTCGGGTTTTGTGACCACAGAGGCCGCTACTTCACAGTTTCTGTTCACGGGCACGAGCGCGCTGCGTAGACTGCGTAAGCTACGCGGACTCGCTTTATTTTCTCTTTCTGCTGCTGTCGGTCCGCCGAACGATGAAAAAAGGCTGTTTACATTTTTAGGTTGTCTATAAATAAAATAAACGATCTTAAACATTAACATTTCATTATTAATTCTCTACATTTTCACGTCGTATGAAGAAAGTAGGTGGGGTGCACTGCAAAATAAAAGCTCTTTCCCTAAACAAACCAAAACGCCAGACCCAGTAAAATATAAGATAAAACCCTATAAGAAAACTGAGTAACACTAAGAAAATGTTTACTTTTATACAATTACTTTTATGTTGAGTAGTATTGCAAAACAGAAGAAAATAGATTGATTATATCATACTTTACACCTGTTCTATTATGCTAAACATACATTAGGTAATGTGTATCATATTCAAACTGATCGTGTTAAACACGAGGCTGAAGTTGGTTTGATATTCGCAGCTCCAGATTCGTTTGGCTCGATATTCGCAGCCTCGTATTCCCCGGCTGAAGTTGGTTTGATATTCGCAGCTGCCGCTTCACTGAACCACCGTGAACTAAAGGGAGCGTTCACAAACACCCGCTGTTTATATTAAACACCTCACAGATCAACACTGAAGGAGATAGAATGAAGAAAAGCAGTACATCTGTTTATTAACAATGTAAATATACAATATATTATTAAATATAATTTTGTATATTGTAAAATATTTATTTTAATTACTGAATTTATAATTATATATTACAATAAATAATTAAATATATATTTAATAAAATTATATTTTAAAAGCCATTGCGCTCAAAAAATATGAGGCAGATGTTCAAGTGTGATTTTGAAGAACTTTTTCATGTTGGGCCAGAACAAATACACATGATCTGAAGAGTACTAGTCTTCTACTTTAAGAAAAACCTGGAATTAGCCTGGCCCAAGCTGATTTTATACTTTAAAATGAACTGGCAACATAGCATACCGATCCATAATGCACTTTTTTTTTTTATGTAAAGCTGATGTTCTAGTGTGATTTTGAAGGACTTTTTCATCTTGGGCCAGAACACATACACATCAGATGAAGAGAACTACTCTCCCACTTTGAGGAAAACCTGGAATTAGCCTGGCCCGAGCTGATTTTATACTTTAAAATGAACTGGCAACATAGCATACCAATCCATAATGCACTTTTTTTTTTTATGTAAAGCTGATGTTCTAGTGTGATTTTGAAGGACTTTTTCATCTTGGGCCAGAACAAATACACATGATCTAAAGAGTACTAGTCTTCTACTTTAAGAAAAACCTGGAATTAGCCTGGCCCAAGCTGATTTTATACTTTAAAATGAACTGGCAACATGGAATACCAATCCATAAAGCACAATTTTTTTATGTAAAGCTGATGTTCCAGTGTGATTTTGAAGGACTTTTTCATTTTGGGCCAGACCAAATACACATGATCTGAAGAGTACTAGTCTTCTACTTTAAGGAAAACCTGGAATTAGCCTGGCCCAAGCTTATTTTATACTTTAAAATTAACTGGCAACATGGCCTACCGATCCATAATGCACAAAAAAATTGAATATAAAGCTGATGTTCTAGTGTGATT
The DNA here is from genome assembly GCF_023375975.1 of Astyanax mexicanus. NCBI lineage: Eukaryota > Metazoa > Chordata > Actinopteri > Characiformes > Acestrorhamphidae > Astyanax > Astyanax mexicanus. The sequence goes on along the minus strand of NC_064414.1, from coordinate 40,126,634 downwards.
TTGAAGGACTTTTTAATCTTGGGCCAGACCAAATACACATGATCTAAAGAGTACTAGTCATCTACTTTAAGGAAAACCTGGAAATAGCTTGGCCCAAGCTGATTTTATACTTTAAAATGAACTGGCAACGTGGAATACCGATCCATAATGCACAATTTTTTTATGTAAAGCTGATGTTCCAGTGTGATTTTGAAGGACTTTTTCATATTGGGCCAGACCAAATACACATGATCTAAAGGGTACTAGTCTTCTACTTTAGGGAAAGCCTGGAATTAGCCTGGCCCAAGCTGATTTTATACTTTAAAATTAACTGGCAACATGGCCTACCGATCCATAATGCACAAAAAAATTTAATATAAAGCTGATGTTCTAGTGTGATTTTGAAGGACTTTTATATCTTGGGCCAGACCTAATACACATGATCTAAAGAGTACTAGTCTTCTACTTTAAGAAAAACCTGGAATTAGCCTGGCCTAAGCTGATTTTATACTTTAAAATGAACTGGCAACATAGCATACCGATCCATAATGCACAATTTTTTTTTTATGTATAGCAGATGTTCAAGTGTGATTTTGAAGAACTTTTTCATGTTGGGCCAGACCAAATACACATGATCTGAAGAGTACTAGCCTTCTACTTTAAGGAAAACCTGGAAGTAGCCTGGCCCAAGCTGATTTTATACTTTAAAATGAACTGGCTACATGGTATAACGAGCCATAATGCACAATTTTTTTATGTAAAGCTGATGTTCTAGTGTGATTTTGAAGGACTTTTTCATCTTGGGCCAGACCAAATACACATGATCTAAAGGGTACTAGTCTTCTACTTTAAGGAAATTTTGGGATTTGCCTGGCCTGAGCTGATTTTAGACTGCACAATTAATTGGCAACATGGCAGCACAAAAAAAATATTATTTAAAGCTGATATTCCAGTATGATTTTGGACTTTTTTTCAGACCAAATACACATCAGATGAAGAGTTCTGGTATTCTCAAAATCAATGCTTTATATTCATTATTTCTGTGCAAAATGGCTTTCATGTCATGTTGCCAATTCATTTTAAAGGTTAAAATTAGCTCGGGCCAGGCTAATTCCAAGTTTTCCTTAAAGTAGAAGACTAGTTCTCTTCAGATGTTCTCTTCATGTGTATTTGTTCTGGCCCAAGATTAAAAAATTCTTCAAACTTGTACTGGAACAGTGGCTTTTTTGTGCAAAATGGCTCGTTATACCATGTTGCCAGTTCATTTTAAAGTATAAAATCAGCTCGGGCCAGGCTATTTCCAGGCTTTCCTTAAAGTAGAAGACTAGTACTCTTTAGATCATGTGTATTTGGTCTGGCCCAAGATGAAAAAGTCTTTCAAAATCACACTGGAACATCAGCTTTACATAAAAAAATGTGCATTATGGGTCATTATACCATGTTGCCAGTTCATTTTAAAGTATAAAATCAGCTTGGGCCAGGCTAATTCCAGGTTTTCCTTAAAGTAGAAGACTACTACTCTTCAGATCATGTGTATTTGTTCCGGCCCAAGATTAAAAAGTCCTTCAAAATCACACTAGAACATCAGCTTTATATTCAATTTTTTTTGTGCATTATGGATCGGTATGCCATGTTGCCAGTTCATTTTAAAGTATAAAATCAGCTTGGGCCAGGCTTATTCCAGGTTTTCCTTAAAGTAGAAGACTACTCTTTAGATCATGTGTATTTGGTCTGGCCCAAGATGAAATAGTCTTTCAAAATCACACTATAACATCAGCTTTACATAAAAAAACTGTGCATTATGGATCGGTATGCTATGTTGCCAGTTCATTTTAAAATATAAAATCAGCTTGGGCCAGGCTAATTCCAGGTTTTTCTTAAAGTAGAAGACTAGTACTCTTCAGATCATGTGTATTTGTTCTGGCCCAACATGAAAAAGTTCTTCAAAATCACACTTGAACATCTGCCTCATATTTTTTGAGCGCAATGGCTTTTAAAATATAATTGTATTAAATATATATTTTTATTATTTATTATAATATATAATTATAAATTCAGTAGTTAAAATAAATATTTTACAATATACAATTAGCTCCGGACAGGATAATGCCAGGTTTTCTTGAAAGTAGGAGGCTAAATCTCTATTTCAGATATTTTTTACTCAGGAAATGAATGAATTACACTAGAACAGCAAATTCATGTTGTAAGTAAAACTGGAGAAAATAATTGATGAAAGGTCGTGTATATAAAATTATATTTAATAATATATTGTATATTTACATTGTTCATTAACAGCTGTACTGCTTTTCTTCATTCTATCTCCTTCAGTGTTGATCTGTGAGGTGTTTAATATAAACAGCGGGTGTTTGTGAACGCTCCCTTTAGTTCACGGTGGTTCAGTGAAGCGGCAGCTGCGAATATCAAACCAACTTCAGCCGGGGAATACGAGGCTGCGAATATCGAGCCAAACGAATCTGGAGCTGCGAATATCAAACCAACTTCAGCCTCGTTCTATAAAAAGTGTTGGGAGTAACGGCGTTAAAACTAACGGCGTTACTAACGCCGTTACTTTTTTCAGTAACGAGTAATCTAACTAATTACTCTGACTGTAACTATAACGCCGTTACCATTTCCGACACCCCGTTACTGCACTTTAGCCTCTATGAACTTTTTTTTGTTGTAACTTTGGTTTGCCCTGGTTAACCCCTCTTCTTTCCAGTGAACTTGAGCTTCTGGCCGCTGTGCCTGTGTGTTGGCGTGGTGAAGTGAGGCACAATTGTGACGATTTGCTGCTCTAATCAATTCAGTGATTGCCCTGGACAGGCCAAGTTCCGATTTAAGGAAGTTAAGCTCTTTTTAGCTGCTCCGGTTTTTGTGGTGCTGCGCTTTCTCTTTTAGAGCTTATAGATTCTCTGCCCGAACCCGACCTGACCCAAAGACCGTCCCAAAATCGGGCTCTTATTTTTATTTTATATAAAGCTCTGGTGTGATAATCACAATGTTGCTAAATAACCAATTATTATTGTTCACTAAAGCGAACGAAATAGCGAAAACTGAAAGTGAAAAAAACATTTGTGTTAACTGAAACTAATAAAAACGGTAATTAAAAGGAAAAAAACATAACTATCTCGAACTGTATTTTGTGTTTATAAAACTAACTAAAACGAACTAAAAGTACTGAATTTTCGTGTTTATTATTTATTTATAAGAGCTGTTGTACAGCGGAGTTGTACAGCGGGCGGTGTAGCCGCAAAATACGTCAGAAAACACTGAAAAACTGCAGAACTATGTATGGGATTACAATATGAGCGCAAGGCAGATGAAATAGAAACAGGAGATTCAGTATGTGAGAACATTTACCTGTGAGTAGCTCATTCCAGAACAAGCAAATATCTCTCTCTCTTTCTCTCTCACGTTTATTAGATTGGTCTCTCTGATGAGATGTGTGAAAACTAATAAAAACTAGCAAGCCCACCCTAAAAACAAATTAAAACTTACTGAATCAAACTATAATAAAATGAAAAATGTAATCACGTAGCTCTGGGGGCACGTGAACACCTCCGCGTTTGACTTGCAGCACTGTGTGTGTTCTTAAAAATCATTTTAATTAAATAATAGTTTTATGCTATGTTTCAGTGTTAATTAACATAATTCTGATTATATTTCACTCATTCAATCAGCCCGAAAACAGACAGTTTATGGTTTGGGTTGGCTCGGGCTGATAATGACAGTTCATGGTTCGGGCTTTGGCAGAACGTGCACGGGCTCTGGCTGGGTCGGGTCGAATTTTTTGGGCCGATCTAAGCTCTATTCTCTTTTGGTGAAACTGTTATATTAATACCATTTTAACGGTCATTAGATTGTTGTTTTTGTCTGTTATTTTGTTTTGTTTATATATACATATTTCCTTTGAGTGTGGCTTGGTTTGTTTAACTCCATCCCCAGACGCGTTTTTCCGCTGTTTCCGTTTTTTTCAGTATTATATGTTTTAGTAATTTTCTTTGGTTCTGTGAAGAATTTCGTTTTTATTTTTTGTAATTCGTTAGATTATATTTTTGTCAACATTTTGGGTTTATTATCGTTTGGTATTTTTCTAATAATAGTAAATACATAATTCATTTCCTTTTTTTTTGACGGGCGAATAATAAAAGTAACTCGATAGTTACTTTTACTGGTAACTAGTTACTTTTATAGTGGAGTAACTCCGTTAGTAACTCAGTTACTTTTTTGGAGAAGTAACGAGTAACTATAACTAATTACTTTTTCAAAGTAACGTGCCCAACACTGTCTATAAATAATTAAATTGGTAGTTATAATGCCCTATCCGATATTAAAGGTAATTAGATTTATTAAAAGGGTTAGGTTATTTTTTGTCATTGTTTTCTGTTATTTTGGAGACAAAATGGGCTGATACATGATTCAACTGTAAAAATGTGCCTTTGTCAGGTCTTATCTTAAACATGAGTTATCAAGTTTTTTGTGAGAGTGAGGCTATCACTGGGCTTTACTCATACTCTGACATCTGACATCAGAATATGTGACCCTATTCATCTCTGTGTAAAACCAACCAAATCTTCTCAGCACTGTAAAACCCAATAAGTTAAGTTAACTCAAAAAAATTTAGTGAAACTGATTACATAAAAATTATTAATTGATAGTAACTCAACTTTGTAAGTTAAAGAAACTGTCTTATTTAAGTACCATTTACTAAATAATTTTAAGTTACATTACCTTACACTTGTAATCTAAATAAATACTTTTTATTGAGTTATCATTACTAGATAATTTTAAGTTCAAAGTACACAATTAAATCATGTATAGGTAACGAAATCTTTTTAATGCATTTACTTGAAAACATTTCTCGTTAAAACAACAACAAAAAAAACTAATTCACAGTAGTTTAAAAACGTTTTTTGAACCTGTTAGAAATGTACAGGGGTTAGACAATGAAACTGAAACACCTGTCCTTATTTTAGTGTGGGAGGTTTCATGGTTAAATTGGAGCAGCCTGATGTCCAATCTTCATTAATTGCACATTGCACCAGTAAGAGCAGAGTGTGAATGTTCAATTACGTTTACGCATCTGTGACCAAGACAGCAAGTCTGTGGTCTAAAACCAGGTGTTTCAGTTTCATTGTCCAACCCCTACTTGAACACATTTTAAAATAAAAACAAATATGTCAACAGTTAACTAACTTTTTATTTACACATACAATGAAAAACTATAAAAATAGAAATTACTTGAATTAATCACAAACAGTACATAAGGAAATGCCTGAGGAAATGGATCAATCATTTTTAGAAGTGGAGAATACGAAAAAAAAAAAAGTATAAAAAAATGTGTCAAATAATCAGGTCACAACAATAAATAAATAAATATATATATATATATATATATATATATATATATATATATATATATATATATATATATATATATATATATAAAGCTTAATTATACAGCCTTTTAACACAAGAATTTCTAAATTGTGGCTTCTCTAATAGAAAAAGTGAGCACCAAAAAAAAAAAAAAAAACCCTTCCTCTAATAATTCATTGTTTTTGCAGAATGACACATTAGGGGTTTTGTGTAGCAATGCAAAAATAAATTAATAAAATACATTAAAAAAAATCCCACTTCAAGAGTAACTCACTAAAACCAAGTTGAACATCATTGCTGTCCAATGCAACTTCACAGGAGAGAGGGAGAGAAAAAAACGTATTATGGTATGGTCATTTTGGAACATTTCTACAGGGCAATTAATAAATACATTTTGACAGCGTAAGGCAGGGTTGCTAAACCTCTCCATATTGGCCCAGTGTGGCTGCAGATTTTTATTCAAACCAACCAGCAACACACCTGATTCTACTAGTTTAATCCATTAGTCAGTCTTCAAACAAATGAGAACATGAGCCGACACCCCTGGTGTAAGGGACAGTTTTGTGTGTTTAAATTACATATTTTAAAAAAAAAACTGGACAGTCACTGGACAGTTTTTTCTGCATCTGGTGAATAATAGTCCCATTAATATAATTTGTACTTTTGGGCATAATATTATTGAATCATCAAAATCATCTTTACTCCCCTGACATTTTTTTAACACAACACCAGACTAATTTTAACACAACCTCCACTCATAGTTCAGTCTAGTTAACACAAAATAAACTTGATGATCATAGCAGTAGAAAATGTACAGCACTGGCTACACTCATACAGCAGGTAAAATGGACCAAATACAATTTTCCCTAATATGTATCATTTTTGTCTGACATTCAATTCCAATTTGGCACACATTGATATGTGGTAATGAAAATCATTAAAATTTAAAATTGAAGTTTAACGCAAGAAAGTAACTCATAACACTAGCGCTCATTTCTTTCTTATTATTCCTTTAAAATTGAACAAGAAAATAACATTTGGGCCACGCTACCTGCTCTCCACCGGTTTTGCACTGGTAAAACTGTTTTTTTCTGCAAGTAAAACCAAGAACACATACAATACATAGGTACAAAAAGTATTGGGATCCTTACAGAAGCTTTTATGGCATTGCTTTCAGCAGATTGAGAGTCCTGCTGGTAGTGATGAGCAGAGCGCTGAACACTACTGTGCACTACTCCCTTCAGCAATCAGAAAACCAAACTCTAACATAACATGGCTGGACACATGGGACTGAATGTAATAACTGAACCATGTCCAGACACTTGCATGAATTAGCAACGGTGTAACATTTCTTCATACTTCAATTTACTCCACTGCCAACAGCTCGTTTTTAAGGGTCAACACTCTGGGCCTCAACTTTCCATCCTCCAGTCCCATCAAGACTTTCTGGGTGAAGTCAAAAGTGTTTGCTAACTCTTTTGGGTAACTTAGATGCAGTGCGTACATAAGTCCAAAAAGCGTGACAAATGCATCAGCTAATGTGGGGTGTTCGATAACAATGTTACCCTCAAGCACAACTGCAATCCTCTCTGGACACAATGGCGTGGCATCAGTTGAATTGGCACTGATTGAGAGGAGACCAATTGGCATGTCATCAATGTCGGGTTCATCAGATTGGGACACCTGAAGAGAGATGTATTGTGTTACTTTATATTTCCAAAGGCTAAAAAAAAAAAAAAAAAAAAAAAAAAAAAAAAAAAATCTAAAAACTACATAAAATCATAGCATAAAATAAAACATAAAACGTGACATCAACTGGTGTATGTATAAACAAACATTTGGACATTTTATAATTGTCATGTAATTTTTTATGGATGATATAGTCCCAGGATTAATCATGAGAAACATTTATCACGTATTTGTGTACACAAATATACATATTACGTATATTTGATTGTTTTAAAATTAAGTCAGCTCAATCACGTTAATGAGCTCTCCTTCCAAATTGATCAGAAAGGATCCTAATTTTTGGGTAGCGCATCAGATCATATTTACCAAATAATTATATTTGATTTACACATGTTCACTTCCTACTCTCCTCTCTCAGATGGAGCAGACAGGAGAAACAGTGTACCTGTTTAAAAGTCTTCACTTACACATGCAAATACAAATAGTTACACTGCATTATATTATGTGTCCACCAGGCGTCTCCAAAGTGTTCAAAACCTCTCCAGAGTTCCCCTAATCTAATACAGAGATACAACTAAATCTGTCTCTATACCACACGAGTTTGTAATATTTTTGTTTGTTTGTGATTAAATTTGTAATGGATGAACGATAAATATGATTAATAACAATTATTAAAATCCCAACCAAGGCATTTTTCGCCCTAAATGTTTATTTTCTTAAAGGATATACTGCTAAATATGCTAAATAAGTGAAAAGCAGAGATTTTAAGCTTTAAATTGTATATTGTATGTCTATATTGAGCCTATAACTGTTCATAACTATTCAGAAACAAAATATGAATATGAAAATATGAAATTTTACAAATTTCTGGCCCTCCGGCGGGCCAGGGCGTGTTAAGAGGTTAAAAAAAAAAAAAAAAAGAAAGGGGTTAAAGGCGGGAGCTGGCTCAGCTATAAAGCATCTGGGGCTAGCTAGCTAAGCTAAGCTAGCGCCAGAAGCCCTATAAGCGATAGCTTTTTAAAATTAATAATACATTTTAATAAACTTTTCTATTTTTATATAACGATTTTAACCAATGTTAGCCCCCAACATTTAAATGTATGAACGTTTTGTCTCATCTTAAGGCGGGAGGTGGCCTGACAAGAAGGCTTAGCTAGCCGAAAATAAGGGGTGGCCGTAATAGGGGCCTGCTAGCTAGTAAGCTAACGTTAGCGCTAGCTAGCTAGCTAACGATTTTAGCTAATGTTACCCCACGACATTTAAAATATATGCACAGCTGATTCAGCAATGTAAACTCTGAGACAATGAAGAATAATGAATTAAATATTAATATGCTGGCTTCTACTAGTTTAGCTAGCTAGTTAGCGTTAGCTAGTTTAGCTAGCTAGTTAGCGTTAGCTACTTTAGCAAGCTAGTTAGCGTTAGCTACTTTAGCTAGCTAGCTATCAGTTTCCACCATTGAGATGGCAGAGAAAATTTTAACTCACAATACATACATAAATATTAGCAAATAATGTATTAAATATTCAATGTAGTACACGAGGTAGCTAAAACACCAGTAAAATATGAATATGGGGCAAAATCACCAGATAACTCACCTCATTCAGGAGCCCAAAAAACAAAATGCCCGCCTGAAGCGAGCAGAGCAAGTATGGCGCACTTGCCCAGGAGAATGTGTAGGAGGAGCTTCGTCAGGTCAGGTGGCATTGCTGTAAAATTATTTGAGTTCAGTGACACAGACAAATTAAAATGATTGAGCACAAAAACCTTAAAATGTTAAAATAGTACAGATTATGTTGAAAATTTGAGTCAAATTAACTTCTTACTTGTTTTTGAGTTATTACAACCTATTTAATTTATCAAACTTGTACTGTTCGGGTTTACAGTGAGATTACTTACTATTCCTTCACATTTTCAGCTTTACAAAACATTTATTACTGGACTTAACCGTAATGCTTTAGAATAGGGATCATACTATGTGATAGCTGGTATCAGAATATGTGACCCTATACCATCTCTATTAAATATAGTGTAAAACCAACCAAATCCTCTCAGATTACTCACTATTCCTTCACCTTTTCAGCTACACAAAAATGTATTACTGGACTTGACCATAATGCTTTAGAATAGGGGTCACACTTTCTGACAGTGGGCATCAGAATATGTGACCCCATACCATCTCTATTTAAACTAGTGTAAAGCCAACCAAATCTTCTCAGATTACTCACTATTCCTTCACCTTTTCAGCTACAAAAAACTTTATTACTGGACTTGACCATAATGCTTTAGAATAGGGGTCACACTTTCTGACAGCTGGTATCAGAATATGTGTGACCCCTATGCCATCTCTATTTAAAACAGTGTAAAGCTAACTACATTTTCTCAGATTACTCACCATTCCTTCACCTTTTCAGCTACACAAAACATTTATTACTGGACTTGATCATAAGGCTTTAGAATAGGGGTCACACTTTCTGACAGCTGGTATCAGAATATGTGACCCTATGCCATCTCTATTTAAAACAGTGTAAAGCTAACCACATTTCTCAGATTACTGACTATTCCTTCACCTTTTCAGCTACACAAAACATATATTTTAATTAAATCTAAGATAGTGTTACTCATCTTAGTAATACGTCATCAGTCGCAGCCCAAGTACTTAAGAGGGTGACGTCATCAAGTACACAGCTGTTCCAAATACACACTCTGCAGCGCGCAGCCGCGGCGATGACGTCATAGCTCTCCTAAATATATAAATAGGGCTGGGGACGGCTCTTCTCCCAATTCATAAAGTGCAGCAGGGCGAAGCGATAATGTATTTCTTGATGCAACAAGACCAAAAATGTATGAGCACAGAATCTTTGCAAGCGAAAATATTGGACATTAAGAAATTTGAAGATACAGACAGTAGGATTAAGGAAAGCCACATGGCAAGGGCCAAGGTGAAGTTTGAGAAGACAATGCTGTCACTGGACATCGAGGCCCGGGAGATCGAGAGGAAAATAGAGATGATGCGCTTAGCAGAGGAGCGGAAGCTCAGGGCGGAACAGCTCCAGCGCAAGAAGATGGAAAAAGTTGCACAGCAGAAGGCCCTCGGCTCGCTGATCACCGCCACACGGAGGCGCTCGCGCTGCGAGAGCGAAATGGAGGCGAACAAGGCAGCGTTTACGAGCAAGCGGTGCGACGTTAAGAGGGAGTGCATCGTCAAATGCAAAACAGCAGAAAAAGAGGCGAAACAAGTGCTGGCTGAGCTCCTGGAAAACATTAAATATGATCGGAAGGCCGTCAAGAATGCCATTGATCAGATCAAAGATGAGTCCGAGAAGCAGCAGCTGGAGGACACTCTCAAGGAGGTCGAGAAGGAATACAAGCACCGGGTAAAAACCGTTAAAGCTGTGCTTAAGTGGAAGTGCGATATGGTCAAGCGGGAGGCTGAAACGAAGCTGCTGTGTATCGATGCTAAGGAGATGAACTACAAGAAACAGCTCAGGACAGAGCTGTACGAGATCGGCGAAGTAATCAAGAAGGGAAAAAGCTGGGAGATCGGGCAAAAGGCCAACGTGAAAATACCAGCGGCCGTTTTAGAAAAGCTAGAACGGGTGCGCAGCGAATCCTTGGCCAAGATCGAGGAGCAGCGCAAGATCGCCGCTGACAGGTATGAGGAGATGCAAAGGAAACACCAGGAGAACATCAAGAAGGAATGGCAGGAGGCCAAAAGGAAAGTCAAGCAGGAGCGTGAGGAAAAGGAAAAACGACAACTTGAGAAGCTGCTGGCCCAGGAAAAGAAGGGCAAGGAGGTCCAGGAAGCGGTGAAAAGGCGCTTGGAAAAGGCACAGGATGTCATTCAAAAGAAGGAGGAGGAATGGCAGGCCGAGGTGAAAAGGCGCGAGAAGAAGCGCGACGCTACCTATAAAAGGATCAACAAGGAACAGCTGGAATACAAACTCAGGTGCAAAGAAAGGAGCCTTCGATTTAGGGACGAGGAGCTGCCGGTGTTACAACGTTTTCTGTGACCGTCGGGTTTTGTGACCACAGAGGCCGCTACTTCACAGTTTCTGTTCACGGGCACGAGCGCGCTGCGTAGACTGCGTAAGCTACGCGGACTCGCTTTATTTTCTCTTTCTGCTGCTGTCGGTCCGCCGAACGATGAAAAAAGGCTGTTTACATTTTTAGGTTGTCTATAAATAAAATAAACGATCTTAAACATTAACATTTCATTATTAATTCTCTACATTTTCACGTCGTATGAAGAAAGTAGGTGGGGTGCACTGCAAAATACAAGCTCTTTCCCTAAACAAACCAAAACGCCAGACCCAGTAAAATATAAGATAAAACCCTATAAGAAAACTGAGTAACACTAAGAAAATGTTTACTTTTATACAATTACTTTTATGTTGAGTAGTATTGCAAAACAGAAGAAAATAGATTGATTATCACATACTTTACACCTGTTCTATTATGCTAAACATACATTAGGTAATGTGTATCATATTCAAACTGATCTATAAATAATTAAATTGGTAGTTATAATGCCCTATCCGATATTAAAGGTAATTAGATTTATTAAAAGGGTTAGGTTATTTTTTGTCATTGTTTTCTGTTATTTTGGAGACAAAATGGGCTGATACCTGATTCAACTGTAAAAATGTGCCTTTGTCAGGTCTTACCTTGAACATGAGTTCTAAAGTTTTTTGTGAGAGTGAGGCAATCACTGGGCTTTACTCATACTCTGACATCTGACATCAGAATATGTGACCCTATTCATCTCTGTGTAAAACCAACCAAATCTTCTCAGATTACTTACTATTCCTTCACATTTTCAGCTTTACAAAACATTTCTTACTGGACTTAACCCTAATGCTTTAGAATAGGGATCATACTTTGTGATAGCTGGTATCAGAATATGTGACCCCATACCATCTCTATTTAAACTAGTGTAAAGCCAACCAAATCTTCTCAGCTTACTCATCATTCCTTCACCTTTTCAGCTACACAAAAATGTATTACTGTACTTGACCATAATGCTTTAGAATAGGGGTCACACTTTCTGACAGTGGGCATCAGAATATGTGACCCCATACCATCTCTATTTAAACTAGTGTAAAGCCAACCAAATCTTCTCAGATTACTCACTATTCCTTCACATTTTCAGCTACAAAAAAACTTTATTACTGGACTTGACCATAATGCTTTAGAATAGGGGTCACACTTTCTGACAGCTGGTATCAGAATATGTGTGACCCTATGCCATCTCTATTTAAAACAGTGTAAAGCTAACCACATTTTCTCAGATTACTCACCATTCCTTCACCTTTTCAGCTACACAAAACATTTATTACTGGACTTGATCATAAGGCTTTAGAATAGGGGTCACACTTTCTGACAGCTGGTATCAGAATATCTGTGACCCCTATTCTAAAGCATTATGGTCAAGTCCAGTAATAAATGTTTTTTGTAGCTGAAAATGTAAAGGAATAGTGAGTAATCTGTGAAGATTTGGTTGGTTTTACACTATATTTACTAGAGATGGTATAGGGTCACATATTCTGATACCAGCTATCACAAAGTATGATCCCTATTCTAAAGCATTACGGTTAAGTCCAGTAATAAATGTTTTGTAAAGCTGAAAATGTGAAGGAATAGTAAGTAATCTGAGAAGATTTGGTTGGTTTTACACGGAGATGAATAGGGTCACATATTCTGATGTCAGATGTCAGAGTATGAGTAAAGCCCAGTGATAGCCTCACTCTCACAAAAAACTTTAGAACTCATGTTTAAGATAAGACCTGACAAAGGCACATTTTTACAGTTGAATCAGGTATCAGCCCATTTTGTCTCCAAAATAACAGAAAACAATGACAAAAAATAACCTAACCCTTTTAATAAATCTAATTAAATCTAATGTGACCCTATGCTATCTCCACATACAATAGTGTAAAATCAACCAAATTTTCTCAGATTACTCACTATTCCTTCACCTTTTCAGCTACACAAAACCTTTATTACTGGACTTGACCATAATGCTTTAGAATAGGGGTCACACGTTCTGACAGCTGGTATCAGAATATGTGACCCTATGCTATCTCCACATACAATAGTGTAAAACCAACCAAATCCTCTCAGATTACTCACTATTCCTTCACCTTTTCAGCTACACAAAAATGTATTACTGGACATGACCATAATGCTTTAGAATAGGGGTCACACTTTCTGACAGCTGGTATCAGAATATGTGACCCTATGCCACCTCCACATAAAATAGTGTAATACCAACCAAATCTTCTCAGATTACTGACTATTCCTTCCCCTTTTCAGCTACACAAAAAATTATTACTGGACTTGACCATAATGCTTTAGAATAGGGGTCACACTTTCTGACAGCTGGTATCAGAATATGTGACCATATGCTATCTCACATACAATAGTATAAAACCAAGTCCAGTAATAAATGTTTTGTGTAGCTGAAAAGGGGAAGGAATAGTAAGTAATCTGAGAGGATTTGGTTGGTTTTACACTATTATATGTGGAGATAGCATAGGGTCACATATTCTGATACCAGCTGTCAGAAAGTGTGACCCCTATTCTAAAGCATTATGGTCAAGTCCAGTAATAAATGCTTTTTTGTAGCTGAAAAGGTGAAAGAATAGTGAGTAATCTGAGAAAATTTGGTTGGTTTTACACTATTTTAGTGGAGATAGCATAGGGTCACATATTCTGATACCAGCTGTCAGAAAGTGTGACCCCTATTCTAAAGCATTAAGGTCAAGTCCAGTAATAAATGTTTTTTGTAGCTGAAAATGTAAAGGAATAGTGAGTAATCTGAGAGGATTTGGTTGGTTTTACACTATATTTAATAGAGATGGTATAGGGTCACATATTCTGTTACCAACTATCACAAAGTATGATCCCTATTCTAAAGCATTATGGTTAAGTCCAGTAATAAATGTTTTGTAAAGCTGAAAATGTGAAGGAATAGTAAGTAATCTGAGAAGATTTGGTTGGTTTTACACAGAGATGAATAGGGTCACATATTCTGATGTCAGATGTCAGAGTATGAGTAAAGCCTAGTGATTGCCTCACTCTCACAAAAAACTTTAGAACTCATGTTTAAGGTAAGACCTGACAAAGGCACATTTTTACAGTTGAATCAGGTATCAGCCCATTTTGTCTCCAAAATAACAGAAAACAATGACAAAAAATAACCTAACCCTTTTAATAAATCTAATTACCTTTAATATCGGATAGGGCATTATAACTACCAATTTAATTATTTATAGATCAGTTTGAATATGATACACATTACCTAATGTATGTTTAGCATAATAGAACAGGTGTAAAGTATGTGATAATCAATCTATTTTCTTCTGTTTTGCAATACTACTCAACATAAAAGTAATTGTATAAAAGTAAACATTTTCTTAGTGTTACTCAGTTTTCTTATAGGGTTTTATCTTATATTTTACTGGGTCTGGCGTTTTGGTTTGTTTAGGGAAAGAGCTTGTATTTTGCAGTGCACCCCACCTACTTTCTTCATACGACGTGAAAATGTAGAGAATTAATAATGAAATGTTCATGTTTAAGATCGTTTATTTTATTTATAGACAACCTAAAAATTAGAGGTGTGCCAAAAAATCGATTCACATAAGAATCTTGATTCTCATTTACTACGATTCAGAATCGATTTAAAATGTCCCAAAATCGATTCTGAGGGGCGGGTTTTGGACTGATTTTGGGCTGGGTATTTTTGTTGGACCTGGCAACCCGCTTGTCCCTTCAAACCGAGGTCTTCCAGACCCACACAGAGCGTAGTAGGTGTTTGAGAATCACCGGTAAGATGGCAGAACAAGCACTATATTACCTTAGATTAACGTGTAGTTTTAATGTTTTATGGCAGAATGCTTCATAACAAGCATAAAAAGATCGCTAGTAGTTAGTTTCAGTAACTGTTAGCTAGCTAACAAGCTAACTTTCCAGTTCCACCTTAAATAACGCTACAGGTGGCTGCGGGCTGCAGCATTTAAGGCGGAACGGAAAAATAACAATAAGCTAATCAGAGCTCATTTCAGCTCCTCATCACAGAGGAATTAAGGAATGGACAATATGAATTAATTTCTCCACCTCCTGCCCCCTTTCTGAAGAAATACAACGACCTTAAATTAACTAGTTAATCAGCAGCTGCTCCTGAACTTTAGCGCTCCACTGCTATCATCACATCAGCCCAGCAGCGTCACCTACACACCACCGCTAGTAGCCTGGTAATAAAGCAGTGTTATTTATTATTTATTTATTGTTCATTAACGTCATTGTGATATCCCAGTGATTCCTCTGTCACTGAGGACCCACATTCCTGCACATTTTATTGTTTTTGTAACACATTACTTGCTCCAGGACCAGTGTATATTATGGAGGGTTTTTTTTTCAATAAGATTCATAAGCCAGAAGCAGAAATTTTTATAATTCAAATCGTTTTGAATCAAAAATCGATTTTGAATCGAATCGTGGCCCCCAAAATCGGAATCGAATCGAATCGTGAGATAGTAATCGATTCCCACCCCTACTAAAAATGTAAACAGCCTTTTTTCATCGTTCGGCGGACCGACAGCAGCAGAAAGAGAAAATAAAGCGAGTCCGCGTAGCTTACGCAGTCTACGCAGCGCGCTCGTGCCCGTGAACAGAAACTGTGAAGTAGCGGCCTCTGTGGTCACAAAACCCGACGGTCACAGAAAACGGTGTAACACCTGTAAGATAACGCGGTCACGCCATCTGCACTTAGAAAACGCTCAGTCGCGCTATCTACACCGAAAACTATGGAACGCCAAAAGGCCCAAAAAACGCCTGGACCAGATGCCTTTTATCGAAAAGAGGGGAGTGGGTTTTACGCCGTAATATACGCTGTATGATTTCAAGACGCCGTAATATACGGCGTATGATTTCACGACGGCATTAAAAACGCCGCTAAAAGCACAGAAAACGCCGTTTCCCCCAGCGTTTTTTGACCCTTTTGGCGCGTCGTACAGAGCGCCGTCTCAGTGCAATAAGATATGGAACGCCCTTTGGGTCTTTACGTCTACATTGACGTCCGTGTTAACAAGTCCAATTTGAACGTCTTAAGACGGCAAATCTTACCGTGTTAACACGTTACTTTTGGACGTCTTAAGACGTCCAAACGTCTTAAGACGGCAACTTGTGCCGTCCTAACACGTAACAACGTCTTAAGACGGCAAAATGTGCCGCGTTAACACATAACTTTAAAATTGGGTGCTACCACTGCACTCACATCTGAGGGGGGGAATCCAAACACTGCAAAAAAGCCCCTCCAAAGACCCACCCTGACCTCGCCCCCATTCTTTGGCGCGCAACGCTGACCATAGCACCTGTGATGCTCCTTGTAAGTACTGGGAAGCTTTACACACCTAATGTTTAAATGTATTTTATTTAAATCTGTAAAATCTATTTAGTAGTGATTATATGCATGTAGTTTTCAATATTCTTTTAAATGAAGCAGCGTGTTATTTGTAGTAATTACATTTGCCAGTAAATATTTCAGAGTTTTGCTCATTTAAAGCTCTAGTTGTTTGTGTTTCAAGATCTGGCAACCCTGGCCGCAGCGTTGGCGCAGAAGAAATGAATCAGCAGAGGCTTCAAGCAATAGCTGATCGATTTCAACAGCTTGTTAATCGAGCATCTGCAACTGAAGGCAGGCCTTCCACTTCTGGGACAATGGTCGACAGGTTGGTTAAGTTTGTGGGTTAACTTACTAGGAACAATATCCTTTAACGTTACCTTAGGTAAACATTATCTCTTGGTTAAAGTAGAATAAGATGAATAGGATTTTTACTACTGAACTAAACAAACCGAACTGCAGCATCAGAAGGTAAATCACGGAGTGTAGTTTAGTACAACAGTTTAAGGGTTTTATTAAAGAGGATACTTGGCTTACTCTAATAAGGAGGATGTAGTCTCGCAAAATACTTCAACAAAAATGTACCCCAGAATACTCAGAAACATCAGCTGTAGTCCGCATCCAGTTTAATTCCACTTTATTTAGCTTAATCCTGCACATCATACGTGTATTCTTCTAAAACATGACTTTCCTTTCATCCACGTGATGGCAAAATGTGTGTGTTGTGGACTATATAAAAATCAACAGACCATCAGGTTGTATTAAAAATATATTTGGGGAAATTAAAATGGCGAACTGCAGTGCTGTAACCGTGAGCCAGCTGACCTGTTCTATCCGAAATATCTTATGTGGTTCCTCGCTTTTCTTTAAGGACTGGTGTTATGACCGGTTGTGCTACCCTGTCTAATCGTGCTACTTTAGTCTATATTTCCCATTAACATATATTTACAAATACAAACATAAGCACACTTTTATAAATATGCTTCCAAAAGGATATTTGGATAAGCTAAACAACTGAATAACTTAATGTATCCAAAAGTAATGTTTAGGTAATTAGACATGATTAGATAAATATATTTTGTATTTTAAATGCTTATTATTGCTATTTTTGGTATTAATTGCTATTCACACTTTTGACAAAAGATGACTGAGTTGTAGATAAACATAAACTGAAAAATCGAAAAAAAAAAAAAATAAAAAATAGGTCTGTGCGGGCGCGCTGGTTGTAAGAAGCATATATCGGATGGGTAGCACATCTCGACAGAACACCAGTAGCACCTAGACCTAACCTAGACAAGGATCTCTTTATCACCAACATTGGACACTAAACACACAAAATCATTAGACACAATAAATGCAGGCACCTGTAATAGTACCATAAACTATATACTTTATTTAACAATAAGATAAACAAACAGTTTGATGAAGGCTTAAATGATAACTTAGAAGGTTAAGTGAGCACGGAGCTAAGAGGCTAACTTGGTTAACCTCAACTACAGAACTGGAGCCATTTACCTTTATAATCAAAATTAAACTGCTCGAAAAAGAACTTATATCCCTTAAGGAGTTTCGCTCAATAGTTCCTCGATAGTTCCACGACGGTTCTGGCAACATCGTCTTGTCTAATGTGCAGGGAAAAAAATAGGAATGATAAAACCCATTTATTTTCGTAGCGGTGCTCCAAACCGGAAATAGGTTTACCCATCACCTCGCCCGGAACTTGACCCCTTCTCCTTGCGTGAAAAAAGCTTAGTGATATCCCTCATGAATCACTAACCTGTGTTTCAAGGATTGAGATTACCTATAAAGTGGGAATAGGCATAATGAATTAATCTAAATCTAAGGTTTGTAAACTAAAATTTTGCTAACATTAGGTCTTATCTTCAAATTGAAAAAAATATATGTGTATATATTTTTTTAAATCTCCCACCATCTAAACTGGTAGTTTCATTGGGTGGAGGCTGCACTATGTAGGCTTAGTTTGTTAAAAGTAAACAAATTTGCACTAATGAATCATGTGTTCAGTCATAGTCCCTAGAAAGGCTGAAGATTCATTTGTAAGATTAGTTTTTTCGTTTAGACAGAGATAAATACTACAGTCAGGCCAAATAGCACCAATAAATAGTGCAGGCAGTTTTGGCGGTACTATGACATTGAGTTATCTCCTACTTTAATCCATTTTAATCTATTTATTAAATTTCATAATATTCATTCTAAGGTAGTTCCATTCTTGAATATTAGATTACATCAAATCAATTCATACATATGGATCAAATGCTACAGACAGGGGTTACACTGGAATCAGATTGATGTAATATGATTTAAATTCATATACCACAATAGAACTCTAAATGTCCACAATATACTAGATTTAAACTTTGTTAGTACAAGTTGGCAGGTGTTGTAACGGGTAGATACACGTGTCTTAGATCAGAATGAAGTTGTGATTATGGATGTTTTATGGGATTTAAAAGCCAGTCATTAAGTCATTGGCAATATTTAAGAACAGACTGAAGTTGCTATAAATTATGTATTGTGAGATTTTTATATGGACAATATTAGTTTGAATACAGTGTTCCATCTGTATGATTTCACAGATGCAAAAGATACAATACATTTCAATATATTGTCAAAATAAAATACACAGGTTTGGTGGATAGGTTTGACATGAAATGCAAGTGCAAGTTTAATCCTAAATGTGACATAGGCAAGGGCAGGTATTATTTGTTCCTGTGGAAAACGTCCTGTAGAAAACAAATCTAATCTTACTGAAATATAATTTATTTATTTATTGTTATTATTAAATGTAAGAATTTTACTATTTGTTTGCAAAAAAGAATACATTAAGCAGAACAAATAATATATGTATATTATTCATGGAGTTATAATGCACAATAATGTAAAGTAAATAGACCTTCTAACCTAGCCACTTTTCTGAGCCTTCTCGTCCTTCTGAGTAGCATAGCAAGCTAACACGTCCTTGTGGGTGCAACATGTGCTTGGGGATGGGGAGCCTAGTCAAATCCATATTACAAAATGTTTTTCTTCATATTTTATGCAGCTGCATTTTTTTTTCAGTTAAGTGCTGGCTTGTACCCCAAATGTGACAAACTTACAACGTTTAGCTCAGTTTTTACATTAGTGAAGAAATAATTTCATAAAAAGCCTCCGTTATGCGTCATGTAAAAACTTGGTGAAAATAGTTTTATTTATATAAGGAACAGCATCTTTATTTAGAAAAAATGTTACTTGTTTCATTTCCATTTATTCAGCATTCCCCTTTGCTTTGCATTTCACATTTTGATAATTGGACATATGTAATGCTTTGAGACTCAACAGCCATGAGTCTCTTTAGCATAGGAAGGTAGCTTTTTTATTTTTAAGGAGCTTTATCACAAAGAAATGCTGCATTTCTGAAGACTATGACCGGATTCTCCAAACGAATGTGTTCACAATTGCTACTATGTTTATAGATTTATTTAGAAACAATGAAATCGTGTATTAGCTTGTTGTCTCAAATTTCAGCTTTCTAATATGCAGGAGACAATATACAGTATAATGAATTAATTAAATGTAAAATGTTTTCAACCTTTATGTTTTTATCTTTTCCTCAACAGCGGGATCAACAGTGAAAAAAGTTGTAGTGCCACTCTCCATGCCAGAAGCTGCTTTTATTGAAAAAAATAAGAGAAGAATTTCCTGCTGTACAAGGTGACTTTTGCCTTTTCAGAATTGACAGACAGAGGAGAATCCACCGACTGGAGCTTACTTCAGTCTGTCCGGCTGCTATAAAAGCCTGTTCTGTGCTAAGAAGATCAGCCGTTTACATCAGAAAAATGGTATGATACTGTCACTTGAGTCAAATTCCAGGGCATTTTAAATGCTTTATAATTAAATGAAACTTGCAGTTTACAATACTATGCTTACTTTGTTTTTTGTTTTAGTGTAGAAAGAACTAACCTAATTTCTTGTTTTTGTCAAATTCATTTAATTTTTAATACACACCATTTCTGCACCTCAACTCTGCAACACATTTTAAAAACGATAGGGACACAAAAAAAATTGTCACCTTGCTTGTTGAGGGTAATAGTTATTTCAGGCCATTGCAGAAGGCATTGTACTAAAATGATCAGGCTATACATTGTACATTGAGAAGAGGTGGTACATGTGAATGTCTTGTTTAAATAAATAATATGGGTCTCCCAGAAGTGGCAAAAAAATCCAGTTTACTGGAAATTCCTGTCAGAACTGCGGCCAAAACATGAAACTGACTGACAGGGTCCATTAGTGAGTTTTAAGCTTGCTACATGGTATGCATTTCTCTACAGTGTTCTTTCAGAAATTGGTTGTGAAGGATCTGCATTTACTTCTTGAAGCAATTATTGCCTGGAAGTACAGCAGTTTTGGTCCACAAGCCGTTAAATCTGACAGTAGTCCCTGTCCATCAGTTTGGTGTTTTGGCCACAGACCTGACCAAAATTCCCTGCAGATTGGGATTTTTGCCACTGCATCATGCCATAGTCTACATCTGCTTTGTGAACTATTTTACACACATCAAATAAGATGCATTGTACACTGTACTGCCTCTTTTCAATCTACAAAACCTCACAACTGCAGGTATTTAAATTTGTCCTCATATAATTTTATCTACAAAATCCTGAATTTACTGCCACCTTAAACATACAAGGTGAATGATCTTTTGTTTGACCTTATTAACCACTTTGTAATGGTGCCATTTGTTATCACAACACTTAAAGGATGTCTTTGTACCTGAGGATAAAAATAATGAAATTGTTTCATGTGTTGTACTGTCCCATTCTTTCTGCAAACACCTCCTAATGTGTTCAACATTGTCTGATGGGGACAGATCAGGATTGTAGACAGGCCAGTCAAGTGCTTATACCCTCTTTTCTGCAGCCATGCCTTTTGAAATGTGTGCAATGTTTTGCATTGTCTGCATTAATATAAAAGTAAAAAACACATTTGACTTGTATTATTTTGGATTGCATTTTTTCATTGTTAATCTAATAGGAAAATGGGGAAGAAGAGGTCAGGAATATCCACGGCATGGGGGATGGAATGCTGGAGGAAAACCAGAACATGTTGGAAGAACAAAACAGGTTGGAGGAAGAGGAACAAAACTTGGATGTGGTGGAGGAGGATAAGCAAAATGGGTTTGATGAAGAGGAGCAAGACAGATCAGGGAAGGTATGTGAAGGGTATTTGGTTAAAATCCATACTATGACAGACTGTCAGTTCTTTCACAGTAAACATCAATAAGAGGGTGTTCTTTCAAGGTTACATGTTCAGGCATAATAAGGTAATGACATCAAAACATTTTCCCAATGCATTTTCCCAAATCATGACCTCTATCTAATGCTTATTTTAAACCAATAATATATTAAACATATTAAGTAATTAATATTACTAAAAAGCATTTAGTAATGCTTTTTGTCTAAATCAGTTTGAAGCCTTATTTTGTGAATTGGGGATCAAACAGCATAACAGTATAATTCTTGCTTTTCTGTACATAAGCTATATCCTCTATAATTTCAGGACATTTTCATAGATCCGGATGACAACCAGTCTGTTGCAAGAGAAAGTACAGTCTTGCTGCAGTGGCGTGCCCTGCGTTGCCAACAGGATGAAGAGTATCAAGTTTCTCTGCAAATAGACAGAGAAAGGGTAAGAAAATGCAGACAATCATATAACCAACTTGTGCACTTAACTTACACTTTCTAAATGTGCAAAATTAAGTTTAGACAGTGAGAATCCCTTCTTGTTTAGGTAGATTGGATTGAGCTGTTGAATAGCACTTAAACTTAAGTTTCATTTTACATTAGGAGAGAAGGCGAAGGCAACTCCTGGAGCGTGAACTAAGAAGAGTACACGTAAGTTAGTTAAGTAATAGGTATTACCCTATAAAGACTAAAACCTTAAATCAATCACTTACATTTACAATTATTTGTGTCTAGGTAATAAATACAAGAAATGAATGGATTGATTCCATACCAGAGCCTGAAAATGGGATGGTCATTCAGTTTAAATATCCTGATGGTGGCTTAAAAAGGAGGCGCTTCCTACCAAGTCAGCTATTTCAGATGTGTTCCCCTTATTATATTTCTCCTCAGAGATCACAGCTGTCTGCATGCTTATAAGTAATAAATGTATTATTTGATAAATTTGAATTTGCAGGATTTAGTTGCCTTTGCAGGTAATGTAGACATGGCCAGTGAAATATTTTCACTCCAGAAAGCTATGTCTCCTATCTCAATCCAATGACAATGGAATCACTGCACAGTGTACTTTGTACATTCTGTGGATGTCAGGGGATGAAGTGGAGGTGAGTTCCCATTGTATGTAATTCTCTGCGAGGGGATCATTATGTTTACTGTATTCGTTGTATCGTTTTTAGCCATTTTAAGTAAGCCTTCATATGTTAACTCTGTTTATCAATTCATTTCAGAATATTATATCAAATTCATCCATAGTATGTGGCCCATACCCAGTTGCACCATCTACCACCTTTTCTCCTGCTCCTTCTACGCCCACCACGATCACCACCTGTTCTCCTGCCCCCTCTTCACCCATTGCAGCCCCCATATTTTCTCCTGCTCCTTCTCCACCCACCACAATCACCACCATTTCTCCTGCCCCCTCTTCACCCATCCCAGCCCCCATATTTTCTCCTGCTCCTTCTCCACCCACCACAATCACCACCATTTCTCCTGCTCCCTCTTCACCCATTGCAGCCCCCATATTTTCTCCTGCTCCTTCTCCATCCCAGAGTCCTTCATTCAGTCCATCAAGCCCAGACCAGGAGGATATTGAAGAGTAAGTACTTGAACACAAACATCTTGTATATTAATTTTCAGAGTTTGATTTCATTTAGCATTAACAATTATAATAGTATAGCAGTATATATTTTTATATTACCCAGTCCTGCTGCTATTAAAAATGACATCCTTTATTATGTGCCACTTTACATGTAATTCATAGCTGTATGGAAAAACAATTTTTACAATAAATATATAATGCCTGCATTAAATTGATATTGCATTTTACATTGTTTGTATGTATTAAAAGAGACATTTCTTCTGCGCCCCCACTCCCCACTCCCTATTCAGAGCTTTTGACATTGCTGCTGCACTGCAGACTCTGAAGGCAAGGGTTCACCATCTTGCTCCTACTGCCAATCAAATAAACGTTCTTCATGATGAAGAGTTTGAATGTGCTCTAAGAGCTTTCAACAGGCCAACATTTGACCCTGAGTCAAAACTAGACATCGTCTTCATTGATGAGGATGGTCGATGGAGAAGGGGCCGTAGATCACATGTGTCAAACACAAGGCCCGCGGGCCAAATGTGGCCCGCCACGTCCTTTTATGTGGCCCGCGAGAGCTTGTAAGATCTTAGTGTCTATAATAAATAGGTAGGAAGCGTGCTTTGACCAAAAACTACATTTCCCACAATTGTCGATTGTATTACCCGCGAAGTTACGGCTTACTGCCACTACACGGCAGTGTAATCATTGATGTGGAAACCGGAGGGAAGGCGTAACTTCGCGGGTGGACTTGAGACATACAAATGTTTATCCCATAATGTCCGTTTAATGACGTTAATAAACATCACTGTGACAGCGCTAGTCACAGTTTCACCGCAGCAAAGGAGGAGGACGTGAATCACTTATCTAACCAGCCTCTACTAATTTCTGCCCCCAATAGCCTTTAATAGTCTTCAGTAGCCTTCAACAGTCTAACCTTGCAGCCGTGGTGTGTCCACTAAACTCCGTAGTTATAAACATGCTGAGGTTAGCAGCGGCTAACTGACCTGTTTATAATGTAATCCGAGCAGTGCCTCCGTGATGGCTGCTCTAAACTGCTGCTGTTAGCTGCTTGTGCTGAAAGATGAACTGTAGAGAGCTGTATTATCCGTTTAGTGGGGTTAAAACCTTTTTTATTTTCTACACAGAAGAACTTTAAAAACTGTAAAAACGTTCCAGACTGGCTCAGCTGAGCCCTGTAGCCCGTGGCTGGGTTGCAGCTCTGACTGAGTGACTGGCTTGTGCTGCTGCTGCAGCTCCGACTAGTGGTTGGATGAGGAACTGCTAAATCTGTCATGTTCTTAACAGCTCACAATTTTTGATTTTATATTTATTAAGCTTCTTTTCAGTATCAAACGTTTTGATCAAAGTTAATATAACTTGTATTTTATGTCATTTCTATTCACTTGAATAGTTTGGTTCTTGATTGATGGAGTTTTTGGATTTCATAACATGACAAATTAAAAGGATTTATGTTAATAGAGCAACAAGCAAACATTTTTTTCATGCAACTGTAATATTTGATTGAATTAATAATATATTGAGAGTTATTTAACATTAAGTAGTAATTACATTCATTTTATATTACATTTATAAGTTACATCTGGCCCTCAGAGGACAGCCAATATGCCAATGTGGCCCTCGGCCAAAAAGAGTTTGACACCCCTGCCGTAGATGATGGTGGGCCTACCAGAGAGTTTTATAGACTGCTTATGGGAAAACTACAAGGGCACCAAATATTTGAAGG
The DNA here is from genome assembly GCF_023375975.1 of Astyanax mexicanus. Taxonomy (NCBI): domain Eukaryota; kingdom Metazoa; phylum Chordata; class Actinopteri; order Characiformes; family Acestrorhamphidae; genus Astyanax; species Astyanax mexicanus. Next base: position 40,101,615 of record NC_064414.1, on the reverse strand, counting down.
GCCTCCAGAAGAACGCACCCTTGCACTTGACAGCATTGGTAAGTTTAAATGCAAGCAAAATAACCAAATCCGTACATTTATTTAAAAGTTCCTTGTATAATTCAGTTAATGGTTTTTAACTTTTTAGAAAATTAAGCCTCTTGAAATTACGCATGCGTATCACGACTTTTTCACAATTGTTGTGGTTGATGATTCAGTGTACTTTTCTCATGCAGCACTTCACACCAACACCTACAAAAGCGTGGGACAGATGTTGTCTGTTTGCCTGATCCACGGGGGAGTGTCACCTAACTTCTTTTCAAAAAGGCTTTTCAGCCAAGTCTTTGGTTTACCATCTGGCCCAGCAACCATTGAGGACGTGGTAGACCATGGTCTCAGAGCTAAACTGGAGAAGGCAAGTTTATGAATCAGTAAACACATGTAACATATTTTTATCTTTTGTTTTATAATACTTAGTGTCCAAGGTTCTGCCATGGAGATCAGTCCTCAATTGGTAAAAGTTATTTAATGAAGAACATTGTTTTATTTATATAAGGAACAGCATCTTTATTTAGAAAAAATGTTACTTGTTTCATTTCCATTTATTCAGCATTCCCCTTTGCTTTGCATTTCACATTTTGATAATTGGACATATGTAATGCTTTGAGACTCAACAGCCATGAGTCTCTTTAGCATAGGAAGGTAGCTTTTTTATTTTTAAGGAGCTTTATCACAAAAAAATGCTGCATTTCTGAAGACTATGACCGGATTCTCCAAACGAATGTGTTCACAATTGCTACTATGTTTATAGATTTATTTAGAAACAATTAAATCTTGTATTAGCTTGTTGTCTCAAATTTCAGCTTTCTAATATGCAGGAGAAAATATACAGTATAATGAATTAATTAAATGTAAAATGTTTTCAACCTTTATGTTTTTATCTTTTCCTCAACAGTGGGATCAACAGTGAAAAAAGTTGTAGTGCCACTCTCCATGCCAGAAGCTGCTTTTATTGAAAAAAATAAGAGAAGAATTTCCTGCTGTACAAGGTGACTTTTGCCTTTTCAGAATTGACAGACAGAGGAGAATCCACCGACTGGAACTTACTTCAGTCTGTCCGGCTGCTATAAAAGCCTGTTCTGTGCTAAGAAGATCAGCCGTTTACATCAGAAAAATGGTATGATACTGTCACTTGAGTCAAATTCCAGGGCATTTTAAATGCTTTATAATTAAATGAAACTTGCAGTTTACAATACTATGCTTACTTTGTTTTTTTGTTTTAGTGTAGAAAGAACTAACCTAATTTCATGTTTTTGTCAAATTCATTTAATTTTTAATACACACCATTTCTGCACCTCAACTCTGCAACACATTTTAAAAACGATAGGGACACAAAAAAAATTGTCACCTTGCTTGTTGAGGGTAATAGTTATTTCAGGCCATTGCAGAAGATCAGTCCTCAATTGGTAAAAGTTATTTAATGAAGAACATTGTTGGCTAACAGTTCTTGCTTTAACATGGATGCTAATTTTCTATATCAAAGCTAGTGTTAATTTTTACCCCCAGATAAACAGTGCAGATACGCTTGATGATGCCAGGGAGGCTGTTAGTGAAACTGCTGAAGAGTTGGCGCTGATGGGAGCTCTACGGCACCTCAGATCCTTGGAGCACAGGAAGGAGTTGATGGAAGCTGTTCTTCAGTTTTACTGTGAAGGCCGAATCAATGCAGCCCTCACACAGTGAGTTCTCAGTACTTGTATTCATTTCACATGTTGAAACTGAGGTTGTATAGTATTTGGATAGCATAGTGTATATTATACTATATAATTATATATATTATTTAATAAGAGATCTAATGCTGCAATATTTTTTGTTTAATTTGTAAAGAGTTGTTAGACCAGTGTTTCTCAACCAGGGTGCCGTCTGGCTTCATCGGGGGTGCCGTCAAAATATTGCGCCTCACGTGCATATTTCCTTTCCAGAGTCAGCTCGTGTCGGGGTGCGTCCCAAATCACAGGCAGCACTAATCGCGCTAATTGTGACGCGCTATTTTATTTCATATTCCGCCAGCAACACCCCCCGTTCTCACCTGAAGTACTGCGCCAGCACCCCCCTCCCCCCCCGTTCTCACCTGAAGTATTGCAACAGCACCCCCCCCCCCCCCCCCCCCCCCCTTCTCACCTGAAGTACTGGGGCAGCACCCAACCCCAAAATTTTTTGATTTTTAATAATTTATAAAATTATAGAATAGGCTAGACAATAATGGGTAAAAATCAAGTTCACAATATTTGATAATAAGCAGAAAAGGTTAGTCGACAACTACTCAAGTTCATATGAGCCTTGGAATGCATTTCACCTTCTGTTAATATTTGAAATGATTACATAATTTTAACAACTCATTTACTCTAATTATGAATGATAAAAATCAGTACCAGAGTAAAAATGTAAATACTTCAATTCAGATTGTAATCTTATTTCTTTTTTGGTGTCAGATTTAAAGATGGACTGACTACACTTGGGGTCCTTCAGATGGTAACCTCACACCCTCAAGCTTTTGAAAAAGTCTTTCTTTACGACCCAACGCCACTGAAGGCCAGCGATATTGTGGAACTTTTCCATGCCAGGTGTCGATCTTTGCCAGCATCAAACCGAAGGCGGTTGGAAGCCAGCACCATTGCCTTCTGGAAAGATTGGCTCCTAGAGGTTGAAGGTAGGAGTATCTCTGCCAGATGATACAGAAAATGTGTTTTTTGTGTGTATAAAATTACTTTCATAAAGTCAACTATTTGCTATGATGCATTCTTTTTGTATTGCTATACAGGTGGAGTTGCCCATCCAATAACTCTTGAGCATGTGCTCATTTTTGCCACTGGCTTTCGACGAATCCCAGCAGTGGGTTTTCCAATGCAGCCAGAGCTGGCATTTTTGCACCCAGATGATGGACTAGCGAGGTTTCCAAAGGCCAACACATGTTCACTGGTTCTTCACTTACCTGTAGGCCAGACTTACACTGAATTCAAAAATAACATGGAGCTTGGACTAGGCTGTGCTTCCCAGTTTGGGGAGGCCTGAAGTTTACAGAATGCTTTTGAAGTATTTTATATATTAAATTGTATTTGGTTTGTTTGTCAGTAATAAACCTTACGAGTGCTTGCTTATTCTAAAACGTGTGTAATGACTTTATTCATTTATGTGAATTTCCTATAGCCATCTACAAAGAATTACCATGACAATTATAGAACAAATTGATATTAAATCTCTCAGTACCCTGGCACCCTGAAATAAGTTACACAATTAACAGTTTTGAATTTGTTTAATTCTTAAAAGTTATCATTAATCAAGATATGAGCGTGTTTATTCACAAACATTGGTATTTAACATTTTGAAGTCTGTCTGCAAAAAGTTAAAAATACTGGATCAGAGCAATTGGCATTTGTATTCAAGACAGGTAGTTAAGTATCTGTTCAAAAATATCAGTTCCTAACTGATATTAGGAACATGTTCCAGTTGCACCCCCCAAAGGATATATGTTTTGCCTGATGTGTTCCAATTGTTCTCCATTGAGTATAAACCGATTCACAGGGACATCCACTGTTTGATGCCAGTCAAAGGCAGGCACTCTTGCCTCGCCGCCCTCCGCTGCGGCTGCCCCTGCCTCGCTGCCCTCCGCTGCGGCTGCCCCTGCCTCGCCGCCCTCTGCTTCTGGCTGTTCATCTGCTCCAAAGAGGCCTTGAATGCCAGTGTGATGTTGCAAATGTTGTGACAAACAAGCTTGCACAAAAATCTGATGCAGTGACATGTGGCCAGTTCTCAGCTTGTGGTGGTTCCACTGATGAATGAACAATCTGAGATCACGGTTTATCCGAGGGAGATAAACAAAATGAAGAGCCCACATGTGCATTTCATTACTGGAGTCCAATTTTCCTTCATTCTCCAGCCATGCAAACAATGAATAATAGACGTTTGTAACACCTCTCCACACATCACTCCATAGTCTCTCAATGCGCTGGTTATGAGTGCTCCTCCCTCGTAAAGCACTTCCCCTGCTTGAGCCTCGGAAGATATCCATGAAGAGACACATTCCATTGTTTTCCCCTCCATGGTCACATCTGACCCTTGAAGGGACACCATACTGGCTGACTGCTCCAATTAACAGGTTCATAACAGTGTCACTTCTATTGTTGTTTGAAGCTTGTAGGAAAACCACAAATCTGCTGTACCCATCAACACCTCCATGGATCACAATTCTCCACCTAAAAAAGATCAGGAGAATGACAGAAAAAAACACATTAAATTAAGAGTTAACCACAAAGTACATTGAATTCACACTTAAAATAATGCCCTTATCAGTCCCCCAAGATCACTTAAGACGAACACATTTTTACACCCAATCAACATGGAAAGCATTGTAAGTGCAAAGGGTAAAGAGTTGTGATTTTACTCCTTCAGGATATTTTTAACGTTCAATTTATACCACAGTTAATTTCGACCATGCAGTGTGATTGGCCGAGAAGCGTTTTATGAGTGCCATGATCAGCCTGTAATGCACTGAAACCGAAGCTCTGCATGTATTAATACGGCACATACAGGTAACCTAGCAACAATTCAACGCTTACAAGCCAAACAGCACAGCAATAGAACTATTTTGTGTTTATAACCTCTTTTCGTCCTGTTTAAGTCAAATTTTTTTTAATAAACAGAGATAATGGAACTGTAGTATAATCGCAATAATACACTCAAGGATCATGCTATAACATGTAATATAAACTATGACCGTGGCACAGCAGTGCCAATATTACACGTTGTAGCATGAACCTTGAATGTATTATTGCTCAATTGAACTTAATCTTCATAAATAAATAGGTATCTTTACATTGGGTATTGACACAGTTGGTGCCAATAAATCACATTAAGTAAAAAAAAAAAAAAGTTTATATTGCTACTTACCTATGAGTTTATGATTTCCATCTACATGCCACAGTGAATTTGGTCCTGCCACTTTGTATGTTCTTCTGTGAAGCCTGTGGGACATTGTCCGAAGAGCAGCACCTTCAGGATTAGTCCTGATTACACTTTGCTGCACACGTCGTCTCTGGACTAGGATGCCTTCACCAGCAAGCCGAGCCCTAACAGCTTCAGGTCCTATTTCGTCATTGGCAGAGACAATCTCCAGCACACTGCTGTCAAGTGCTTCATCTGATAGAGTTGTGTAACGACCCTGAAATGATAGATTGTACTGTCTACAAACACAAAGTGCAGAAGAATGCAGATTGGATTTATGATAAGGAAAAGACATATTTTAATACTATGCTGCAGTAAAAAAAAAAAAGTCAATACAGTAAACTGCTTTACAGTGAACAAATCATAAATCAGTTACTAAAACAAACAGAACTCATTCACATATTTTAAATGCATTTACAAAAACATGGCTAGTAAATGTGCTGTTATATGAATAAAAATTACATGATGCTGCATCAGTCATAGTTCAAGACAGTGGCTGTCTTCATATATATCGGAGGAAGCATGTTATTCTACACCCCCACCCACCAGTGAGCAATTCTATAATGCAGTTCCAAAATGTTGTGTTCATTGTGTTGTGTAATTTGTAGACAAAACAATTCACAAAATGTTTCTTGACCACATATTTTCCTTTCAGTGCTTTATCAAGAACATAACCAATTGACATACCTTAACTGTCGCTTCACTGTGCTTCTTGATACACCCAATATGTTTGCAATCTGTTTGCCAGAAAAGTTAAATGATAATAACATCTGCAGCTGCTGTTGTGTTATTTGACAAACTGATCTTCCCACATGTCCTGCCCTTCGAGGTACAGTGAAACCAGGAAAAGCTGTAGTCCAAGACAAAATAGTATAGAATTAATAAAAAATAGAAAAGTTTAAAAAATATCTCCAGAACTTTTAAATTAAACATAATTGAACAAATTAAATAAACAATGAGCCTAAGTAAAATGATTTGCTTTGACATTTCATATACCCAACTGTGGGATGTATGGGAATGCCTTGAATATTGCTTGAATAATTTATACACAAATACTTTTTGCAAACAAATGTTACTGCAAATGGTATCACAAACAGTTTAAATTAGCCTTTTCATTTAAAGTTTAAAGTAGCCTTTTCACATTTTATACATTTTAAATAAACTTTTATATATGGTAAATATAATAATCATGTAAAAGCTGCATTTGTGTTTACTCAAATTGTCTTTTAGTATTTTATAACCTGAAAACTGATCTTGGAAAAAAAATATGAAATCAGCTGGAGAGTATTTTAACACAACACTGTTAAAACCTAATTAAATAGCAACTGTTTTATTTGACAATTAAACTTACAAGGTTGATGTTGATTGCTGGCTTCCTGAATTAATTCATTGATGAGCCCAATCATTTCATCAGCCACTTCGGCTTCAATGAGTCGCCCACTGGCCCAGCGAATGCTCGAGGCCATTGTCTCCAATCTGTTAGTCACATAATAAAAAGAGATGTAATTTCACTGTTTTAATATGAATAATTTTCTCTGCTTTCTGTTTGTGTGTTGATGAACTTGGTTCAGAATTGAAAATTATTAACTTTAAAACTGGGTTCTTGAATCATTCTAAAAGTCCAATTAATAGTTTTAAAGACCGTTTTAAGACCTCATCAAAAATAAGACCAAAAATCAATCGTAATTTATTTGGTAGAAAATAATATAATGTATTGGAAATCAAAAATTAACGTTTCCCTTTTTTTTTTACAATTTTGTAATGTGATGCAATACAGAGCCAACATAACGTGCAAGTTGCATTACAATAAACAACAAGAACAATAAAGAATAATGAAACACTTAAATCAGACTCCATTATAAATAGCTCAAAATTAAAAGCCTGTCCCAAGTACTTACTTAAGTTGAATAGGAATGTACAAAACAGCAAAACACAAATGTTTTACATGCCTCTTAACAAGAGAAACCTATGGAAGCCCATTCCCGCCACCTAAAAAATAAAAATACTCCAGCAATTTTTTTTTATTATTATTAAGTAAATTGCTATCTCAATATTTTGAGATACTAAGTCAATATTTTGAGATACTATCTCAATATTTTGAGATACTAAGTCAATATTTTGAGATACTAAGTCAATATTTTGAGATACTAAGTCAATATTTTGAGATACTATCTCAATATTTTGAGATACTAAGTCAATATTTTGAGATACTAAGTCAATATTTTGAGATACTAAGTCAATATTTTGAGATACCTTAAATGCTGGCTGAATATACATGCGGCCACCTGTAGATAATGACCTGGGAATTAGGCCAAAAGTGAGAGCAATAACGTTTTAATTCATATTTAATTTTATTTACATTATATTTCACTCAGAGTTAAACTCTGTCCCTCGCATTGTGTTCTCCCCTTTATTCAGAGCGTTTTCACAGCACTTTGCTTACATGCTGTTTTTTACTGTTAAAATGCGACATCTACAGGCGGCCGCATGTATGTTCAGCCAGTATTTAAGGTGGAACGGAAATCTGAATAAGACACTGGCGAATAAGAAGCTAACTTCAGCCTCGTCCAAGATCCGGAGGCTTATTTTGATATTGTGTGATTCCTCTAAAAGTTCCAATATTTCATGATTTGTGAATCCACGTCTGAAGTAGTCCTCAATGATGGTATCCATTTTGCATCTTTGTCTCACCTATATTCAGCCAGCATTTAAGGTATCTCAAAATATTGACTTAGTATCTCAAAATATTGAGATAGTATCTCAAAATATTGACTTAGTATCTCAAAATATTGACTTAGTATCTCAAAATATTGAGATAGTATCTCAAAATATTGACTTAGTATCTCAAAATATTGAGATAGTATCTCAAAATATTGACTTAGTATCTCAAAATATTGAGATAGCAATTTACTTAATAATAATAAAAAAAAATTCCTGGAGTATTTTTATTTTTTAGGTGGCGGGAATGGGCTTCCATAGAAACCAATGAACGTCATTAAGAATAATAAAAAATAATAATTAAAGTATCTTCTCTACAAATTATTATCAGTGTCCGTTTATCATCATTATTTATCTCCCTGCTAACCTTAGTTCTCGCCTTGCTAATCGCTCACTACATTTATGTGAAGACACCCGACTATAACAAATAACTTAATAATTGATAGAATAAGTTACCTGGTTATAACAGGCTGAACATTATCAAGTTGCTGGTCATCCGACGATAAAACTCGGGTACATTCTAAAAACGTTCTACGACAGTCGTTCAAAAAATTCCGGGACGCCATCTCGTTCTGTACTCCACCAAATTACTCTCACAGATAAACCCACCCGGCACACATGGACCATTCCGATTACAACTTCACAGCTGCGTATAAGACACGTGATGGATACGTATCCTCAGAAACAGCCTACGTAGAGCCCATGTGACCACAACGTAGAGCCCATGTGACCACAACATAAACCCCTGTGTCGGACCGCGTATCATTTTAAGGAAAACCACGTGACCGATGCAGTTCCTCGCATAGTTGCTTGCAATGACTTTCTCAGTCCAGCAGATGTCGCCATTAAGTGATACAGCAACATAGTTTCAACACAGTGTCGACACAGTTTGGGAAATGTGCCATACACCAAATGAGGCTTCATCTGCCCATCACTACTGGAGATACAGGTAGAGAATGTTTAAAAGGCGTATAACTGGAGTTCAGAATTATACAAAAAATGATGTTTGCAGTACTGAAACATTTGACATAGTCCTGTGTTGAGGACATAAGTGCATATTTCAATATAAAACTGATCAGACATTTATAAACTCTGATTTTGCTCAGTTGCTTTATATGAACCCGTTCATGTTGGACTCATTGCAAGTGCATATTCTCCTCTATAGAGATTCTCTGGCATGGCATCTAGTTTTCGTGTGTGTTTAGTTCAGGTGTGTTCTCGTGACAAAACGTGTTTTTGGAGAATTAGAAATCGTGTAATTTGTGATCGTAATTTATGTCGCTGACCAGTCATGTAGTGTGAAAGTCTCAACAACTGAAGGACTCAGGATTACAGCACAGTAGTGTAAACAGCACAATGACGGAAGACTCAAAAAGTAGTGTAGTGTGAATCTGGCATTAGTTGTTTTGCCATTTGCTTCAGACTTGGGCTGGTTTAAGCTTCTGAAGGGCGGGTTTTAGACTGACTAATGAGGGAGACATTTGACCAATGACCATCTTAGACCATCTGAAATCAGTTACAGAGAAAAGCTGGGGTTGGTTGTATTCTTCAGCAAGGTTGTCATTATCGATCTCGTTAATTATTCACGCTCTTGGTAAGAAACACCCGAGAGTTTGGAGCTGATTCATACTGCTGAATCGGAGAATCGACTCTTCCTGGATTCAACTCCCAGCCTCACCCCCTGCTCCGTGCTGTTGCTGTGATATGTCTCTTAGCGACAAGCACGCGCACACAGTGGCTGGTTAACTCTGAAACGTCTCCTTCAGTCAGTTAGCCTGCTAGCTAAGCTTCATTTCACAAGTAAACAGTTACATTTAGATAACCTAGTTAATTAGTTAGCAAGCTTAGCCTTATTTTTTTGTCCAGGTGCGAAGCCGTATCTATTTCTACTGTGTTTTGTTCTGTTTGACGCGTTTTAAACGGTGAAATGTAATAGAAACAGCGGGCTCTAGCGAAGAGATACTTACTAATTAGCTAATTAGTTAGTTAGCCAACTCTAGCTGGTTACTACGACTAAAAGCAGAAGCTGCTCTTAATATTTGGACATTCCTGGTGTTCAACACAAATGAATGGAGCTTCAGATCCGCCACTGTTTAATACAGGCACAGGACAAAAACGGTAATAGTAGCTAATTACTTGTTTTCTATTAAAACCGTAATAATATTATAGTTAAGTAACTACTTTAATTTAATTTCATGATGTCTTGTTTTAGTTTCCTATAATTAATTAACCTAGTTTATTTTCAGCCAATCTAACAGATAACGTTGTTAGAACCTTTAACAACGTTTTAAAAAGGTTCCAGGAAGGTTAGCCTGTAACAATACAGAAAAAGGTTATAAGAATGTTTTAAAAACGTGCGACATTACCTAATAATGGTTTGCAATAACAACTTTATTAGAATGTTTCTCAACGCAACGTTACCAGTGACCCTGCAGCAACATTATTAGAACGTTTAAAAACGTTAGACCTAGAAAACTTCACAGATTCTAAGAATGTAAATTGTAATTCAGAAAGCGTTTTACTAACCTAAAGTGTTAGCAGGGAGTAACTTAGCGGACAAAGTTCATTAACCATGTAACTAGCTTATTTTAGATGATTAGAAGTACTAAAGGTAAAATATTGCTAAGTAAAAGCAAATCATTTCGTTAATGCTTAATGAAATAATTTTAGGTGAGAGTTAGTGTCACTCTTGGTACACCCATATTAAAAAAAATGTTACTGTTTAAGTAATGAAGCACAAATCACTGAAGACAACTTATTTTCCCTTATTGCCCTGATCGAGTACTGGTACATACAGTAATATTATAGTGAAAGATCTCTCTTAGAGCAGATCTGATTGGGTTTAAACCACTTAGGTATTTTCCACCAGCTCGTAAATGCTTCAGCAGTGTTGAGGTCCAATCTAAACATACAGACAGGGAGTGATAGCAAGAAGACTTTCTAAAGTTTATTGTTCAGACAGGCAGTGTATTATGTGTACTGGTTAGTACAAGATGTGTGTGTTTGTTACACCAGATAAGACAAGCAGGTTGTTCAAGGACTGAACACACTGAAATGGCTTAGTGGCAACAACGGTTATTGGGGCTAACAGTTTCCTGGGTCACTTTATCAGTATGGCTTCTGTTGACCTAACATTGCTTTTTTGCAGATCCTGAAGCTCTGAAGAAAGCATATGGCCTAATTAAAGATGTTTTCTCAGGAAATACGCCAGTGTGTCTTCTCCCTGAGCTGTATGTGTTGTGTTCAGAGCAAGCAATACAGGTAAGAGATATAAGCATTGCACAGATTAAACCTAAAATTGATAAACCATAAAGTAACATTAAGAAAACAAATCTCAGTATAATGAGTGGTTCTTGCCGAGTTGAAAAACTGCTTCATCTAGCTAGGTTACTTCAAGTCACTCTTTGTATGCCTTTAGTTCATATTGCACTGCCAGGATACATTTAGTTGCTACTGACAGGTAGCTTTGTATACAGCTAATGCCATAGTTAATATTCATGCTGTGGCAAATATAGTTTGGACATCCATATCCTGTGTCCCATAAAAAACTAGGGCTTTGGGAACACTGTGCTGATAAGCAGAGTCTGGATATTTAGTTGAGCTGTCTGGCATTAGCAGCTATGTGATTGCTTGGCTTGCATGACCCGGGCAAATTTTCCACAGGCGTGGATAGGATTGAAATCAGAAAGTTGCTGGAAACGCACACGAAAATGTTCCAAAGACTGCAGACACTGATATGCAGGGCTCCCCTTCCAGGCAGAATGACAGCAGGATCAGGCTGTGCTTTGGAGAGATAACACTAGCAAAGATAATTGGTCGCAGGACCTTTTTTTAGATTGGTACGTCTTTTTGACGTGCTGTGATTTTACTGAACCCATTGCTTATCTATGGTCAGGGCCAAGTATACGGAAATAGAACAGAGCAGAACACTGCTGCCCCTTTGTGTTGTGTGCCACAAGGGCAAATATAAAGGAAAAAGTAGGTTGTAGTTATCATGTCTTACTTTTGGGGTTTTTAATTAAATAACTTATGATTATGTAATACTTATTATTTGGATTTAATCTTTACTTTACATTTTTACTGGTTATTTTTGCTAATGTTATTCCATATGACATCTGTGTTTTATAATGAATAGCTACATTGTATAATGTTATTTTATTATAATGTCAGTCTTACAATGTTTAATTTTTTATTTGACAATATAAACAAAGCTGTAAATAAGTAGTGCACTGGTGCTGATTCATAAATTGCATATTAAACAGCCCTAAATCCAAGGCTAGGCTGCATAAGACACTTCCTTTAGCTCCCTGAGAAACCATGGGTCACATTGGAAATTTATACCTGTCTGAAACAGAGAACTGCTACATTATCTATGTAGGGCTAAGCTGAGGAAGTCTGAAAGTGCTGGTGTACAAGAGCTTTTAAAGTCATGATTTTCCCACTGGATCATATTTTACATGCTAAAATAATGCGCTGCCTTTTCAGCATGAAGCAAGCCATGTTTGATTAAAGATACTTCACAAAGGGAAAAAATGTGTAAACACATTAATTTAGCCTATACTTGCATTGCTATTCCAATATTAGGAAATTAATTTCATAATCAATTGAGAATGAAGTTATGGTACTGTAATGTAAAAAGTTGCATCCAGAAAGTGTATCAGATGTCAGTCATCTGGACACAGGTGTATTTTAGTGTGTTTGCTGTGCTTTCAGCTGGGCTGTAAGGAGATCGCAGAGCATTGCCTAATGATGTATTTTGAGACCAACCCCCCATCGAATCAGTTTCTATGCCGCGCTTACTTCTGCCAGGCTCAGTTGAACTCGCCCCACACTGTCACCACTGTGGTGAGTAGCCCTGTTGTACAGAATCTTTGCATACCTTTGCGTCATTTCCAAAGAGTGTTATATAGGGTGCATGAGTCATAGGGGTTCATGGGAACATATGCAACATGCACAGATCATGAACACATAGTTTCTCTTGGTGCATGCGATTAGTCATTGTAAGTTGTTATGATATTTTTGCTATTCTCTGGTGTTTGCAACAGGCACATCAGAGCCCTCATTTTACTGCTTTTGTGTGTCTGTTCCATTTTCAGGAGGATATGGATAAGGCTGTGATGTACTATCTAAAGGCCATAGAGATTTCCAAAGACAACCCGAGGTAGAGTGTGATGTTAGCAGGGAAGTGGAGCAGTGCTTTTCCATCTCCATTCTTGACCAAAGAGATACAAGCCTGTGCTATTTTTGACATGACAGACTGTGTTGAATGCACTGATGTTCTGCTGCTTTTCAGGTTAAAAGCATCAACTGAAATAGGCTAGATATATTTCAGGAGAGAGTACTATTTTCAGGTGCTTGGTAGAAATAACTTCACTACCAAGTTGATACTGAAATAAAAAACAATTATACTGATGATACTGTTACCAAAGGAACCCATACCTTTTTTGCTCAGGGGTGCTGCTGGAGATTTCTCTTTCACAACCACAAATGCACATCAAAGTGTCAAAAACATTTGACCTGTCTACTCACTAAATATTAGAATATTTAAATTTAAATAATTTAAATTAAAATAAATCCTGTTTCTGCCATTTGTTAGTAATCAAGAGAGACGAGTGATGTACTGCTTAGTACATGGTATGCTGTAAAAAGGTATGCTGTAAAAAGGAAAAATATGGACTGTTCTGCTTCTGTGCAGCAGGATTGTGAATTAATGGAAATAGTATTTTTTGTTAATATGTACATATCAAATCAAGACATATGATAGCATAGAATAGCATAGAATCTTTTGAAAATTGCATCTGGAATATGTGACTGTCCAGAAATACTCCTGTAAAAATTATAATTTTCTTAAGAAAAATAAAAATTCATTAATTTTTATTATTTGAAGAGAAAAAAATCATGTTATTACTAAAGTCTCCATCTCACAGCTCTTACTAAACAAAAAGGTACGATAGTGTTTTATTTTTTATTTTTTTTTATTTTCTTTATTTTCTTTGGCATTTTAAATTGGCATTTTACATCAAATAATTCTCGAGGTGTTGGTACTACCTACCAGATTTTTAGTATTGTGATATCCCTAGTGAAAAAGTGCAGAAAAAAGTAATTACAAACAAACAGTCTTGAAAATTTCTGCAGTTCATGCATGTTAAGTTGAGGAGATCTGTTGTGAACTTCCATTTCATCTTTGATGGATAACAAATTATTGATTTGTGTCTGCTATAAAAGCGTATAGCCCCTATCCAAGCTAAAACATATTGGATATGGAGCATGCTAATGTGCGTGAAGCTCCCTGGTGAATAAATTAGCCCTCAAATAGAGTCTTCAACCCCTTTTTTGGTTTGATTCCCCTTTGGATCCACATCACTCCTGTGGCTCATTTTAAGGCTATTTACATGAACCGAGACTTAAGGTCACCACAGGGCGAAAATTGAGATGTTCAGAAAAATCAGACGGGGTTTTCCCAGTAGCAGCAGCCCTGAATAATAAAACTGGTTTCAGTGTCCCAAAAGCAGCACTGTGTAAAGATAATCTTAACTGTTAGAAAGTGTTCAAAGTGATGCTGGCTCGGCAGCTTTTGGGAAAACAAAGTCTGAATATTTTATTCACATCACTGTCTTGGCATGACTTGCTACTCTGTCCCATTCTCTGGCTTTTCTTCACTGTATTTTCGTCTTGTTTTTCTATCTCTCTATCTTTCTCCCCCCCTTTCTTTTTCGTCTGCTCATCGTGTCTTTCTCTTTGCTTTTCAGGTACCACTTTCTGGTCTTCAATGCATCGCTCCTGTACTTCCAGACTGTGCGCGCATTCCTGCGACCTGGCCAGCGGCAGCACCTGGTCTGCTCTCTCTCACAGGTGGTCAGCGCTCTGGAAGCAGTGCAGGAGCCCGATTACGCTTGGCGGGCTGAACTTATGCTGTGAGAGCTTGCAGATCTCCACTTTTAATCTGAACATTTAAAAGAGGTTCAAGAAGTCTTGTGGAAATATAAAAAAATCAATACAAAAAAATGGGGCTTTATCTAATTTCTGTTAACAATTAAAATATAAAATTAGCCTAGATGTTTTTAGAATTGTCTAAAGTGCATGTTCATGTGTAGTTTAGTTTAATAATTTGTCCACAAGGGAGCAGAAGTTAGCTTCATATTTACAATATTTTTGTTAAACTAACAGTATTCTAAACTTGTTTTAACAAATGTTTCTTTTTTATATAAATTTCTGCATGTTGATCCATATTTAACAAAAGTATATATATATAAACCCCAATAAAAATATATATTATTAATAATTATAATATTTTTACTATCACAGCTGCAAATGTTATTAGTTTTATCTTAATTGTTTTTATTTTTATAATATAGCCCAGAATTTCTGAAGGATTTTATTTTAGTTCTGTTTTACTAAAGACACGTTGCATGTCTGACTGGGCAGAACCGTTTTGGCTTACAAAGCACTTCAGCAAATGCAGACAGAACTGGAGTTTAATTCATTTTTATTGTTTTTGAGAAAGCCTGCTTAAGTAGTCAGTAGTTATCTTTAAATGGAATGTGTAAGAGCTGCCACTGATTCACATTGTGGTTTTGTGTTTAGACATCTTGTTGAGTGCCTGGTGGATAGTGGGAAACACAAGGAGGCAGCTGCCTTTTCCAAGGTCACCTCTGAGTTTATAGAAGCGCATAAACCTGAAATGTATCCACGCATTTTCTCCATACAGGTAAATCATTTGCTCTTTTTGTCTTTACGCTGTTGACACCTTTTATTAGAACCTGTTTGGACAGCTGACCCCCCTCACACTCTGACAGTTTCTGCAATCCATTTTTCACAAGAAATAGCTAATGTTTGCTGTTGGTGTCCCTTTTTTCTGGGTTTTGACAACAGCATTTAAAATCTGTGTTTTGACCTGATTTCCAGGTACTCCATGATCTTCTAGATTCCTCCCAAACTGTAGGAAAACGAAGTCATAAATTACTTGTCATCTACAAGATACAGAAACTTAAACAGTGAGTGGATTGATTGCCTTTTCCTTCTCTGTCATGAGGGTTTATATGATACAATATTATCAAATATTTCTACACTGTAGAGATTTAGGAGTGTTTAGTATTTTAGTATTTAGTATTGTGGTAGATATATTTTTTATATATATATATTTTTATAGATATAATTTTTTCTTTTATGTTACATTATATTTTACTCTTTTATAATGTTTCTTAGTATGTTTCTGTTGTTTACAAATTAGACAAAGTTTACATATGTCTTTCTATTGAATGTTTGGAACTGTTATATTGTTTCAAACTGTTTTATTCATATTGCCAAGAATATAATTATCGCAAAAATATCATAATATTATCTTCAGGTTATATTGTCCACCCCTATTAAAGATTTTTGAAAGAAGCCACCACATGAAGAAAGTGCCTACTTTGTATTATTGTAGAGTGTATGAATAAATATTTCTGCTGGCCTCTGATCCTTTGATGAAGTGGTGTGGGCTAGTTTCTGATCCTTCAGAAGAAAGCCCACAGGGTGTGTGACTGTGTCCAAATATAAATGAATTTATATAATATATATAATATATATAATATATTATTTTTTATCCATTCTGGAACTAAAGTTTGAGGCAATTTTTGGTTCACATTATACATCTTTGAGTATCTAAGCATTCCTGTCAAATACTGTTCATATTTAAAGGTTTTACTTGCAGGTTTTTGTTCAGACTGTTCCACAGTCACTTCATTGTCCCTGACTCACTAAGAATAGTAATATATTTGCAATGTTTCTGTCTGTCCATCTGTCTGTCCATCTGTCTGTCCATCTGTCTGTCCATCTGCCTGTCCATCTGCCTGTCTATTTGTCTGTCTTTGTCCCCAGCATTGCTGAAGTGAGTGAAGTCAGTAATGAAACTGCTGAACTGAAGGAGATTTTGCTCTTGCTGAGCCAGTCATCCCAGGCTGAATCACCTGCCTCTCACAGTTCTAGTCCTGATTCTGATGACAGCTCCCACATCCTTTTGTCTGACAGGTAGACCAGATACTTCATGGTCTAACTGTAGTGTAGACATTTATGGACGGGTACACACAGGGGTGAATGATTACATATGCTCGCAATAACTGTAAAACCCCAAAAAGGAATACATTTAAGTATACATTATTCATATGTCAATAATTAGTTCTGTGGAGATTTATCAACTTGCAACAAAGGAAAAATGTGTTTAAAAATGTTACAAACTGTGAGAAATCTGGAAAAAAAACATCCACAGGTATAATTTCTGAACACTCTGCATCTGAAAAGAGCTTATCAAGAAGCCCTTAGTGAGAACATGAATAACAAAAAAGAGCATTTGCAAATCAAGAAGAAGCTGCTTGTGCTTTTAGGGAAACTGACCTCCCAAAGCCCAAAATTTAACACTAATAAGAAGCAGAAAATACTCTAAATTCAGAACTTTGTAGGTGTAAAACATGAATTATATGTATATAAATATATATGCCGTATAAATATGACATACCAGTGTATCTGTATTTTTAGAAATATATTTAGTTGATGAGGCTTCAGTATGGGTTTCAGTTACATAAAAAATGAAAAACTATCAGTAACTGGTAATTAATTTGATTGATCAGAAATAAAATAAACTCTAATGCAGTGTTTTATGTTAAATTTTGCTAATTGCAAAAAAATACTGACAAATTTTGTTAAATATGAAAAAGAAAAATTAAACTATCATTGTTACTGTGGTATATTATGTGATGGGGTAGACTACTAACCAACAAGTAGTTTGTATATACAGTATTCTAACTAAAAAAGCAGGTACAACTGTGTGTCTTAATAACATATATGCACAATGATGTAAGCTCTAGATTGGCTCATCTTGAATTTCATATCTGCTTTAATAGGATTGAACTTCTGTTGGAGTTGGCCTTCTTCTGTATGCAGCTAAAAGAGCACAGGGTCGCAGAAGGCTGCCTTAAGGAGCTACAAGCCATAGAGGGCACTGTGAGTGAATTGATAGTTCCTTATTGTCTGCCAAAATCTTTCAGACATGGCAGATAGATTGTCATTGCTTCTTTACTGTATTAATCCTGCTTATGTTCGATTTTCTACACAGACTGTTGCTCAGCGCATTAAGATGGAGTGTGTTGAGTGTGAGCTGACCCTTAAGGGACAGGTCAGCCGCATCGAGGACTACACCAAAAGCAGTGTGGAGGTGCTAATTTGTGTTTCTTAATATGTGACGTGAGATGTGGCTGATGTATTTTTAGCAAAAACACAGATGAGCTCCAGATGGTGTTAATCCATACTGGGTGCTTGATGCTGCCAACAGAGGGCAACATCTGTGCTGAGACATAGAGAAACACATAATTGCCATAAGTGTATAGAGTATGTATGGAAAATTAAATGAATGTTTCATGTTAGTTTGGCTATTGTGCATATGTAGGCAGTACATAATGCACTATATTAAGTGTGAATATGTTTTCTTCACTCAGGCCCAGCTTGCAGTAGTTTGGCGATTGGATGCTCTGCTCCAGAGAGCAGTGAGAGAAGGAGAAGGCGAGGTAACGCAGTGTGTGTGTGCTGCTCAGTGGAACAGCTGTCTGCCCCTTCTTCAGCACAACCTCCGGAGGAGCATCAAAAGACCTCTGCTCAATCTTGCACATGCACTGGATGACATCAACAGGTATTTTTCCTAACATTTTTTATTCAAAATCTTTTCTACTCTCTGGACAAAAAAGCAGGTCAGTCAGCTCTGAGCAAAACTAGATCAGTGTTTTTGAAGCTGATATTGATAGTTTATGTGTCATAATTATCAGGGCTGGATATCGCATTAACCTTACCAGGTAAACAGGTAAACCTGGTAATACATCATTGTGCAGGACCATCACTGGCCACTATTACATTACAATAGAGTACCATCACAATTGCCACTATAACATCACAATGGAGTATTGTCTCAATGGCCATTATGACATCAGAATTGAGTACCATCACAATAGCTGTTCTGACATTACAATGCAATATTGTTATAGTGGGCATTATGCTTGTTATAAACAAAGCTCAGATCTATCACTTTGGTTTAGGGGAATTAAATAATTTCAAAAACAACAAACAGACAGGCCTGTTTTCAGTCTGTGTAGGTTGAACAAATTTAAGCCTTATGTCTTAAAACATGCATATTTTAACCAGACTGTTAAAAACTGTGTTGTAATAATGATCAAATTGGCTGGAGCACTAATGTAGCTATTTCCACTGTATTCAGAAACCTGTTCATCTGCAGGCATGTGGAAATTCGGAGGTAACTGTATGTGTACCTGGTATGTGTTTGTGTGTGCAGCACGTTGTTGGACATACGCTGTCAGGTCCAAGCTGAGCTGGCTGCTATAGAGGAGAAAGAGGACAGGCTGGAGCCTGCATTAAAACATCTCCATGCAGCCCTGCGCCTGGATGAGAGAGGCCAACATCAGGAACGTTTGTCATCCTCACTGCACCTCCTTCAGCTGCGCACCAGCCTCTACAACACCCCCACTCGCCCAGAGGACCAGGCTGCTGTGCTTATCCAGCAGGTCAGACCACCATCATTTTAATAACCATTTTAGTGTGTAAATCCAAACTGGAATGCTATATTTAGGATGGGTCTGTATAGATACTGCTGAGATCAGAAGGTGTTGTGTGTTTTGTGTTTCACAGGCAAAAGAAGGGAGTGGCTGTATGCCAACAAAGAAGTGGCGCCCCATGCTGGTTAGTGCTGGAACTGCCCTGGCACCTGACACCTTCCAGATGGTGCTGGATGCAGACAAGGCTGTGCAAGGTATTATTATATGAACAAATTTGTCTGTCATGTTCCTTTTTGGTGCTGTAAATGGTAGTGCACTTGAGCAGCATATAATCACACTCATTCCACACCAGTGCTCAAACCAAGTCCCGTCAAACTGGAGCTCTAGTCCCACTGGCATCTCCTCTTTCTGCATTTCCTCTGAGTGGCAGATAGATGATTCCGGTCTCTGTTTCGTTTGATCTCTGGCCTCATCTGCTCTCTCAGGCCCCAAGAGTACCACCCTTCTCTGAAGTTTATTAACCCCAACAAGAGCTTCACATCTTCAGTGCCTGTGTCTGACTGTAATGTGGTGTGTGTGTGTGTGTGTGTGTGTGTGTCTTGTGAGGGTCAAAGTCTCCAGACCTCAGCCGCAACTTCCATTATTCAAGATCCAAAGGGCAGAATGAAGAAAAGGTGTTTGAAGTGAGAGCTGCAGTGCTGGTGTCTAGAGTGTGTGTGTGTGTGTGGGAGATGAATAAATGATGAGTGGTAATGTTTAAGTTGTTACATTGTAGTGGCCTCTCTATTGAGATACACGCGCACGCTTAACCTCTGTGTCTATTATTTAAACCAAACCACTGCCAAGACTGAGCACTCCACTATGTTTTGTTTTGCATGCGCCACAAACGCATGAAAATGCATTATGACATGCAACCTTTATATTATATTCACCATGCTTATTTTCACCAGCTATGTCTAGATTTGCATGATGTGGTGATTAGGAATTGTCATGATTGGAGGGTCTAAACTGCAAATCACACATGTACACTGCAGCTAAATTTCAAAACACTAGAGTGAGTTTTCTGCTTAGTCCCGTTTTCCCCAGATTCAAAGCTTGCTTGCGCTGCAAGTTTAAGGACAGTGAACCTACACAAACAAGCACAAGTCAAGTTCAAATATGTTTGCAGTGGCAATGTATAATTTGTAGCAAACTGAGTATTATGTTTCCTTATATTTTCATGCTGGTTGCTACAACATATTTTTTTCTGTTGTGACTGATAACAGTTTATGTCAGCATGCTGTAACATGACAGCATCAGCTAGCACTATTCTGGATCAGTTTACCTTTCTTCAATATTTACTTCCAGCTGCTTGAAATTACTTAACCAATGAATGAAATTACTTAAAATATCAACCCCTACTACTAGATGATTTACCACCTTCATAATCAGAATTGCATGTAATTAATGTATATTTTAGGGCAAATTACACTTCCTAACTGTATGGGAGTCCAGGAGCAACAAATACAGATTTTTCGATAATGCTACTGATGACAACTTACTTTTGTCATATTTTCACAATGTCTGAAAAACATCTTTGTTGCACTTTGTCATAATTTTGTTCTGTTCCAGGTAAAAGACACCATATCCCTGTGGAGCAGCTTGCTGCCAAGGCCCAGCATCACATGACCTGTATCCAAAAGGTAGAAGGACATCTGGCCAGGCTGGAGGGAGGCACAGATGATAGAGAGAGGTATGAGGATATTGTTGTTGATATCTGTGCCTGTGCACATCCCTAGATAAGGCTTTGTAAAAAAAATGAATTATAGATGTTATGAGAGTTCTTCACTTGGAACCTCACAGTACTGACAGAAAGTTTTTCAAGAATAGTCAAGGACATGCAAGGAAGCAATTTCTAATAAACTTGAATCCGCTAGGACCTCATTAAGATAGCCAGAACCATTAAACAATGCTGCTTAGGGATGGAGAAAAATACCATTAAGAATAGCCATCCTCGAGGTAACATACATTATGTATTATAACCCAAACTCAAACAAAGAAACTTTCTAAAAATGTTTGTTCATGTTCTCTTTCCCCACTGATGAACTTAAGTACTGTTTTTTTCTTACCCTTATTGTATTGATTATAGAGATTTTTTGTATGTACTTTTGTGGCAGGATGAGGTTATGGGCCTCTCTGGTGAAGGTTGCACGGAAGCAGGAGGTGTGGGATATTTGCAGGGCAGCATGCCGCTTCTGTCTGCTTTATGATGATGGCAGATGGAACAGCAAGAGTAAGTTACAACAGGATAAATGTTAAAGAAGAAATCCCTTGTGAAATGGACATGAGGTGTAGTGAAAAATTATAACAATTATGAACTTTTGTTGAATAACCCACCTCCATTTGCAATCAAGAAAGCTGTTTTCCCCCAGATACTTCACACCTTATGTCTGAACGTTTGTGAATATCCCTTCCTATTAGTGAACTCAGCTGCAATATGTTTTTTTCTACTGCTGACACAAATGTTCAGTTGCACACAAAAGCTTAAATAATCTCTAAAGAAAAGCATTCACTAATGAAACTGGATGCTTGTACATGAGCCTAAGGTGGCCACGCACAGCAAAGATAAAAGCCCCTTTGAAAGCCTGTATACAAAAAAGAATAATGATGCAATATGTACACACATCCA
The DNA here is from genome assembly GCF_023375975.1 of Astyanax mexicanus. Taxonomy (NCBI): domain Eukaryota; kingdom Metazoa; phylum Chordata; class Actinopteri; order Characiformes; family Acestrorhamphidae; genus Astyanax; species Astyanax mexicanus. The sequence continues at coordinate 40,079,715 of NC_064414.1, read as the reverse complement.
TTTGCTGAGATTAATATAACCTAAGGTTACTTTTATAAGTGTTTTTAAAGAAGGTCAAAGACGCTGAAGTCTTTACTAATGCATGAGTGGGCAGGTCATAAAAATGACAAAAATAGTGAATTGGGAGAGGACAAAACTAATTTAGAAACTAATCCAGTCCAAACAGGGCTTTTGTCACCAGTTCATTTGAGCAGGTGTATATTTTTGTGTTCTAGAGCCCTCAGGTGAGCTGAACGGCAATGGTAAGCCAGCAGGGAGTAGCCAAGGGGACCATGGAGGAATGAAACAGGCTGGAGAGAGAGAGCTCCTGCTTCTTCTGGCTGAGGTCCACTTCATTAATGCTGAGGTAGAAGAGAATCTACATTCAGTTAATGCATGCTTACCTCTGGAGTAAGTAAATTACCATTTGTAGCCAATTTTTTGCAAATAGCCCTTTTTTTGGTACATAATTATGTGTTGTTATTCTTTTTTTTTGTCTTATTATTATGGAGAAATTAGGGTCTGAAATGTCTTTTAAAATGGCTCTCATTTGAAGAATGCTAGCTGACACAAGTTTGTGATGACATTATTAAGACTGCACTGGACCTCCAGGCTCTTTTCTGAAATGAAGTCTTCAGAGATATTAACTTCCCTTTGAACCAAACAGAGATGTGAGAGCGAGAGAATTAAGAGGAAAAAGAAAAGCGATGACCTTGACAAAAGCTGAAACGGCTGTCTCCGACGCTCCATTTTGATAGCGGCCCATCTCTTTGTTCTCCACGAATATGTTTCCTTTGTTTTTAGAGAGGTCGGTTTTTTCACAAGGCTCGTCTCTAATTTGATGAGGGCGTGCAGGGATTGTAAGCCCAGCTCCCTAATCGACCTGTCTTGCTTTGATCCTCTGTCGCAGCCTGTTATAGACTGTTGCTGGAGGCTCTCAGCAGTTCCGTCTATGTGGCCCACGTACTATAGCTCCTCATCACCAGATCAGTGTGAATAAGGGATCAGATGCAGCCAGTTAGAACTTTTTATGGCTGAAGTGTATGAACATTTGCTGATCAGTAATTTTTACTCCTAAAATAAGTGCAACAAAAGGTTTTTGAGTAATGCCTTAGAAGAACCATTTTGATTCCATAAAGAACCAGCTTTAAGAAAGATGCCCTCGTAAAGGTGTTTATTTAGGGTTTCATTTTAAAGGTTCTACCCACTCACTTTACACTTTTCTTTTACAATTTTTTTTTTGGGGGGGGACCAAATGTTCCCATTTGTAGGTATTTTGTTCTTTAATGGTTGAAGGCAAGAATCAACAATCCCTGTCTTAAGAGAAGATTTTTTTTGTTCAAATCAATTAACATTAATTTGTATTGCGATTTTTACAAAACATGTTGTCACAAGCAGCTTTACAGAGATACAAGTCTAAGCCTCTAAGGTCTAAGCACCACAGCCATAGTGGCAACAGTGTTAAGGTGGTGGTTAAGGAACCAAGACTCAGTAAGTAAAACCCATCCTCCTCTGGTTGACCCGGACAGCGCAAACATATAGTTCTGCACTCACAGATAATAGACCTAAATGCAAATATATTTTTAAGGTTATTAAAATGTTTCAGTTTTAACTGATGTTTGCAAGTTTTAAGTATAAGCAGAATGCTGGAAAGTTCTTTTGATGTGTATTTGGAGCACCTCTGTCCTCTCAAAATGTAATATTAATTTCCAAAACATGATCGTCTTTTTCAAATATCATGACACAAAATTAACTCCAATCCATCTAATTAGAGTGATTGTTCTAATATAATTTGTTTTCATATTTATTTTATGTACCTTGTAACCACACCTATTTTTTTTATTCTGTAACACAAAACATTCATTCTTGTTCTTGTCTCTAAGGTAACTATAGTTAAACTTCGGTCTGAGGGCATGGAGCTTAGTGAATTACCAGTTCGGCCTGCTAAGAAGAAAACACACCAACCTGAGAATGACTCTCAGTGGACGCTGTACAGGTACATGCATAATACCACTTTCAGTCTTAGACCATTTTCACACCTACGGTTTGGTTGTTTGCCCCCTTACCGTTTCTTCGTTGTCTGCAGGGATTGGATCCAAAAGCTTTCAGCCTATGCTACGGATAATTTTCTGCGAGGGGCAGAGCTGGGTGCAGAAATACAGGAAGCGTGGCTGGTGGCTAATGCAGCTGTTTACCTGTGGAACTACAACACGCATTTGCTGTCCAAAAAGCAGTACCCTTCCCTTCTACCCACGTTCAGCCGACTAACAGAGTTGCTCAAACAGACCAGCCATACTGGGTAAGGCAGTGCTTTCAAACCCTGATTAAAGCATGTGAATTTTCTTTCCAAAATATAGTGTTTTGAATTGTGCATATCTTTTTATTCTGTCTGTCATTCTAGGGATGTAGTGCTTCTGGTCCTCTTGTGTGATGCTGTTGCTCAGGGAATGATCCAACCTTGGTTTGAGGCAGCTGGACAAATTAAGCCAGAACAAGACACTGCAAAGGGTGGAGTGCAGCAGCAAGCTGACAAGGTGAAAAAGGGTGGAGGAAAGGTTCTAGAAAAACATAGCTCCACCCATGGCTTTTCTCTAGAGGCGGCTGCTGTGCAGGATATCAAGAAGGCTTTAGAGGTGAGAGAGTTGATTGCAGATGTCTTCTAAAATGTCTACATCACCAAATCAGTATGAATAAGGGATCAGCAGATGCAGCCACTGAGAGCTTCTCAGTAATTTATACTCCTAAAAAGGTGCAATAAAAGATTTATTGAGTGATACCATAGAAAAATCATTTTGAATCCACTAAGAACCAGCTTTGAAAAAGATGTCCATGTAAGGGTATTTACTAGTTTTAAATGTTCTACCCACTACTCACATCTCCTGGGAGATGAAATTTGAGCCAGCAATCAGAAGGTTGTGGAGTTAATGTAAATCCCAGAACTCATAGGATGCTCCTGGTTGTGTGCTTTGGACAATTGGCGTTGCTTTGCTGGTGAGATCTTATATTAGTAATGATCACTTTCACTTGGATCAATTATGTTCATATCATGAGTGCCATGGATATCACGGTGTTATGAAAATTGTAAATTAATGAGATTATACAACAACAATATAGACTACTTGGCATTTTACTACAGTTCTGTACAGTCCTGGGGAGCTATTTTGCAGCAGACTGTAGCTTCAACCACTAATCATTACCACCCAATTCATCTAATTACTGCCTCCAGCAGTACTTGATATGTTAAAATGTGTGTGTTAGATTTAGTGTAAAGGTATAACCTGCAGAACAGTAACTCTACAGGAGCAGGGTTAGTGAACCTGGCATTTAGTGCTGATAGATCAAATCACATTACAACACCTAACAACAACTAAACTCAGTGTTGTGCAGTATATTAAAACAAAAAAAATGAAAGATGATGTAATTGCACCTGTATATGATAACAACACATGCACATGATTTGTTTTAGGTTAAGTCTTTTAATAACAAATTCAGACAGACAGATGCTTGCGAGACTCATACAAAACTTCAATTTAATTAGACTTCTATTAATTAGATTCTCATCAGAATGTTAATCAGCTGGACCTAATTAGATCTTAATTAACTGGGTTGGTGCAGGGCTGGAGGCAGATCTCCAGGTGGAGCAATGCCTACCTCATCTCCCAGAAGATGCATAACAAGGAAGTTGCTCTTCCCCAATGAAATTACACATGCAAATGCCCCATGCAACTTCCCAGTTAAATTAGATGCAAACAGCCCATGAAATTTCACAATTTATGGCATCAGCAAGTACATTGCTGTGTTTCCGTTTCCATTTCTATTTTGATTAAGCATAATTGTGTATAATTCCGTGCAGATTTGGAAAATCCTCTTTTTTTCACTTGACTCAGCATTATTAATTGTTAAAAGAAACATGTAATTTAAAAAATGCTTGCTAGAAGGAGATAAGATTTGCAGCAATTACGCCTGAGCTGAGCTGTTAGAATGAGATTCAATGACTGTGAAAGTATGAAGTCTCTCTGAGGGCCGGCTGACACTCCCTAACAGCCAGTTCGACGGATGGCGGAAGGATGGATGAATGGCTGGCTGAGTGAAGGGAGTTCAGAAGTGATGGATGGATAAAAATAAATCGAGTAGTGATAGATGTAGGTACTTTTGTGTTACTGAATGGATGAACAGATGGATGCTGGTGTTTTGTTTCATGCTGCAGGTATGTGACTATGCCCTGAGGCTGTCCAATGGGAATGAGGCGATGGTGCCCATGATGGTCAGAAAACAACTCATCAGCACGTGGGTGAATACCAAATATCTGCTACAGCAACAGATTGGACAAAAACTTGACATTGATGATGAGGTATTTATTTTTTTGGTGCTTTTAAATGATATGTATTATATATTTTTACTGTTTTATACATTTCAATGCTTCTTCTTCTCCCAGTACACCTGATCTAACTAATCAATAATTTGCTGCTTAAAAGAAATGTATGAGTTAGATAGGTGGAGCACCAGGATTGGGAATATGTGAGTTAAAGTACTCTGCAATGTGTAACCTCTAAATGAAAGTAGTACATTTTTAATTAATTAGAGCACAGGATTCATATTAAACGTGTGTAATAATGTGTGATATAATCTACTTCCACTCACCTCATCAATAAAACAGAAAACTAAATTATTAAAGAGAGAGTATAATAAAGCTCTCAGTCTGCTTTGCTTACTGTGGTTTGCAGTGCTAAATGAATTTAATTTGTATGTGTTTGCCAGTGTTGCTGAATATTTACCTTTACACACCTGTTCTTTGTCTGTGTAATACCCCTAGAGTAAAAATGAGTCTGTAGCAGCCATGTCCCGTGTGCTGGTGGGAGTGGAGATGCTGCTGTGTAACTCTAATCTCAGACTAATGGAATTTTCTGTGCCCAGCCTCAGAGTGGTAAGAGATGCTGTGATGTATCAGAATGTGGATATCCTCGCTGTAGCCATTCTACTTGTAATTGTATATTATCTAGTATTATGGATGTCCCTGTTAGGTTATTTTGCCATTCTATCTTAATGTCAGCTAAAATCTTTGTATTTGCATAAATAAAACAACCACACTGTTTTGATAGGATGTGCTGCTAATGAATACTGTAGTAAAAGCACTTTATAGTTAGTAACACTTTATGTAATAAAGTTTTTTTTAGTTAAGTAGTGAATATCTTTATATTAGTGTGTTTATTGTATTTTACTCCAGTTTTATTGTTTTTTTCTTTACTGCAAAAAAGCTCTATACTGCAGACTTATTATTAAAATATACCATTTTTATAATTTTAAGAGAATCGCCATAACTACAGTTTTTTATTTGTTATTGTGTCCATCATCTTCATTATGTCCACTCTCTTTCTCGGTGGCAGCTGGCACAAATGGCAGCAGACTGCAAGTGGTCTGATCCAGTGGTGGAGCTATACGTATGGTCTCAGCTCGCTTACTTTGCCTGCCAGAGCCCTGATCATGACCTGGTCATGACCTGCACACAGAATGCATTGCAACTGGAGAAGACTGCTATTCATAAAGCGAAGGTCCCAGCAAGCAGTCTGTAAGTGTTTTTATTAGGAGACTAGAGTGAGGAAGCAGAAGAACTTAATGATGCTGTATAAGGCTCAGCAGTTGTCCAAAGGTTTAAATTAAAAGGATTACGCTGAATATATTTATTTAACATTCTTTAGACAGAAAAGAAACACTGAAATATTGTCCAGAAACCAAAATGTGCCACCTAGTGGTCTTGTTTAAATAACACATTACACATGATACTGCTTAGCATAGTGTTCTGTGTTATGTAATCTTTTTATGGTACAGTAATATGAAATTAGCACAGATTATCCCATTCACAAAGATCCAGAGTCTGAGTCATTTAAAAATGTTTTTGGACAAATACTGATTCATTTCAAGTAGCTTAATTGATTATAAGCTGAAAATGTGTGTAACTGTGTTTGCGTTTAGGTACAGTGTGAAAACAGTAAAGGAAATGTTGAGCAGCTCCGCATGTCTCAGAGGATTGAGTATGCTCCATAAGTCTGTTGGACATCCTTCCAGCTACACAGCAGCTCTTGACATGCTCCAGTCTAGCATCAGGTCAGTGTACTAAACCTGTGTGACTGATTTACTGCCTGCTGTGCACATGCTTTTAGGCATGGGGAGAGACAGTATTTCACTTTAGGTCTACATCCTAACTTATTGTTGTATGTTATACACCTATAAGCATGTATATAATGGCAAAAAATCTACACATAACTCAATAAAAAAAATAAAGGCCAGAAAATGTGCACATCAGCTATTCATCATGGACTTCACATGGATCATGTGATTTCCACTCTGTTTGTTTACATATGTTTGCTTCTCCTATATCTGTAGCTATGCTGAACAGGCTGGTAGCTGGACTTATTGCGGGTCTGCAGCCAAGCACTACTGGAATGCCTGCTTGCCACTTGTAGACTTTCCAGAGCAAAGACAGCAACTCCGGGAACCACTGGAGCTCATTCTGAAAGCTCTGAACAACACCTACTCTCAACCAGGCAGTGTAAGAGCTGTCATCATTATTTTCCCTAAATTTTAATTTTATTTCCACAAATTATAACCAAAAATAATTGCATTAATTACATTACACATATTTATTGTCTTGATGTTCACTTGAAGTCTGCTGTTAAATATTCCTTGTCATTTTATTTTAAAAGTGCTTTAGGCTGAAAAGGTGGAATACAGTACTGTGTAAGAGTTTAAGCACCTGAAGAAAGTTATCCATTTGAGCAGGAAGTGCTTATTTGTGTACATGGTTTTAATGTATAGTTTTATGTATAGTTGGTGAAGAAATGTAATTAAACCACTGAGCACTAAAATTTGCCTAAAATAAATAAATTAAAGAGTAAAAAATGTATTGCTTTCTACTGTATTTACCTTCAGTTTAATACTTATTGTTAAAAGCAAAAACACTCTTATTGCTGAGTTTAAATCATTTTAAATGATGTGCCATGTATTCTGTGCTATAGCAGGCACTTTTATGTAGGAAAAAACAGGAACACTTCAGTTTTGCATGATATGACCCATTTAATAGAGTGCTTAATCCTTTGTATGTGTACTACTAATCTACTGCTAACATAAAGGGCATTAAAAAACACTTCAACCTTCTTCTTTTGCAGGAAAAATGTGAAGTGGTGAATGTTGAAAAGAAACTTCAAGCAGAGCCTGTGACCACAGCGGCGGACACTGACAGTAAGTAGATGTGCTGTCATATCCAGTTGTGGAAAAATAGGTTGAAAACCCTGTATAATCTTTTTACTCTTATCACTATAGTAATTATAAAATAAAATCATTAGTGCTCTAAAAATGATACTATTTGGCTATTGGGTTTGGAAAATTCAAAAAGGAAAGAAAAAAAGAAAAGATTTGACTGCATTGGCCGGGAATTGAACGCTAAACGGCCCTAAACGGATTCCCATTCATTCTCTATGGTAGTGCTAAACCACTACGGATGTAATATACTTTTGGCCGCTAGGACTCCAGGTCGCTGTTTCCCCGTTTCTGTGTTTTTAAGTTACTCGCAGTGTCTGCAGACTCCAGGCAGAAACGGTCACTATAAATCACCGGCGCATCGCGGCGATTATTTATCTACACGCTGATCAAAAGGTAAGATATGTGTTTTGGGATTAACGTAAAACAACTTAAATGCACTTTATATGATGAAACTGACGCGCGCACGCACGCGCACACGCACACACGCAGTGGTGGACGAAAGTAAACAGTGTAGTTCATTTAAAATATTCATAATAAAATATTACTCACTCCAGTAAAAGCGGTTCTCACCTTAGTAAAAGTAGAAAACTATTTATTTAAATATGGAACAATGATTTATTAAAGCTCCAATGACAGTATAATTTTTTGCATTGTAATCAACTCATTTAGGTAAAAGGTGTTAGTTGTGTATATATATATATATATATATATATATGTATGTGTGTGAATGTGTGTGTGTGTGTGTGTGTGTGTGTTTCTATACTGTGTTCTGTAATGGTTTGATGTGTGATGGTCAGTCACTGTTTGTATTAACCTCATCCCCACAGATTTCACATAATGTAGTGGAGTAAAAAGAAAGTTGTTTGTAGTGTGTAGTGAAGTTAAAGTAAAAAGTCATCCACAGTGGATGTACTTTGTAAAGATACTCAAAAAAACTACTTGAGTACAGTAACAAATTACATTTTTTTGTTACTCTCCACCACTGATTATTTGGTTATCAAATGTAAAACAATTCCTGGAATATCAGTATTTGCGTGTCATCTTAAAGTAAACTTAAAATTGTGTTTTATTTATGGTAGGTCAAGATGCAAAAAAACCTGAATCGTGAAGCACAATGAAGCACCCAGGTTTATTCTCCAGGAGCCGCCTAAAGAAGCCAGACGAAATGAAGACGACCCCGCCTTGCAGGACAAGTCTACGTTTTAACATTTTTAAGCATTTAAATCAATTTGAACATTAACAATTTTAGGCACAACTGAAATAAAGATTTTTATGAAATATACCATGATATATGTGTAAGTTGTTTTGCTTAAAGCTTCTTTTTTTAAATAGTCTTTTTCCTTGTTTATAACTACTTGCTACCCGTTTGCTTGTTGTCACTGAAAATGTATTTAATAATAAATTAAAAAGAAGTTTAGGTTGGCCATACTACAGAATGGGTGCCATTTGCTCGTTGTAACTTTTTCAAATTAAACCTAATTTGTAATCTTTTGTTCAACTTGAATATGATAACACGCATATTAACATTTCAAAACTGGTCAATCTCAGGCAGCTTTACATAACTTTTCTTAGTCTTGTTACCAATACTCATGTGACTTTTAAAAAGCATGTTTAAAAGCAAGTCCACTAATTCCTTTGATTTTCTCTCAAGAAAGTGTTTATTTTAAAGAAATGGTTGACTGCAAGTTCAAATAATGGATATTTATGACAAAAAATCACTATATATATGCATGCACATTGTATTTTTCTAAAATATACAAAGCCTTTTTTATCTTTTCAAGAAGACCCAAACCAGAAATTGATCAAATTTATTATAATGTGATTTATTAAACAAATGGATAATTGATCATCCAAACAGAATTGGGTAAAAAAAATGGATTACACTTAGTAATATTCACATTAATAAATCAATAAATCAGTGGACCATACTCATTTCTGTTACTTTTTCGTCTGTTATGAGTAACAGGAATGAAAGTAACAATAATGAGTTTTTAGCATATAATTAGCAAAAAACATAAAAAATAGCTAAATGGTGGCTATGCAAATAGCATGAGCACGTTCTAGGGATTTTCCCAAAATTTGTATTTTTTAAAATTAACCAATAAGATCCAAGAATTAATTTAGCTAACAGGACAGAATGAACTTTTTGGTCTTCCCGTGGTCTTCAGAAGAACCAACTAGATGTGACTTTTAGATATTTCAGATGGGGTAATTAGTTATGGTCACAGGAATAAGTGTTACAAAGGGACAAATCTAAAATGTGTATTTTTACTTAAATAGTATGGTTTTGTTATTTTAAAAAGGTTTGGATTACATTAGATAGGATTTAGATAGGAGTCGCACAACAACACAAAAAAAATACATCGCTGAAGGACTTTAATAATTATATTTAATGGTAAAGTTTATAGTTAGAGTGTGGGGACGGGTAACAAAAGCAGTTTTTCAGTGTTCTAAGTAGTTTTTATTAATGTTTTACTTATCTTACTTTTGCAATTAGGTAAATTATGATATTATTAATATTAATGATATACAAGAGAATAACGTTTCAGTCAAAGTAAAACTATTTTCAGTGTCTTCTTCTCATACTTCCCATGTTTTATAATACTTCAGTAGGTATTTATACCCTGTATTTTGTGGAATTTAAAGTAATGAAAGGCACAAAAAAGTATTTCAGCACCTTGGGCAAAGAAAAAATTAAGCTTCCTTCCTATTGGCTGTTTTTCTGTTACAACTATTCACAACTGGCCCACTTGAGACTGTTGAGTGTTAATGCTGACGGACATGGCTAACCCCCTGGTTGGAAGAAGTGGAGGGGTTGGGGGGCTTCCAACCATGCATGATTTCATGTGCTTTAGGCAGAAATGGGGCAGAAGTAATCGGGCATTTTTTTAGTCATGAGACATTACCGTAATTGAGTTTGTTGAACATTAAACTCATCACGTTGAAATTAAGGCATAATGCAAACATGGTTAAACAAGCATTTTTATTTCGGTTTGTCTCATTTTCTTTCTCTTTATTTCCCTCTCCCTCTTTTTCTCTCTTGCTCTTTTTTATAGGTAGAGCTGAAGATGTCCTGGCAGTAAGAGCAGCCATGTACAATGTGCTATTTCATATCCATGCTGACACTGGTAATTTAAAGAGAGGCCTGCAGGTCCTGGACCAAGCCATCAGAGAGCTTCCTCGTAGCTCACATAGACTGTGAGTTCATGTTGTAACAGTTTATTGAAAATAACAAGGATATTCTTATAACGCTTTTAGTAACATTAAATGTAATTATCCCGCATTGGAGGTAATGGTGTTTGTTACCTCTCTACAGTGAAATATGTATCAATAAGAAGTATATAGGTGCATAGGTGAAGTATATGGGCATGGGCCTGTGTCATATATGCTGTCTGTATGACTTTCTTTGCAAGTGTGTTTGTTTGTTTGTGTGTTTTCAGACTTCTCCATAAGCAGCGGGTGCTGGTAAAGGCTCAGCTGGGGCAGAGTGTTGTTCTAGACATGCAGAGGTTTACTGAGGAGGGAGAGCTAGACTGTGCTCTGATGTGGCATCATGTGGCTCACTGTGCAATAGACAAACAACAGCAGCTGTCCTGCTACCAAAATGCCATCAATACCCTACAGGTGCATATGAAACATCAGTGCATGCAGTGTATTGATAAGCTACACACATTGACATTTCCCCTTCCAGCTCTAAAACACATAAACAGAAAATATCAGTATATGCAGGTTACATATGATTAAGAGCTGTATTTATTTTTTATTTTTTAGGCACTGAACATGTACATACAATACCAATTTTTTGAGGAATTTAGATTATAATATAGTACTTTCTAATATTCTAGAGTGCAAGAATGGAAAATATAATCCACCATAGCCTTCCAATATGTAATACTAATTGTAGCTTTTATGATGCAAAAAAATATTCTCTCAAATCTCAAATCTGGGCTTTCCTGGGGTTTATGCTAAAGAACTCGTTTCCATTTTTATTTCTACATGTGCTTTAATACAGTGACACCTGCTGGACATTCAAGTATACTGCAGAAAGTTGCTTTACCAGCTGTACAGAGCTGGAAACTATTGTACCCTTACATTTGAGTTTAATATTAACATTAAGTAGACTTTTGATGTTTCTTTGTGCTGTGTTGTCTTTTTACAGAGTGTTGATAATCTGAAGCAGAAAGTGGATTTTCTTCTGGAATTTGGGGAGTGGCAGTACTCTAATAATTTCCCTTTGTTGGAAGCACAGCTGGAGATTCAGAAGTCCATACAAATTATTCTCTCCTCCACCTCGGACTCAAGCCAGAGCCTTGGTAAGCTAGATGATCTAACTAGATATTTGTTTATAATACAATCCAATAACCATGAAAAAATATATTTGTATATATATGTATATATTGTATATATATATAATATATTGAAAGTTTTTATGATGTGGATGCTTTGAGAGCAATGTATACAACTAGGGCATCCATAGAGAGAAACTCTGAGAGATGCTTGCTAAAACGTCTATATACAGTGGTTGGATACCTCATAGTTGCCTGATATGAAATAGAAATGTTATAATCCTCTTTACAGAGCATATCTTGTTTATAATCCAGAAACTGATTCGATTTTACATCTACGTTAGCCCTCTTCTGCCTCTAACAGCATATTTATTCCCATTAGGAACCACTGAGCAGCCAGAAGGGGTGATTCCGGTGAGCAGTGTGTTTGACCTGAGGGAAGTGTGGTGTCTTGATGGCCTTGTGAGGTCAAATACGCTGCTGGCTCTCATGGAATCCAAAGCATCTTCCCGGCACCAGCAGTACCTGTTTCTTGCATATTCCGCTGTACTGCAGATCTGGCAGGTTAAGAAACAAGACAAGGCATATGTAGAATGCCAATTTTACTTTTCAGTGTTCAGTATTTTTGTTTATTGTATGTGACTTATAAGTGTATGTATAACGCTGTGAGTCTTTAAAGTGTATATGATCTTTAATATGGCAATGCTAATTTAGTGTTAAAGAACAGTATTATGGAATTATGATCATTTATTGAAGGGTGTTCCAGTTCAGTGGTCTTTAGGGTGTTTAATATTTAATTTAAAATTTGATTTTGCGATTATTTCAAGAATAGCAATATGTTAAAGTATCAATAATCAAAAACATTATTTGGACAAAAGTGTTGGGACAGCTAGATATTACACAGATATTAGTTTTTATGACATGCAATTCTAAATCCATAAGCATTAATATGGAATTGGTTCCCCCTGGAGTTGTAGCTCTAACAGTGGGTCTGGAAAGCTACAGTTATTGAGTCAGCAGGGCATTGGTACATTTTATTCAGTTTTAAGTGTTTCAGCATTTGGAAGCCTTGCACTGTAACTTTATGTGAGTTGCTATGGTTCACAAACACTTTCACTTTTCAATAAAATCATTCAGAGTTGATGGTGAAATTGTTGCAATAGTAGCATTCTATTACAGTACCACTGTAATTCAGACAGGTACTTGGAGGTCTTTTCACACACTTTATACTACTTTGTAAGTGGGTGTAAATAAAACTCCAGAATTCAGTAATTAATATGTGTGTCCCAGTACTTTTTTTTCTGTGTTGTGTATGTATAAAAATAGTTGAGCTTTAGTTGTTCCTTAATAAATAAGACATTTTCTTTGTGTGAAATGATGTCTTCAGGTGTCCATTGAAGGAGCACTGGAAATCATCAAAGAGGAACAGAAGAATTCTAACATTCCAGCTCCACCTGCGTCAGCAGCCAGCATCAAAAAAGAAAAAGAAAGAGAGAAAGAGAAAGGCAAAAAGTCAAAAGAGGTTTGTAGCTATTACAAAAAAAAATACATCAGTCTCCTATGGAAACTATGGAATGATATCAATCCCTGTAAAGTGATAGACACACTCTCATGCCAAAAGTCATAATATATATATATATATATATATATATATATATATATATATATATATATATATATATATAGATATAATATGTAAACTGTTCATTGGTCAAGTGTTACCCAAACCAATGGATTGAGATTATGAGGTGTCCTCTTGTGAGTGAGGTTGAACACTGGCCAGCATGCATGCTCATGGCAAGGTGACATAAATGCATGAGATTAAGCAAGACCTGGTAGTGGGCGTGGGTGTGGTATTTAAGACTTCTTAAGACTTATTTAAGACACCACAAGTGCCTAAGTACATAACAGATAAACAACTATGCAGTGAAAAGTGAAAATCGCAACATTTTACCAAGTCTGTGTGCACATTCATTAAAAAATTTAAATATGTCTTTTCAGCCTCCTCCTGTTGAAAAGAAGCCCAAAGGTTTGATTTTAGATGCCTCCCCACCTTCCAGCCCCGAGGAGTGGGCTCAGTTTGAGTGTCCTGAGGAGATCCGCCAATGTTTTAGACATGGCAGTGGCCTTCACTCCATCAACAGCCACAGCATTAAAGTGCAGGTCAGTGGATTTCCACCTAATTCATATAAGTTATATACCTGATTTGATAATTTTCCGTACAATCCCTGCTAAAGTTTTAGGTGAAGGAGACCTAAAGAAGGTCAGTGCGTGTTTCTGGAAAAACAAAAAGTGGGCGTGGCATCGCGATTGTTACCATCCATTGCTATGGTGGGTCATAGGGCACAACTCTATATCGCATATGAAAATATATCAATATTTTCTAAATCTCGATATATCGCCCAGCCCTATTTGACAGGTCCAGTGTAAGGTGTGTGTGTGTGTGTGTGTGTGTGTGTGTGTGTGAGGATAAGCTCAAGTAGAAGTTGAAGACAAGTTCATTATGTTAAACAAGTTCATTAAAATTAATTATCCATTTCATTTCAAAGAGAATCTGAGGACTTCACAGGGAATCAAATGTTTTTTTTTTCATTGTGTCTTTTTTTTTTTGTTTACATTTTTATTGTCTTACATCTCCATAACTAAAAGCATTTTACACTCTGTGATTAGTAAACTACCTTCGACTAGCCACAATGTCTGTACTTCATTTTTGCACTTTCAGAACCGAACTCTATATTATCTGGACATCCTGGTAAGAGAGCTGGAGTCTGCATCTCTGACCCCACTAACCCTGCCTCCTCTGCATCTGGCTGAGGTCATTGCTCGCGATCTATCACACAGCAGGAGTCACTCTGACCTCTATCGCCTCAGGTACAAAGCACTGACTTTGCCAGATCTGTAGTCAGCATCCTGGGGTGTATAGTGTCTCACCTACAGATAAAGAGATTCTGATTGGTTGTGCTGTGGGATTTGACTGTCTCTTTGGTCGTGCCTGTACATTAAGGTCAGTGCAGTTTAAGGAGAGTAGATTTCTTTTAATAAGCAGCTGAACTAAGTTAAGTTGCCGTTAAGAATGAGGGTTTTAAATTTACTTGATGGGCCAGATTGAAACCTTATTATATTTTGGAACTCCCTGCTCTAAACTGTACACATTTACCCAGATCAGGACAGTTTAGAACTGTACCGAAGGAAATGTAATTTTTATATATATATATATGTTTCACAATGTTCATAGGACATTATGGCATTACCTTACATATGCAGTACAAGATGACCATTTTTTTCAGGATAATAAAAGCCTGTGGTTACCTGGGGCTTGAGTCATTCTCACCATACAGAAAAGGGTTGCTGAACCTAGCCCATATACCTGAGGACGAGCAGATGGCGTAAGCAATGTTTTTTTTTTTTTTACCTATGTTAAAACATGTGTATTATATTATGGTTATAGAATGAGTGTTCAGTGATATTAAACAAAAAACAGTTTATTCTGATGCTGAGCTGAACATTTAAGGAGTATGCACTGATTAACGTTAACACACTCAGAATCTGTTTTCTATATTAGCCATAGCTCTATAGTTTGTACCTATCACATTTTTATATTCATAAATTAGTACCTGTTACATTATCTATTATATATTACATTATTTCTCTGTTCTGTTGTTTTGTTCTGTTATTTGTTTATTTGATTGTACTGAGCAGGTCAACTCGAGTAGGATGGGTTCCTCTGAGTCTTGGTTCCTTCCAAGGTTTCTTCCTCTTAAAGGGAGTTTCCTTCCCACTGTGTCACCATAAAAATGGCATCTCTGTGGTGCTGCTCATAAGAGGCGTGGACCTGATTTTCTCTGTAAAGCTGCTTTGTGACAACTTTTGTTGTAAAAAGTGCTATATCAATAAAATTTAATGGAATTGAATATGTAGTTTTTATACAACAGGCTTGGCCTGACTTGTTTTTTTATTATTAAATTAATTATTGTTGTCTAAATCAGTGCAGATAACATTGACAACTCTCTTAAGAAGTCTTGTATTATATATTATAGATAAATAAATGATGAATGACAATAACTTTTTTTTTCTCTTAGGTGCCGAAAGGCAATTGCTCTTCAAAAAGAAAGAAATGGATATCAATTGAAGAGTAAAATCAAGCTAGAAAAGGTAAGTCTGTTGCAAGTAGCACTGCTGGAAACGTGCTGGTGAAACAGCAAATACATTCTTCTCTCTGAAACTTTACTGTGGATGTCTTACAAATAATGCAATGCAATATCCAAACCACTTCTACAGGCTCCTGGCAGTGAGAAGTCTGCAGCTGTAGGCAGTACGTCCAGGAGATGGCACAGGTACACTGAGCAAGAGCTGTGGCTGGATAAGGCCTCTGTGTGTCTCAGTCTGGGTCTGTACCAGCCTGCTAGAAGCTTGCTGGCTGAGGCTCACCTGGTGGCCAAGGTGAGAGCGGACACACACAGCTGTGCATTCTGAGTTCTGTTTGCTGGTTCTATGCAGATTGAAAGCATGAGGGAAGACATGCATGTTGTCTGGATTTTTTTTTACCCAGAAGCACACAGAGCGTGCCAGCTGGCTGTTGGTTTTCTCTGCATCAGTGATTCATTCATATCATGCTTCTCCTAAAATTCCTCTGTGTATGTCCAGGAACTCAAAGACCAAACTTCACTGGCTAAGAGTTATCACCTTTTGGCTGTTCTGGCCAGTCTGGAGCAGCAGCATGATCAGGCCCTAGCTTTACTGGAGCAAGCTCAGGAGTTTGTCGGGGATGAAGGTTTTTGGTATCACCTCGTTCAGAGCCTCTTAAACACAACTGCAGAGCTTGGAGGCAAAGATATGTACACACAGGTTTGCTTGGTTTATTTATTTACATTTAGATTGTCAGCGGTGTTCCACCTTTTGGTTTATCCTGGAACTGCTGGAAATAATTATGAACTGAGTGCTATAGCACCATCTGCTGGACAGTAGGTTTATTTTAAACATAGAATGTTACCACCTGAAAATGTAGTTGTGTTTTTTATTTAAGCAAAACATTTAAAAATGCACATAACATGCACAAAATAGAGTAAAGATGCCAAAATATATAATATACTATAGAGAATATAGAATGTTTAACCGCTTTTTGGAAACGCTGAATGCAGTAGTTGTACAAATAGGTAGATATGTAAATAGACTACATATAGTAAGTATACTGTATATTGGTATAATATTAGTCAAATATATAGTAAACAAACATAGCAGCTATGAGTTTACAGGATTAAGGACTTTCTAAAGTGACAATAACACATTAATATTGTGGAGTGGCAGAGGAAGGAAGACCCGTGAGACTCATGCTGAATACTCAACAGCTCCTTTATTGAACCGGCTTGCCACTCACTTACAGTCTTTAACAAGACTAGGAGAGCTAAAACCATAACCACAGAGCTAACCGGCCCAAAGGCCACCAACCCAGCTGTGTGTCTCCCAGAAACATGCCTGCAGGCAGCCACACACACAACCCAGAGCCGCCACATAGCCCCCCTCCCAAGGGTCAGCCGTCCCGGCGACCCCACCAACCCAACACAAACCCTGTGTACAACAGAACATTTTTTTTTTTTTTTTTTTTTTTTTACAATCAGTCGCAAACAAAGTCATTAAGGCGGGCGGGCGGCCTCCGTGCCCGCGGCAGCCTGGAGGGGCCGGGCACGGCACCGCCTGCCAGCGGCTCCGAAGAGCCAGAGTTCAGGTCAGGCACGAGTGCAAGGCCGGCAGGCTCCGCACCACCGTCCACAGTGTCCGACAGTCTCGGCCTATAGGGGGCCAGCCTATCACGGTGCACAATCATAGTGCGTCTGCCCCACCGGATCTTATACACCACCTCCCCCAGCCTGGACAGCACCAAGCACGGACCCACCCAGGCCGACTGGAGCTTCGGGCACAGTCCCTTCTTCCGCTGAGGGTTATATATCCAAACCCTCGCCCCCACCGCCAACGGGTCCCCAAAGCGGCGCGTGTCGTACGCACGCTTCTGCTTCTGTCCGGCAGCAGACTGGTTGGAGCGCGCTAGACGGTGTGCTAATTCCAGCGAAGACATAAGGTCCGAGACAAAAGTGGGCGTGTCCGAAGCGTACCCGCCCCCGTCAGGAGGCGCCCCAAAAGCCAGGGAGACCGGCGTCCTCAGTTCGCGCCCGAACATAAGCAGAGCCGGCGTGAATCCCGTCGTCTCCTGCACAGCGGAGCGACAGGCCAGCAGCACTACCGGCAGGTGCCTGTCCCAGTCACGCTGGTTCTTGTCCGACACCATGGCCAACTGCGCCGCCAGCGTGCGGTTAAAACGTTCCACCAGTCCGTCACTCTGAGGATGAAGGGGCGTCGTCCTGGTCTTATGGATTCCCAGGATGCGGCAGACCTCCGCCATGACCTCCGACTTGAAATTTCTCCCCTGGTCGCTGTGCAGTTCTTCCGGAACCCCGAATCTGCAAAAGAACTCCCGCACCAGGATATCCGCAGTAGTGACCGCCCCTTGGTCCGGCACCACGTAGGCCTCTGGCCACTTCGTGAAATAGTCCATCGCCACCAGAACAAAGCGATTTCCAGAGTCCGTCACCGGAAAGGGGCCCAGCACGTCCACGGCCACCCGCTCCATCGGGCTGCCGCACTGGTAAGGGTGAAGTGGGGCGCGGGGCGCCCTCGAGGGGCCCTTCTTGGCAGCGCAAATGTCACAGCAGTGCACGAAGAGTTCCACGTCGGTTCTACACCCAGGCCAATAGAAGCGTTGCCTCAGGCGCTTCAGAGTCTTGGTGACACCAAAGTGCCCAGCCCCAGGTGACCCATGAACTCCCCGTAGGACCGATCCCCTAAGGGCCTCGGTACCACCACCTGAAAAACACCCCGCCTGTTCGCCGGATCCTCCCAGGTATGGCACAGCACGCCGTCGGACAAACTAAAACTAGCCCAGTTGGAGCGCAACGCCTTAGCAATCGGGCCCAGCGGCACCACCTCCCCCCACGACGGTGTGACGTTCGCA
This sequence comes from Astyanax mexicanus, assembly GCF_023375975.1. Taxonomy (NCBI): domain Eukaryota; kingdom Metazoa; phylum Chordata; class Actinopteri; order Characiformes; family Acestrorhamphidae; genus Astyanax; species Astyanax mexicanus. The sequence continues at coordinate 40,061,190 of NC_064414.1, read as the reverse complement.
CTGAGCGCGTGTACTGCCCACGATACTGCCCCCGTTGCGCATCGCGGAGCTGCTCTACGGACACCTGAGCCACCCCGACAGCGCCAGTAACATCCCCGGAGATTGCAGCGCAGTGTGTGGTCTCAGCAGATTTCTCCTCAGCACGAGCACAATGTTTGCAGTCGGCGGCCACACACGGCCGGCGCGACAAAGCATCCGCGTTACTGTGGCCACGGCCCGGGCGGTGCACAACCTCAAAACGAAACTCCTGGAGTCTAGATAACCAACGCGCTGCCTTAGCAGATTACACTTTGCTGGATTGAGCTTCAGGTTAGCCACCTGAATCGCGCCGAGCACCATTTCAAGGTGAGACAGTGCGGAGCCGAAGTCGGTTCCGTGCGCCAAGACATCATCCAAATAAACAACGCAGCACGACCGCGGAACCCCGCATAAAACACGCTCCATAAGACACTCAAAAGTAGCCGGCGAGTTACACAATCCGAACGGAAGCACCGTGAAATGCCATAGGGCTGAGCCGAGCGAGAAAGCGGTTTTCTCCCTATCCCCCACCGCGAGGGGCACCTGCCAATATCTGCTCCTCAGGTCTAACGAGCTGAACCAGGCTGAGCCAGACAGCTGGTCCAGCGTATCGTCGATCCTGGGGAGCGGGTAGGAGTCAAGCTTCGTGACAGCGTTAAGTCGCCGATAATCCACGCAAAAGCGCCAATTTCCATCCTTCTTTTTCGCAAGGACCACCGGGGCCGACCATGGGCTGCTCGAAGGCTCAATAATGCCCGTACTCGCCATCTCGCGGACTAACTGCTCCGCCGCTACGCGCTTTGCTAACGCCAGACGGTGCGGCCTCAGCCTGATGGGCTGGGCATAACCCGTGTTTATCGAATGAACCGCAAGGCTAGTTTTAGTACACTCGCGCTCAGACACAACAAAACTCGTGCGAAAACGGCCGATCAGTTCGCGCAAACGGAGTTGTTGGGGACCAGATAAACCCACACAACTGCGCTCCAGCATCTCCTCTATCGGATCTACACTCAACCCCGCATCCAGCGGACCCTCTACCGTATCACGCACCGAATCACACACATTCCCTCCCACCAGTTCACTTACCCCTAACTCGTCGCGTATCTCTACGGGGAGTCCAGTCACCAGCACCGAGCCCCGTGCACAGTCAATGATTGCTCCGACGCGTGAGAGCAGGTCCTTGCCCAGAATGCACAAGTCGTTGATGCGTTCTACCCAGAACTGTTGTTGAAAGGGCCCCTTGCCGACATCAATCGTCAACTCCGTTAATCCTAGGAGACCTATAGGATCCCCGGTGACTGAAGAGAGAGCGATGCGCTGGCTGTTGTCAGTCACAAACTCGGCCGCTACCTCCGTCGCTAGCTCGGGCCGTATCAGTGAGACTGACGAGCCCGTGTCCACCAGCGCGTTCACCGTCACTCCATTCAATGTGCATTTCAGGAAATAGCCGCTGAGTCCGGCAGTTCCGGAATCAGATCCCGAGGGTAAGCATAGCGTTCCTGGGGCCACCGTAACCCTCACTGGGTGGTCCCGGCTCCGTTTCCCGGCCGGCTGCAGTGCGCTCGCTTGTGGCCACGCCCCCCGCAGCGCCAGCACTCCAGTTGGGCATCAGACCGGCTCCGACCCCACCTCTGCGAATCACGGGCAACCGGCGACGCCCCCCACGGTCCAGGATGGCTTGAGAGGATGAGTTCGGACCGCTCCGCCACCTCCACCGCGGACTCCAGGGTCTGCGGGTCGGCCAGCCTCACGTGTTTGCGCAGCTCGCTCGGCTCGAGGGCGCCCAGAAAGTGATCCAACGCGAGCCTCCTCTGGGCCGCTCGCGGAAACGTTGGGTAAGCTTGGCGGGTTAGCAGGGCCATCTCCGATGCCAGCACGCCCAGTGTCTCTCCCTGCTCTCGGCAGGGCAAATGCTAGCATTTTGGCGGCCGCCTCCGACGGTTGGCGGCTGAAACGTGTTCTCAGCGCCCGCGTCAGTTCAGGCAGCTTGCAGCGGCACTCGGCGGGGAGCTCGATCAGTACCAGGCAGAGGTTGGCTTCCGTCTCCGCGTCTGTCCAGCCCGCACCACCCGCCACGATCTCAAGCTGAGCTTCGAAGGCTTTCCAGTCAGCCCTGCCGTCGTAGGGGGTAAGGCGGGGTTGAGCTGTCAAGCCCGCCATCCCGGAGGCTTGCGCCGCCATCATCGCGCCGTCCGTTCCGCGAGTCGGCGCCGCTGTCCTTGCGCCATCCGCTCCGTGAGCCAGCGCCGCCGTCCTCGCACCATCCGCTCTGGGAGTCTGCGCCGCCGTCCTCGCGCCATCCGCTCTGGGAGCCAGCGCCGCCGTGCTCGCGTCGTCCTCTCCCCGGCCACGACCTCCGAACAGCCCGCTGGCGCCGTCAGGTCCGAGTCCACTCCACTGGAGAGCCTTGCCTCTAGTCCGTTGGTCCGCTGTCTTCCTCCTCAGCCGTTCGATTTCCCCTGCCAGCAGCTCAATATCTTCCAGCAGGGTCACTTCTGACACCAAATGTGGCGTGGAAGAGGAAGGAAGACCCGTGAGACTCATGCTGAATGCTCAACAGCTCCTTTATTGAACCGGCTTGTCACTCACTTACAGTCTTTAACAAGACTAGGAGAGCTAAAACCATAACCACAGAGCTAACCGGCCCAAAGGCCACCAACCCAGCTGTGTCTCCCAGATGGCAGATCCAGAGTGGTGCCCACCCTCTCTGCATAACCCCTCCCAAGGGAGATGCCCCACCCCTGTCATCCTCGCACACAGGAGAACAGAAACATGCCTGCAGGCAGCCACACACACAACCCAGAGCCGCCACAATATGGTGCCACTCTGCTGAGACAGCACGAGCTGAAAAGATCTTTTTAGGCAGACAGTGAGCGCCCAATAATTTCCTAGACAGTGAAATTACCCTTTGAAGAACATTGATTAGTTATACAGTTGTTTGAACATAATGAGGAAATAATGTATATTTGTAATTATAATGTTTGTTTGAGGCATGACTTTTAAATAGATTATTCCTTGAATTTCCATGAATCAGGAAAGCAGATACTTTTGTAAGTGCTGCCTTTCCAAAAATGGAAAATGGGGTCTTTTTGTATAATATGCAAATGTGCTTGTTGAATGCATCTTTTTATGCAATTTGTACTTATAAATAGGTTACCTCTTTTTCTAGATTTTGCATCCATTCAACCACTGTTTTTAGAAACGCTCGGCCACTTGGCATCACCACTTCCCCTGTGAGAAATCCCTAGCACCATCTAAAGGGCCATTGCATTATTGTAATAGCAATAATAAATTTGATTATTTTTGAACCTTTGGGAGGAATGGATCAAGTAAACTCAGTTATTTACTTTGTTGATCCAGGCCTGAAATCAGTGCCACCTGACACATTTCCCTGTTCAAACTAAAAAAAAAGAGATGCAAATGAAGCTGTTATACAAGACATAGCTTTACCTATATGTATTTATAATTATAATTCACTCAAAGAGCATGCATGCACAGCCATATACCATTATCTGTGTAATGCAGTATGTTTAATTTAAAAGAAAAGAATACTGTACATTTTTTTTCCACAGGTGGGTCGGATAACAAACAAGGCCATCAGAGACTTTAGGTCTGCTCTGGAACAGAAACCAAATCAAGCTCCTGTCCTCCAGTTTTACATTGCTAAATTGGATGCCAGGTGAGTGCCTAAGTGTGTATTTTGACAGTTTTTTTCTTTTGTGGAGAATTTGTACTATGGTGTAAATGTGTTGTTGTCTTGCAGAGGTGCAGTTCTGTGTCACTCTGCCCTGAGGAATTCTTGTGCTGGTCAGGATGAAAAAATGGAAAGACTCAAGTCAGTGTGTGATGCTCTGAAACTCAGTGTTTCAGTTTTACTTCAACACGGCTACAAAACTTCTGCAGCAGAGACATCTCTGGAGCTTGCAAAATGTCTCAGGTACACAAAACACACACAGTTGAAGCATTGTGTCCTCTAAATTAGATTCAGAATCTTCTCTAACTTGAGCTTATTTAGACATGCGTATAGGGAAGAAAGCTGAATACAACATCATTTTCTAAATTGCCCTGCATGATAGATAATGTATTTTGATGATTGTTTTGTGCTCAGTATTCAATAGCAGATGTTATTTCAGTCTAAGCTTTTGTTGCCTTGGACTGGCATTTATTTAGCCTTGCAGTCATGCCTTCCAGTCATGTCATAATTCTACTGAGACTAAAACACCAGAAACTGTATATTAAAATCTGAATAATTGATTTTAAAATACAGATATCAGTACAATGCAGTACAGTACAATACAGTACAGTACAATACAGATATCAGGCATTTTTATCTTATAAGAGTTTACAAATTCACCAGAAACTGCAATTATCTCAGAACACCACAAAACATATGCAAGAATGTGTCACTTTCAACAGACATTTTATAACAGGTAAAAGGTATATAGTCCACACTGTATATGAATGTAAATTGAATCAGTGAATGAATTCTGATGCATGGAGAATGCTTTTGGGACACTTACATTCATACAATCTTCAGGAAATGTTTTTTTGTGGCTTGACTACTCTGTTTCTTAATTGTCTTGAAATAAAGAGAGCTGGCCATGCTCACATCCATTAAAGAAGAGAAACAGCGGCACCTACTCGATGCCCTCTCATTTATGCAGCAGACTGTATCTCTGCAGGAGGAAGTGCTTTCCAGCTGCCTCAGGCTTCTCCCATCTCATGAGGTATCTTGTCCATACTGTGAGCACACATACACACTGTAGGTTAAGTAAAGTCAGACTTGTTGTGCACAGAGTCATACTTACATTATATTAATATAATGTCATTTATGTGGGGCCCTTATAACATTTAGTCTTTTACACCTTATGGTGATTATTTGTCCCTCTAGGTTCAGCAACAGTATGTGCTGAAAGAATAAGGTCAGCTGACTACCTGAATATACTGAATATAGACCAGGTTATTCCATCAGCATCATCAATCATCATCATTTTTTTTGGTGCCGATTTGTTTTTGGCTAGGCAGTGTAAATACAGACTCAATAGCCTTATTTTCCACTCATACCAGTGTTTTCTGATGACAGCTACAAGTATTTTATTTATTTTACTCCCAAGTATTCCAAAAGTTATTAAAAGGGATATTGACTCTCCTATAATTTGTATATATATTTGTTCAGAATGTAATCCTGAAAAAGTAACCTGAAACGTAATATAACATACTGTTGGTAAACACTTTTGGGAAGATAGTAAAAAGTAATTTTTGAGTATTTGAACAGCCATTTCTGGAGTGTTAAATTTCATATCCACAAGTATAACACCACCAGATTCACACTGTTACTCAGATAAGCATGAATTCCTCTCTTGGCAGGGAAGAAATGCTTATTTTTCATCATGTCCTTATGGTTTATGGAACAGATTGATGTAATCTGTGAAATGTTGTTTTGCTCTAAATATTGTGTGTTTATTTGGCTCGGCATGAACCGTCCCATACTTTGTTTGTGCCCCCTTCAGAACAAACCCACAGTCCACTGAATAGCCCTGGTAATTGATTTTGCCTCATGTTGCTCTCAGGAGTTTCATTTTAGCAACCAGATTTATTTATTATGGAGCACACGGGGTGCTCATGTTAATAAAATGAGGAGATAGACACTCAAGCTGTTTAGGGAGGTCTGGCATTGCTAAAGCAGTTAGACTTCTGCTCCGTTCACACACGTTCATAATTTCATTTAGAACAAAAACTCTAGATGAGGTGAAAGACAACCCAACACATCCAGCTAGTCTTTAACATGGTTAACTAACTAATCAATATTAAGAACAAGTTTATTGGGCAGCTCTGTGATCTTTTATATAATCATCTAAAAAGAATCTAGAAAGAAAGTCATAGTCTTGTACCACATATTACATAATATTCATTAAACGTTAATGTATTTATGTAGTTACATATTTTGCTACATTATCCTGTATAAGATGAAGAGCTATAGCTGGTTCTACAGCAGATGGTGCTGCTTTCCCATCTAATGCAATAAATGTGGACCCCACTACAGATTCCAGGCTGGTAACATTGTGACATGATTTAATATCTGTGTATATATGTGTGTATTTTACACAAAAAACACTTATAACTTTAGACATACTCTGTACCAGGGGCGCAGATGGAAATTTTGAACTGGGGAGACCAAGCTGTAAAATCATTCATATATATATATATATATATGCTGCAATAAACTTTAGAATATTCACTTTTCTGATCTACAATAGCCATACTGAAACTGTTATTGGTCTGGTATGTCAATATGTCCCCAGTGCCATCTGCGCGCATTCTTACACCATGATGCCAAATCACTGACAGCCTACTATTCCATATCACACACCAAAACTTCATGCCTTCTGTAAATTTTTATTTTAACATTTGCTGATGTCAACAAGATGAAAAATCTCAATCTCAGCACAGAAACTTGAAAAAAAACTGAAAGAAACTGTATTATAACAAAAAATCAAAGAACCTATGTGCAAAAATAATAATAACAAAATAACAAAAAATAACAAAATAAAATTGAGATGATTCACAAACATGCCTTCATGTAAATGATTATAAACAAAACAATGTGTATGAAAACACTTATTATACTAACTTAAGTAAATACAGTATACACTTAAACAACAGATTCATATAAATAAAAAAAATAAGTATAGCCTAAGTGGCATGAAATGTGAAATGAAATGTAAGTATGTATATTTGTAAATTTTTTCAAATAATAAACACAATTGATAAAAAAAAGAATTCTCTCTGCAGCCTAACAAATGTACCCTCTAGAAAGAGACACAAAAGGTCCCAAAAACATCTCTCCTCCTTTCATTTCCCTGAAGATATTGCTGGGCAATATCTCTTCTGTCCAGTTTGTCAAGCCTGTCTTGGTGAATATGGCACACAGCAATGCCATTGAGCCTTTTTCGATCGCGACCATGTTTTCAGTCTGCGTAATGCACTGAAGCTGCGCTCTGCCTCAGCAGATGATATGGGCACCACCATCAGCAACCTTACAAGTCTCTCTACCTGATCAAACAGGCCACGGACTTCAGGGGGCATTTCTTTCAAAGCATGCACAGCATCTGCAGTTGTGTTGACCTTGTACTTGTTTTTAAACAAGGTGAGTTGGACTCTCAAGTCATCTCCATTCAGTTCAGGATATTTGCGAACTGCTGCATCGTTTGTCATGGGAGTCAGAAGTGAGTTTTCCAGCTCTTTTAATTTTTGAATGCCTGGCTGCACAAACCTCTCAGTGATTTGAGAATCTACTGTATCTAGAACACGGTAAAACTCTGGTCTGTAAAAATCCACAGCTGATCCAGGTGTATAGGCAGGAGCCTGACCAGAAAGTCTTTTAGGGGGCCTATGTGTGCGTGGTAGAACAATGGGCTCTAGAGACAGACTATCAAACTTGTCCTCTGCCTCCTAAAAGATAGCCTCAAAGTGTTCAGTGTTTCTTTTTGATTTCAAGCTGTCTTGAACAAGGGAGACTGCGGAGAGCAGTGTTTTTCTGGAGAGACGCGTTCAGAACCTCTAGTTCACTGATCACATCTAAAGCAAGCAGAAGTCCCAGTACAACAACACCCTGCTGCAGTCGGACACGTAAACCCTCTGCCCGGCTTGCAGAATCAGAATGACCTGCAGCCATCTCATCTAATGCATTTAACACCATTGCATATTGGCTGAGAACAGCACGGATAGCAGGTGAGCACACAGTCCACCTTGTGGGACATAAAGGCCTGATGGACACCGCTGGCCCTGCCCCTTCAGCGGCAACAATGGCTTTAAACCTAAGTCTTTAAGTTTGCCAGACTGCCCAAAATGTGCCAAGGTCATGTATCCAGTGAAGTGCATTTCGGACAACACCGGAGGCTGAGCAAGCTTGTTGTGTGACCAAGTTGACACAGTGTGCTCCACAATGTACATAAGGTGCTAGTGGTTGTGCTTGCTGAATAACAGCCTGTGCACCTGAATACTTTCCAGCCATATTTGAAGTCCCATCATATGCCTGACCTCTGAGGCCTGATATTGTTAAGTTCAGCCTCAACAGAACGTCTAAAATGATCTTGGCAAGGTTTTCACCGGTTGTAGAAGTTGTTTCATACAACCCTATGAACTCTTCGTGCACAAACAAATCAGCGTCAATATAACGTAGGCACAGTGCCTCCTGCTCAACACCAGAGACATCCCTTGTTCCATCCATAATAATGGAATATTGTAGCACTGGCAAGGACTGGATCTCATCTGCAATTTGCCTGATAATTGATGAACTCATCAAATTTATTCGCTCATTTTGACAGTCCCAAGATGTGTGCATGCCTCTCTTTCCAGATAACCACCTTGTGAATGCCTGATCTTCTTCAGCTTTGTATTTTAGAAGCTGGTCAAGGTTACCTTGGTAATGTTCATGACCCCTAAAGGCCAATCCCTGCCTCGCCAGAAACATCTCGGCTCCTATTATTTTTAACAGGCTATCTCTGTTTTCTGCTTGCTGTGTACTAACTGCACTGCTCAACTGTGTACTAACAGGCCTTGTTTCATATGCAGCAGTTGTAACAGCCACTTTGTGACCCTCTGACTTTTCATACATTGAACATTTTTCAAGTGCTTTTTTCCAATTATAAAATCCAGTACTGACAAAAGCTGGGTCGATACTCTTGGCTTGTGCTGGTTTCCCTGCCTTAAAGTATTTCGAGCAGTGAAAGCACAGAACACCCTCAGTACCCATACTAACATGTAGCCAGGGAAACTTCTCATACCATGCTTTCTGGAATGTCAGTATCCGCTCTTTAAGCACTTGTTTTCGCAAAACTTTAGGGTCAGGTTGATTTGGCTTTGTATATTGCATTATCATGTCGCAGTCCTCTCCCTCTGTATCACCTCTTCTCCCTCCTTCTTCTCTCCCTGCTTCTACTGTCTGTATTCCTTCTGTCTCGTCTTCCTCATGCTGTCTTTTTCTATTGTGGCTTCCACTGCCCCTTGGCAGATCCTGTCTCACCTGACTACAGCCTGCCTCACTGTCATCAGGAATTGCCTGCCGGCTAGGAGGGCAATGTTAACATTTTAATCTTATAATTTAAGCTAAAGGGTTGTTTACTAAAATAACATAATTAATAATAATAATAATAATAATAATAACAGTCTACCACATTTGGGGAAGTTAACAGACAATCGGCCTATGATACTTACATTGTTTGGTTTTTGAAAAAACGCTGTTATTGTTTTTTGTTTCTTCATTGCTACAGCCTAGGCAAGACCAGGAAGACAACATTTTACATCTTATAATTTCAGTTAACAGCGACTGCTTACTAAAATAACATCATAATAACATCATACATAAAATCAATGGAGAGAGCCGCTGCATGCCTCGGTGCATGCTGGGTTGCGTTGCGTTTAACGCAGCTCCGCCCTCCGGCTCAACCTTATTCAAATAAATCCGGCCGCCGCACTGTGTCCAGTCCAGCCAATCAGGGAAAAGCAGGCTGCGTCCAGCCAACGAGGGAAGAGCAGGCTGCGTCTTCACACACACACAAGCCTCTTACACACACACACACAGAACAGGCGCCTTTCAACCACAGAAGAGAAGCTGAAAACGGCAGAATATGGATTTATAGAGCTATAGGTTACAGTGAGGTTGGTAAAAAAAAATAAAAATATTAAACTTATGACTGTCTACTTGCTTGTCTGTTGCTTCATTTTAATTCAAAAACGAGCAAGGAGATCCAGCGCAGCGGATTGCGTTGAAAAAAAGTGCCAGTGGACACGTACCGTAAGGAGCTGGTCACTGCCTGTGTCTGTAGTCTACAGGCAGTTACCAGCTCCTTAGAACCCCGGACTTGAGAAGGTGCGTTAAATTTACATTGGAACTGGAACACGGAGCTCCGAACAATGTAACCTCTGAACTGAACGCTTCCTAGTTTAAAAACGAGGGCATTGTGGAACACAGAATTCCACAAACGTACAGTTAATTAAATTAAAACCCCAACGTTTATGCTTGTAGATGCTAGATTTCGGATGAGGTCACTATAAATCTGGGGGGGACATGTCCCCCCCGTCCCCAGTGCCATCTGCGCCCATGCTCTGTACTGTAGCAATGAGTGAAATCTGTCTTTAACAAGTGTACCAACCTTTTAGTAACTCTGCACTCAAACATAGTGTTGGACAAACTGGAGGAAAAGTAAATGTATAAACTGTAAAACTGTTATTCAGTGGTCCACAAGTTTCTCTTTTTAGGGTTTAAGCTGATTGCCCAATTGTGAGATTCTCAAAAGATTGCTTTTATTTGTTCATTGGCTCTCTTTCTCTCTACTCCTACCTTGCTTCCTCTGTTGAATTATTCATGACTTGCAGGTATTGTTGTAACCCACTTTTCTGGCAAGGATTCCTTTCTCTCTCTCTCACCTTTTTTTTTTTTTTTACTGTCCCTCTCTTTCGTTCTCATATTCTCTTTCACACTCGATCTTTCACTTTTGCCTTCTCTCTTACTTACTTTCTGTCACACACTCTCTTGGTCACTCTCCCGCTCTGTCTCCCACACTCTCCCTCTTGCAATCTCACACTCTTGTGCTTGTACATATTCACTCTCACTCTTAGGGTTAAAGAACTGATTACACCGAATGATGTTGCCTGTTTACTGACATATCTTCTTTTGCATTTATCATGTATCTCTCCTTTCAGGTCTGGGTGCCTATGCTAATGTTTCTGTCTGCCTGTGTGTGTGTGTGTCCAGAGTGGCCATTATAGCCTGCCAGCAGTGCGTGTGTGTGTGGACTATAGGTTGACTCTGGTAGACCTGATTCTGCTGATGCTGGAGATGCAGTGTGAAGAAGAAAAAGTTAAAGCAAGAATCCATAGCAAGAAGAGCTCTACTGAGCAAGCTGTGAAAGACTATATCTGGAGCCCCACAGACCTGAATCCTCTAGAGCAGGTGGGAGTACACACTGGCTTAAGGGTCCAAGTGAGGGTCTATCATTTTGTTCTAGTAAAGGCGGGTGTAACAGCTTCCCAAGTAACCACCCAGTAACAACCAAGATCCCCCAAAAATCCAAACATCGAATAGGAAATAAAAAAACAGGATTCATGATTGAGACTGGTAAAAATTCAAAGTAACTTTAAAGTAATAGTTTGTTTAACCCTGTGTGACCTTGAGTCATGATACAGAAGACGAAAAATATTCACAAACAAATTAGCTCCAGGCAAAGTACATTTCCACATATACAGCAGCTTTAATTTGTCATATGTTCCACATGACAGACTGTGGCAACATCTTTTGCAAAGATTATGTGAAAAGCTCCTGTAGTCATGTACTTTATGGAGGAAAATTACAGTCACATGATGTGCCGGGTTGCGTGTGTGTAGTTGGCTTCATATGTAATGAAGCCATGGTTCAGTACTCTGTTTAATCCTACTGCTTTTCTACAGATGAGCATGTAGAACCTAAAGCCTGTAGTTAAGATGTGATCTGTACCATACCATTGTAGTCTCTTTACCTGCACCCAAGAGATTCAGGACTCTTGGGAATAACACAATATATATGTAATGCATGTTTATAGGATGTTTAATTAGCTTTGTCATGCATAAAATGGACCAGAAGAGGATTTAAATTGTGCACAAAATCAGGAATTTAAATGGGGCAAACACACACATTACCCCCCCCCCCCCCCCTTATTTGCCACACCCATTTTAATGAGTTTGTTTATTTCCCTTTTGTGTAGAATTTCCTGTCATTCCATATTGATTAGTTTATTATTGTATGTAAGGATACACCAGATTTTATGCAGCCAGAATTATTTGTCCGAAAATAGCAAAAATACATTTTTGATGACCATCACATCGCAACCAGTGTTAAGTGAGACCAAGAAGTGGTGAGAAAATGGCCAAATTAATGATTTTTCTTGGTATGTTTTACTTTGTATGGTATCATTTTGGTGTATCCCTAGTTGTATCCTATTCAAAGTGCAGTCTTAAATAATGTACTGCTGTAGACACTGTTCATAAACAGTTAAATAAATAAAAAAAAAACATTCTAACAGGCATTTTGACATTATTTACACATTATTAACACCTTAGTGGGGCACCATAGAACTTATATCCTCTGCCTCGAAAGAAGAGGACCTATGTCAGTGCCTAAAAGTGCCTTTTCAGTGGCTGAAAGTACAAAACAGTAAAAGCAGACGTATGTTTGACGGCTGGGTTTAATTTTATCAGAACACTTAAATCCTTTGAGTTCCAAATAGTTTAATCTTTTGAGCACAAAGTTCTATATGCAAAATTCTCCTCTTCTTTAAATCATTCTGACACCCTCTTTTGCACTTGTTGTCATAGAAAATAAGATCTTATACCATCTACTAACAAGGTGTTAGTGAAATGGCACAAGGCATTAATGGGATGGTGTATGCCTTGCATTCACTGTGCTGCATTCTACATAATTACTTGACCTTAATTATTTTCTATAGGAATGGATGACAGTGGCTCAGACTTTGGGTCAGATGGCTTTGACCCAGCTGTCTGTGATCAACTCTCTATCGCTGGACTGCATAGAAACTAAAGCACGCTCTCTTGGCATGCTGGGAAAGTGTCTGAGGCTGATGGCACTGCAGAGGGACCCACTCCACACCATTTCTTTGTGGGAAGGACCTGACAAGGTACAGCATCCACATCTTCAAGGCTATATTCTCTTTTTTATGATTTTCTGTCTGTGTAATATTTTCTGTCAGCCAGAATTATCTTACATTGTCTTTGATCATTTTATTATATGGAAATAACTAAAAGAATGTTGAATTATTCAGAGTATATTTGCCCAGTATTGCTTGGTGACCAAAGAACGGTGTAAAAATGTAAACATAAAAAAATAACCCAGGCTGAAACCTGAATAACTCAAAAGCATATTTTGTGGCCGATGTGTGTAAATATTATTGGTCCAGTGTGTACATTAATGGTTAGTTCTTAATCCTAATCCTAGTGATAATTTAATGATAATTAAAACATTTTAAGTTCTCCATTTATTGGAAAAAAACGGATTGCTACTGATACATTATATCATGCACCCCTGCTGTTAACCTAACACAAACTGGATGGTGTGTCATTGTTGGAGAGACTTGTTAATGTTAATGTTAATATCCATGGGCTGCATCAGGGGGAGAATGGCAGAGAGGAGAAAGCAATGAAGGATGAAAATGAGGAAGGGGCAAGCAGTGAAGAAGTAAGTGCAAGCACAATACAAAATTAAGAAAACCCTGCTGAAAGTTCTGATCTGAGGAGCTGTATTTTTGTTTACAGAGCAAAAGGAAGACAGTGGAGCAGAAGTTTGTCCAGGCCAGTGAGACTTTAGCACAAGCTCTAAGCCTGGCTCTGCAGCACAGCCTCCCTCAGGTGCTGTCTCAGGTCTGTGTGGATCTGCTGGAGTGCTATGGCCAGAATGACCCGGCCTCATCCGGCCAGTACCTCGCCTTGTTACAGGTGAGAATGTGTGCTGTGGTTAAGGAATGAAAATAGTCACATACATCACCAAAGACAGCAATTAAGTGAGGCCATGCACTTCAATCCTAGTGCCAAGCACAATAGTAAAACAGAAGAGTCTAAAACAAGAGTCTTTCCCCCTTGAGATGTCCAGATTTATAGCTTTTCTTGCAAAGAAAGGTAGTTTACCAAGCAGTCTTGGTCCCATAAATACTTCATTAACAATAAATAATTGGATAAATCTAACAAAGTGCTGCAATGGGGCGGAGACATTACTGGGAATTCCTTGTTCTGTGTGGGTGAGCATTATCTTGCTGAAAAATGTTAGTTGGAAACTATGCCATGAGAGGCAACACCTGTGGCTGCAGCATGTCCTGCTGAGCTGTTAGTGTCCCTCTACCAGGAGTGAAGGTCTACTGTATGTAATTTCTTCCCAGATCACAACACCAGCAGAAATAAAGTGCCCACCACGCTTCTTTTTTTCTAATGATGCACCCCCTCTCAAAGTCTGTCAACTGAGCATTTTCTAAGGGCTTTGTAGTGGCATATCTACTACCAAAAGGTACACTACCCAAAAGTCGCCTCTGAGAGCAATTTTATGCCCTCTTGTTGCAAGACCCAGGGCTCTATCGTACCTTCTGTCAACAGTCTATTTTCATGCCTTGCATCCGCCTTAATAAAGTAGCAGAGTTTTGAAATATATTTACACTGATGGGCATGGTGGTCTGTAAATGAGGTGTGTTGAGGTAAGTATCTGCCGTGTTTCTATCTTGGCGGCTGGAAATACAGGTGCACCACTGACCAACAAAAACCCTGACAACAGTCAACAGTTAGCCACCCAATCCTATCTTAGCCATGCAGGAGCGTCTTGCACACACCCCTAGTCGCTGTGTTAAAAACACTTATATACGTGCTGCACTGCACAAACCCAACTTTTACCTCAACAGAAAACAGACAGAATAAAGAATAAAATAACATTGCTGGTACCTTAAATGAGAAGCTGGCAAACCTTCACAGCATGAAAAAAAGAAAGAAAAATTAAAGTGCAGTGCTGTTAAGATATGAACACACCAAAGCCAGATCGCTTGAATAATAATTTTAAAATTATTTAATAAACTGAAAATCAACAAAAATGGAGATACTTGTTTTTCATTGGACTACGATGATTTGGCCTCCACACTGTGTTTTGGGGCCGGGCAGTTTATACTGCTTGTTTGTGTGTATGTGTAAACATGTAAGCTGTTTTTCACTAACCATTTCGTATATCTTTTCATTTCAGAGCTGTGTGAGCTGTGCTGAGATGTCCAGTGTGTTGTGTGCAGCATGTGTGGACACTCGTCAGTCTCAGTTAGCTGCCCTGCTAAGCCTGCAAAAGAACCTGCGCTCCTCTCCACAATACAGAAAGAGCAGCATCCTCTCAGCCATTGACCAGTCACTCCACACACTCTCCAAGGTGCTGCTCTCTGCACTCGTCACACTGTCATAATTACCGAACTGCATGGATGTTTAGTCTAATACAGTGTTTCTTAGCCAAGCCAGGAAGGTCCAACAGACAGTCTATTTCTGAATCCCTTAATTGGCATGATTTAGGTAGGGGTTTTGGAAGCTACAGCAAAAATGTTGACCCTTTGGTGGGTCTTGAGCAGTCACACCAAACAGTAACATTTTTCAAAGCTTTGATCCTGTTCCATTCACCCAGACTTTATTGTTCCTGGAAGGTCAGCAACATTCCTATATGCTAAGCCATCCGGATGAGCTTTTTATATTAACAGCATTCATGTTCACGCCTGCTTACACTGTACTAATTTTTTATCTTTCCAGGCTTACCAGCACTTGAGTATAAACCCTAACCATATGAGCTTTCTGGGAGAAATGCCACTCAATCTCAAAATCCTGCTCCTGCAACATTCTGAAGATGGGTAAGGTCATTTCATGTGGTATCTGTACCAGTGTTCTACTTACCCAGGCAATTTTTATTAGCTAACTGAAGCTAGATAACTGAATCCCTTACTCACTGCTGTTGTCCATTTTCCTTTCTGCTCACGTTCATTTTCCCTTATCCTCGCAGTCTTTTTTCTACCTCTTGACATAAAAAAGTCACATTAATTCCATTTTGGCTGTTCAGATCATATTTCAATATCGTGCAATAAAGTGTCCATGTACTAGAATTGATCATGTCAGATTTACTGTATTATTTGCCTTATTTGTATAGACCCAGTCTTCCTGTACACTGAGTTCTTCTGTTAAGGCTCCACAGCCTTCCTGTTAAGGCTCCACAAACTCCCCTACAGCTTCTATGCTGAAGTGTGTGTAGATGATGTTTTCATTAATGAAAGGCTATATATAATAATCACAAATTGCACAGTCCAGTCACTACTCATTTATCTAGTTTCATTGACGTTTATGCAGAGCACTTTTACATATGCACATGTGCATAAGCACATGCATTCATCACACTCCCCTGTTTCACCCGAGCATCATGAGATCTGATTTTCTGCTAGTAATAAATTATGAGTGCTCTTCTACTATGTTAATATTACTGTTGTACCCCTAGGAAATCATTGCGCCTGTATTTCTTTTTTCCGCAGTTCAATGTTGTATGGGGCTTTCTATGAGAAACCTAAAACTACAGAAAATCAGAAAGGGAAGAGCACAGGTAAATGAGTCTTGCCTTGTTTCTTGCTTCTTTTCTACCCTAACCGTTATGTCCTGCTCATGCATATGTTTGTGTACAAAGGTGTTTGTGTATTTAAAATCAGAACACATGCTCTTGAATTTTAGTA
This sequence comes from Astyanax mexicanus, assembly GCF_023375975.1. NCBI lineage: Eukaryota > Metazoa > Chordata > Actinopteri > Characiformes > Acestrorhamphidae > Astyanax > Astyanax mexicanus. The sequence goes on along the minus strand of NC_064414.1, from coordinate 40,044,904 downwards.
TTTATACAAAGAATAAGAATGCCTCCATTCTAGTGTGATAAAGCCCATCCCAAGGTTTTGCTGGGAATGCTGAATGGAGCTGAATACCTGTGAGGGGAGAGCCTCCTATTTCATTCACAGCACTGTGAACAGAGCGAGGCCCACTGGGACCTATTACTGCTCTGAGCTGCCTGGGCTGGCCTGTATTTTGCGATGTATGTGTTTTTGTTTGCTGCTGCAGGTGGGCTAGCATGCTCCAGAGTGGCCAAAGCTCAGGTCCAGCCTACTGTCCTGCTCAGACTTCAAGCCCAAGCCCAAGCCTTTAGACGACTTACCTCACAAACACTGCTTAAAATGTCCCGCTGCCACAAAAATGTAGAACAGGACGAGCATTTCACACAGCAGGTACACGTGCACACACATACGACTGCATTATGTGTATTATTACTGTTGTGTCATTATGATGATTATAATAAAAAGAACACCCATAATAAGACATTTCTCTCAGTGTATAACCCTAATTCCCTCTCTTTGTCCCTATCTCAATCTGCCCAATCCCTTCTCTGCTTTCTCTTGTCTGTGTAGGAAAACAGAAAAGACAGAGAATTAGGGGTACATTTACAAGCCATAGTCAAGGAAATGGGGGACTATCTGAATCCTGTCCTCTCTCAGTTTGATTTCTCTTGCTTCAGGTATTGACACGCACACAAACACAATCACACACGTGTGTACAAGATGGAGTAACATGGCAAAATATCCAGTTTACGTCTGTGTATGTTTATGGTCATTATCCTATTGGAGAAGCAATTGTCTTTTTATCTGTTTAGAAAATGCAACAGGGTTTTTTTAGATGTTCATTTGAAAACCTGTGATGCTGAGTTTTGTGATGTGGATGTTGGACTCTTCCATGAAGGTCATATTTGTATAGGTGTTGCTTCACATCCACCCTTTCTGTTACCTGCCATTATGGCTGGGTAATATAACTAAAAACTCATATCTCAATATGCTCAAATGAAATGGTGATATACGACATACAGCTAACTATTAATTATCTAACAGTGTATCTAAGTTAAATAATATGTATTTTGATCTATTAAACATATGACTTTTAAAATGTTGTGGTATTTCCTTGACTGCAAATAACATGTTTTCAAAACATGTTAAAATTCTTTTAAATAGTTTGATCAAGGCTGTAGTCTGTTGAAAGTCTTGCCTCTGAAAGCCAAAAACTTTCCCACAACTTGTGACCGTTCTTTTTTTTTTTTAATTAAATCATGTCCAGATGGTAGCCTGCATAACAGACACAATACAATAATTTTCTTATATAATGCATAAAATAATTTAGGGTAAATCTGTATGTATGATGTATTGTCCAGCACTACCTTGCCTTTTTTATTTTTCCTAGGAGAAATTGTTAGCTAGGACAATCATAACTTTATGTGCACCCTTCAGATCCAAACAAACACTGACACTGTTTATAAGCTTATTGGGACATAATATTTTATTGCTCAGTTACACTTTACAATCAGGGTACATTATTAACAGTACTTACAACAGAATGTTTTAATTAATTATTAATTGACATTTGTAAAGACATTTTTTTCAACTAATGTCTCAATGTGTTATTATTTACAACATTTTCAATAATTCGCTTGGTAAAGTACTATAAATATTGTTATTTGTTTCCCTTATTGTAAAGTTACCTATTGCTCTGATAAAGGGATGTGTGTACACCTGAAAATACTTTATCTGTCAGTCAGCTACTGTTACACTTGGCCAAAATAAGTAAATTATATATGATTAATTATTTGCAAACTCCTTTTCAAAGGAAGTGGACACAGTACAAGGTTGTTCAAAAAAAGGTCTGGATTACCTTAACTGATCCCACCCCACCCCCAATTTAAATGATGAATGTGTGTCAGTTTGTTTGGGTTTGATTTTTTTTCCCAGGCAGCCATTGAGTGTGTGTGGCCTTTGCATTGATCCGCAGCCTTCAGTAAATATCAGCTGCTTGAGAATAAACAGCTTGTTGTATGTTTTCGTGTGTGTATGTGTACTGTTCGACCTGAGCCAATCCTCACGTTCCCCAAGGATGCTTCTGCTCGCTTCTCTCACTCATTTAATTTCCTCTTGTCTGTGGAATATTCTTCCCTTTTTCTTTTGACCCCCTGTCTCTTATCGCTCTCTTTCAGCCAGCGCCCTCCATTGATATCCATCGGCGAGGCAGCCCGGCCCAAAGACAAGGAGGAGAGAGGAGCTGCAGATAAAACTGTGCCTGGTAGTCACTGCACTGGCTGTAAAAAGCCCCATTGAACTCATGCTTAAGCAGTCCCAATACTGTTTGAATCATGCTCTCTAGAGTTAAGCCTTAAAATGAAATAGTCTTTTAACCACATATGCATATTTATATTTCTGTTGTCACAAAAAATCCTTGTATTCTTAAAATGACAACTTTACTAGAGAAGAATCAAATCCTAAATGTTTTCATACATCTTGACATGTTTTCCTCCACCAGTCTTACACACTGCTCTTGAATAACTTTATGCCATGTCTGGTGCAGAAATTCAGAAGTTCAGCTTGGTTTGATGGCTTGTGGTCTTCCATCTTTCTCTTGATTATATTCCAGAGGTTTTCAGTTTGGTAAAATAAAAAACAATGCATTCAAGGGGGTCGGTTCTTCATTCTGTTTGTATATGTATGTGTGTTCAGCAGGATCACCTGAGCAGGGGGAGTTTGTGGTGGTTTTTGCTGACAAGTTGTTGATGGAGTTGCCTTTAGAAGCTCTGGCTGTTCTGCAAGGAGATGGAATCAGTTCTGTGTCTCGGGATTTCTCTCTGCAAGTCTTCTACACGCGTCTCCAGAGACAGCAGCCAGGTGAGACCATGCCTAGGCACCCCTAATGTCTGAAGGCTCCCAAGGGCACTCATATGCACTGAGTTCGCTGGAACATGCAGAACTTTTTTTTGCATTGGGCACACCATTGTGCTCTAAACCAGTAGCTTTTGGTACAATGAATGAATGAATTAATTGAATTAATTGCTCAATGAATGTGATTAAGTCACCTCTTTTGCATTTAGATTGGAGCATCTGTATTTTACCCATCTTAAAATGGGTTTCAGACAGAGTTGTCCAAGCATACCATCAAGTCTTAATAACTATTAAACTTTTGTTTAGAATTTGAAAAGAATTTGTTTAATTCTGAGTCATGCTGTTTTTATCTGTCTTGCCTTGCAGTCTGAATGGCAGCACTTGGAGTAAATGTCAGTCATTTTGTCAGCAAAATATCAGAATTTTTTTTTTAGAAGGTCCCAAAAGCATTACTGTATAAATATCAGTGAAAGCAGTTAAGTGAACTGACAGAAACCAAATGTTTTCCTCCATCACTACATGTAATGTAATGATATACAATAACCATTTTAGACATAAATAATCTTACAATTTGAGTGAAAAAACCTGACACTGTAACACTATAACTTCTGTAAATGTTGAAAAGGTGTTTCACATACGATTTCTTTATGTTGGTGCAGATAGACCTTTGTGTATGGGCGTGCAATATTCTGCTAAACAAATTGCAGTTGGAAAGCAGTATTGAAGCGCTTATGACAAGGCATCCATTCTTGAACCTGATTAGATCTTAGCACTTTTACACCCTATTTTTGCAGAGGCATAACTGTATGCCAGGTTGTGCAGCAGTCTTGGACATATCTGTTCTCAAATCTTGTGAACACCGAAATATAGACAAAGACAATCTCCGATAAATATTTTAGTTTGTTTGCAGACACTAGGTTCACTGTCCTGTATGAATGAATGACCCAACTAAATAACTAAGTGGAACATGTAAAAGAACATCCTACATCATGGCTGTGGGCGGCAAAAGTCAGGAGGTATTTTAGGAAAGTCTAAATGCATCCTGAGGTATTCCGTGTCTGTCTGAAGCCTGTTAATCTCTTTCTACCCCATCCACCTCATTCACAAAGCCCCCTAAAAAAAATGCTGTGCTAATGGGAATCCTCTAATAGGAACTGCACTGTCTGGATTTACATCCTTTAATCTCTTTTAAAATTCAAATGTGCTGCTCTGTATATAGGACTGGAGGACCGGTTTTAAAAATTATTTGTGTAATTAATTTGTTCCTTTTTTAACTCATGTGCCCCTTGTGCGTGCAAATTGTCAAATTAAAAACTTAATGCCCTCACCCACTTTTACTCATTAAACATACGCTATGACTCATTAAAGGCTGAGAATTTTTGGACCTGTATTAATGAATTGGAAACAGAAGCAAACAAATCTTTTCCATTTATTATGAGTAAATATTTTTTTGTGTTAGTCAAGGAAATATTATTATAACCACCATTACTATACCATTTTAGTTTACATTCATCAAACACTTATAATGGACTTGATGTCATGGCAGTATTGGGCTTTTGGGAATTTCTTAGAACTGTTCATTTTCAGTTACAATATACATCTAATTATTTGAAAATGACCAAATCCCCAGATGTATCCCTGATTGAAATGCTGTGGGATACTACTCAATGTGCTATGAAAACTACTCAACCCCTGAAGCAAAATCTGCAGGAACTGCATTAATTTTTAAGCTAATTTTGCAACAATTTATTTTAACAGTGATTATATATTTTTATTTTAAACTGCAAGTATAACGTTTGTCCTTTGTTGTTTTCTTTTAAACATGTATGTTTTACATTTATATGTTTTACACTTATAATGCTTTAGGGGAAAAAAGTAGAATTAAAAGTTTATGTCCATAATTAGACATTAGACATTCATGTCCATAATTAGTGTATAATTATGTATATTTATACTTCCAAATTGACCTGCCTGGTAATCAGAGAAAGTGTGGAAAGTTAACTGGGCCATTAAGTCTGTTACCCAAGCAACACTGTACTTCGCAACTTTAAATGGTGTGTAAGTTCAGGGTGATTGGTATGCTATGGGCTAAAGAGGCTTAGGGGAGACGTTTATCTTCTTCAGCTCTGTCTGACAGGGTGACACAGTATTCAGGTCATCATGAGCCCTGCTTTAACCTGTTGCTACAGCTTACATAAACATGTATTTTGTCTTTTACTGCAGATGATTATAGAGCTAGCTTGTACAATATATCACTTAAAGTAAATTTTGATAATTTTATCATAAGGCACTATAGTACTGTAACTGTACAGATCAACATTAACAGTACCTCACTTAAACACTTTCCCCACAATTAGGTTTTTGACCTGGTACCATTCAAAGTGACGAAACATTACTGAACAATTGCGTAAAATCATCAAAATGCATGCAGGTCAAGAGCCTTCATTTGAATTTGTCTAGAGGGAAAAGTGCCATACATAGTTTTAGGGTATTTTTTCTGAACTGCCAGTTTTCTGAAATGGATATATATATATATATATATATATATATATATATATATATATATATATATATATATAGCAACTTCATGACTTCATAGTCAAGAATTACTTATGCACTGAAATAATCACAGTGAAATGCTGCACTGACCTGCAGGATATATGCGGGGCCTCCTGCATTGCATGTAAATGTTATTTCTGCCAGAATTGCCTGTCTGTGAGCACAATGATTAGATTAAAAGAAATGTTAAAAAGATACAAACAAAAAAGTAAAAGAGATGGGTAAATGCCAATCACCTGCAGAAGCAGCAGTTTAGATAGATATGCAACACTAAAAACAAGAGTGTTTGTGTGTGTGTGTATGTTAATTTCTTTGAACCTTGTATATATACATGCAGACATATCTGTGTTCATTACATTCATGTTTCTTGATTTAGTTCAGGAACAAAAGCTGCTAACCTCATTACCCTGGCCCTGCATTACCATAATATTGACTTCTATAGTCTACTATTGTGTCAGGAAGACATAGGGCCTAGATCTGCTCACTGAAGGTGCTATTTGTTATGTGATACAGGACTTTGCTTAAAAATTGCTGGATGAATTAAATGTGTACAGTGCAGATTTTCTAAAAGCTTATTTTAGAATGTATTAGAAATGTATTCTGTTGACATAGTGCATTTTCCTTCATGTGTTATTTCAAAGTGCTATGAGTATTTGAAGCTCTCTTTCTTTTCCCTCCCTTTTTCCCCCTCACCCACAGTCCATACCACATGAATTATGGACTCATTGATGTGTGAATATTCTCTGCTCGTCTGAGTTTTGCAGATGAATGCCCTCCATGGCTGGCATTAGACACGCGCAGCAGCAGGATTTAAACAAACTTTTAGTCAGTCACTGATGCTAAATGTCACTTGGCTGGTTGGGAGGTAGAGTTATAGCCTCAGAGTTTGTTGTCTGCGTTGTCAGTTTCAGACAGGGCTAATGCTATGTCATTTTAACTCCCCAGTCAGACAGTCATTTCCTGTTCTAACACTACTTCCTGTTGATGACAGTTGAAAGTGACAATAAAAAGGAGACCAAAGGTGGAAAGCCAGCCAAGGGGAAAGGAGATCAAAGCAAAGCCATCAAAGTGGTGAGTCAACTAAATGAATCTGGCAGCAGCTGATATAGCGGTGGAATATTACTTTTACCTGTTCACACAGCAGTCAATTATTTAACTGACCCTTCCACTGCTTTTAACTCAGCCTCTCTCAATCAATTACATAATGTGTTTTTCCTAATGATGCTGTGTGTTTGGGTGCCCAGTCATTTTTGTCCTCTCCTGTCATCATGAATGGCTGCCTGTCACTTTGCTTCACCCCTCTCTGTTGTCTGCACCTTCTTGATGGATGCCCTTTTCATATTTCACTCTCTGTTCCTCTCTCTCCAGCTAATTCTTTTATGGGTTGTCTACTAGACTTGGGTAATAATGTAAATTTACACAAACCATTATTGGCTGCCAACCTATCACGGTAAACAATAATATTGCAATATTGCAGTATTTCATGCAGCTGTTATTGCACCTTTCATCTGTTTCAGACATATGACCTTTTACTTTAACCTTTAACATTTAAAATCCCTATGGATACCAGCGTCTGCTAAAAACTGATATCCCATTGCATTGCCCAATCGCCCAGGCCTACAGCCATTTTAATTTATATGGGAAATTGTGTTTATGTGGGAAAAGGTGCCATTAATATTTGTGTTTTTTTATGCAGGCACCAGTGAACTGTGTTTTACCACCACACTCTCTTCCAGTGGATACACACAACTTCAAATGTATCCCTACTCTATAAAGTGACTCAGAATTCTGTATTTGCATTTGTAGACCTGTCAAATAACAAACTGAAGTCTTTTAGTTTTGCATATTTGTCACATTAATTGTTTCAGAACTTTATTTTGCCACCCAAAACACGCTGACACCATGTAAAAATGTAATTTCTCCTTTCAGGTGGATTAAATCAACCATTTTAGAAAATGTGTTTGTAATTTGGATCTACAATGCCAGGTTTGATTACTGCCTTTTCTGTTGAATTGAATCAACGGTCACCTTAGTGTTAGTGACAAATGACAGAAATAGTATTCATAGTCTGTGTGTGCACATAAAAAATAATTACAATTAAGGGTACATTCTTTTTAATGGCATTGTGCTTGATTTTAGCTAACAATTCAAGTATTACAGAAGCCTATTTGATGTAACCATGTTGCCTGTCCAGGCTTACACCTTCAGTATGTCATATGAGGGCTGCTCTTTGTGGAATCCATATTCTTTAACACACATTCAGATATTGTCGATCCATATAATGAGGGTGGAGATTGTGGTAAGTAGAGGCAGATAAACCATGACATGGGGCATGTGTGTGTTGGACCTCCTACATGTATCCTTCATCTCTTGTTTGTTTGCATGGACCATTCTAGCCAGACACTGCTGGTTACAATCATTATCACCAACTGCACCGTTCACAATGGGTGGTAATGCCATCTATGACATGTTTCTAATACACATGACACTGTGGATCGAGGAATATTAAATGCCAACACAGCTTTGAAATTTGAATGTCCCATTCTTCTGGCACCCACTATCAGGCCTCATTCGAACTATATTAATTCATATCACCTTGCCACAACCAAGGCATTCACAAGAAAGCACCCCACAAATATACAGGTGTTGGCTTTTCCAGGTTGTCCTTTGCTGTAGCAATTCATAACATGGCCAGTGGAGGGAGTGTGATGGTCTGGGCAGTGTTCTGCTGAAAACTTGTGTATGGGCATTCATGTGAACATCAATTTGACATGTGCCACCTACCTAAACATAATTGCAGACCATGGACACCTTTTAATAACAATAGTATTTCCCACAGGCAGTGGCTTATTGCTACAGTATAATTCCCCCCTGCAATACTGGACATACTGGGCCTCATCCATGAAACATGAGCTGAATTAATCATGCCTAAATTGTTTGAAATATGTTTTTAAATCTGCATTTATAGTATCAAAAAATTCAAGATTCTGAACAAAATGTATACTTACTATTTATTTATTTATTGGTCAAATATGGATAATTACTTAATGTGCATAAATTCTTTATTTTAAAAAAGCTTAGTAGGGTCTCTTACAGTCACCAGTGGAATTGGCTGACCTTGCATTGTTGATGGATTAAGCTCTGAAGAAGGAGATTAACTAGCTGTCAGGACTAGAGTCAGGACTGACTGTTTAGTTGCCATCACACTATTAAGATCCATTCCTTTGTATTTCTGAAACATTTTAAAGCCACCTTTGAAAAGAGTCAGATCCATCAGGGCCATGTTATTCCAGTACCTTTACAGGTGCTGTTTGTGTGCCTTGAATACTGGAACACTTTTTTCTGATTTTCTTTTTACATTAAGAGGGTGCATCACACGCACATGTTTGCTCCTTAATGAACAAAAACTTCTGTTTTTGTAAAGTTTAACATTACTCTTTTCCTCATTTGGATTCACTGCTTGTCCACATTATTACAAAAAAGTTAACAAACATTCATGGTCTCACAGGCTAGTATTGCTGTCAGTACACATACACACATACATATATACACATATATACATTGCACACATACATATATACACATCATTGCTTTACATTAAAAGCCTTGTATCTCTTCTTTTCTGTGTGTGTCACACTTTAAAATAATTTCATTCTTAATTTTAAAGTTGTTTAAATTATAGCAATATGTCATGAATGAACAGATAAATAATAATAAAATGACTGGGAAGTTCTGAGACTTTTGGTCTATTTTAACAAAAACCTGGCTATACATAAAACCTAATGACGTTTATCTGGTCTCAAATGTTTTGGGAAAATAGAGGAACAAAAATAATGCAGTTCTTGTGAGATCTCGCAGGATGATGTACACCATATTAGTTTGAGAGGCTGAACCAACATCCCCCAATCATGATGGGCAATTGTAATGGACACTGGGGACCGCTTTTGAGTTTCCATTAAAAAGGAATTCCCATGAAGCTCCTGCAATTTGTGCTACCCACACATTATAGCCTACTAGCTGGATCATTTATCCAACTCCTCAGGGACTTTTAGTGCTTGCAGACCTTGATCGAACAAGCCTGTGAAGTAACTGATATATACTGATACCTTGGCACTAGGGGTGTCACGATTCTCTAAATCCTCGATTCGATTTCATTTTCGATTTGAGGGTCACGATTCGATTCGATTCTCGATTTTCTTGTTTTTTTTTCTTGTTATTATTTTATGCCTCATAAAATTTAAATAATATATTTATTATTATTATTATTATTATAAAAATTATAAATATTATTATTATTATTTATTAAGATATATATGGTAATGCCATCTAGTGACTTTTTTTGGTAGCAACAGTGTGCACTATTAAAACAAGCAGTTTATCAGAGCTGTGTGTGGATGGCTGGTGAAACTGCTCATTACATGAAGCTGCAGTTCTTCATCCAACCACTAGTCGGAGCTGCAGCAGCAGCACAAGCTCCGCTCTCGTCACTACTTCAGTACAGCCCAGCCACGGGCTACAGAGCTCAGCCAGTCCGTTTTTACTGTTTCTGTAAACAAATAAAGGTTTTAACCCCACTAACCGGATAATACAGCTCACTACAGTTCATCTTTCAGCCCAAGCAGCTAACAGCAGCAGGTTAGAACAGCCGACACGGAGGCACTGCTCGGATTACATTATAAACTATAATGTTATACAGTTTATACAGTTAGCGCGCTGCTAACCTCAGGATGTTTATAACTACGGAGTTTAGTGGACACACCACGGCCGCCAGGTAAGTCTTTTAAAGGCTACTGAAGACTATTAAAGGCTATTAGAGTGTAACCCCTGGCTCCCAGGGGTTACAAGAGGTTATTGAAAGCATTATTGGGGGGCAGAAATCAGTACAGGCTGGTTAGATAAGTGATGTGGGTATTGTCTTATAAATATTTACACATAACTTATATCTCTCCTGAAAAGCTTTTATTTTAGTCAGAAACACGCTTGTGTTTACTTTATCTGAGAGAAAGATGTTTTTTTAATTCAATGGAAAGCAACAGGTGTAGTCAATTATAAGTTTAAGATTTTTAATCCACCTCACTGTGATCTATAGTCAGTGTTCTCAAGTCACACTGACACACGCATTTCAGCGAGTTCACACGCTCTCACCTGCGCGCACCCACCCCTCCGTTAGATACAGATACAAAACCTGCGCGCCCAACCCCCGCCCCCCTCCCCCCCCTCCCCCCCCTCCCCCGTTGGACAGATAAAAACAGTGATCACACTCCCGCCGACTGCGCTCATGCAGTGGCTATCTCTATTTAAATGAATAGGATGCGCTGTGTTGGTGCCGCGCCATTTGCGTAGCGCGCTGCGCTATTTGCGTAGCGCGCGCGGGAGGGATCGTCGATCCTCTTTTTGACTTCGATACTCGAGATCGTGACCTCATTTCGATTCGATTTCGATAAAATATCGAGATCGTGACACCCCTACTTGGCACTGTGAATATATGAAGCACTTTTCTTTTAAGAATCCTTGTGCTATCTAATTCAATCTCAACCATCTCATCAGATAACACTAGCTATAAAGAACATGGCTACTGAACTTTTTGTTGGGCTTATGTTTATGTTGATTGACCTCTTCTTGCCCTTGCTGTGATTGAAAATGTTGTAGCACAGTGGTAGTTCTGCATTTACTTGGATTTATAGTACCATGTCTACAGCATTTTTATGTGGGATGCCTGCAGTGGTGCATTGGTTTTACTGCAGAAAGCTGCCTGAGCCTGGAGACCTCTCACTATGATTAATGCTCTGTTTGCTAAAACTCAGCAGAGTGGTGGTGCCTGGCCACAACACACCACCCTCACTACCTTCGCCTCCCTATCATGCATTGGGCTTAAGCTCTGCTTTCCACTGGGGATAGTTTTACCTATAAAAAAAGTTCTTAAACATTGGTTTTAAAGAATTTGTGCTTATCTTGCATTTTTGGAATAAATAAAAGATGTTGTTTAGCAGAAAACAGTTGAAAAAGAAATAAAATAACACTAATATTTACTATAAATATTTATTGATAAAATAACATAAAACTTATATAAAACTTGTATATTATGTGAAATGTATTTCCTTTTTACCCATTACATTTTTTAGACCTAAAGAATAAATAAATGATTATTTGTTTTTTTATAATAATTCATTATTACAGGCATGACTCACTAATTAGTTTTTTTTCTATCTTTCTGATTCTAGAGATAATTACACCTTTCCTGAATTTACCTTCAGTATAGAATGACATGCCAAAAATCTTGGGATAGCAGTATGTAAACTGATAATTTAAGTGTTTACCTCAGGGGCTTGTGAATGACTACAGCTATATATATTTGGATGAGCACTGGTCACTGTGCTCATTGGAAGGCGATTTGTATGATAAAGTTTAGATGAGGTCTAACAGTGGGTGCCAGATGGATGGGACGTTCCCATTTCTTGCGTGGGCATTTCACATTTCTTGATTTCATGTCACATGTGTTCTGGGAATAGTAACAGTGAAAGTGCAGTGGATTGTGACCAGCTTCATCTGGCTAAAAGTGTCAAATTTATACATAAATAACATTTCATAGTTAATTTAGAAGACCCCACACGCAGCATACACTGAAGGTCAATGCAGCATCCTTTAGCTTCCATGGGGCTTGGCAAAAGTTATGGGACACAATGCTAGTACCTGCCCCATGCCTTTGGGTATCTCAGTGCATTAGAGTAAATGAAATAAACAGTGCAGGCCACTGGAACTCCTGTATCTGACAGGAATACATGAAATTTAGCTCTATTTGTAATGGGTTTTCTGTTCTGCAGAATGGAGCAGCACAGCTGAGATAATGAGGAAGACACTACAGATGTACTCACATCAGTTCACACCTCTCTGGGAAGGGGTCATAGGCAGTGAGAGTACCTGCAGGTAAGTGTCCACCTCTGGGAAACACTTCTGCAGTAAAGCTTATCAAGATTTTCCCACAACCTTTCAGGAACTCTCTGCAATATTTCAAATAGTGCTGGTGATTTCTCCCAGTCCTACAGAACTAGAGCGTCTGCTGGTGAACTGCAGTTCTTTCATCTTCTATGGCATGGGACGGTTTCTTGCCCACATTCAACCTTCCAGACTTGCCACCCTTAACCTTGCAGGTACGTGCCTAAACACAATGTACATCTCTGTTTTTATTTCAGTACACAAAAACCATATTAGCTTTGTATCTAAAGACAAGACAAAACAACTAGGGATGCACCAGTACCATTTTTTCCCACTTTAATACGATGCCAGAGGTTTTTTTAAAAATCTGCCAATATGGAATACTGATACCCTTTCTGACTAACTACTCAACAAATGCCCATAAATCCTGATAATTTTAGTAAAAACAGGTTTTTGAATCCCCCAAAAAAGTTACAGTAAGCTAGAAAAACAGCATTTAACTGGTTTTCTTTTTTTTTGAGTTATGAAAAAAACAATTTGCCTCAATGCAGTGACACCTGCAGATAAGAAATTATTATAATCCCACACTGCAGACATGCTGCTAGTTTATTCAAGCAACATGGGTTTCAGTGCAACACTAAAAACAAGTATGTTTACAGAGACCTGTGTTGGACATGTGAAATGTGTCCTCCACCTTTAAACCATCAATGCAATAAAAAACCTGGTTCAAGGGTCCTAAAGCAGGTATCAAACCAACAACCCTGTCACATTTTCACTTGGGTTAATTTAGCATCAGCAATGCCGCGGCACCCCTGGAGAAGAGCATGTAAGGGCCTTGCCCAAGAGTCAAACACTGGTAGCTTACTAGACCTGGTTATCAAACCCACAACCTTGTAATCAATGCTCTAGCCAGTTCTCTAACCACTGAGTCATTACTGCCCTCTCAAATGCTAACTCAAGTTAATGCCTGATTTGAGTGTTTCAAGTCATATGAGCGTAAATTAAGTTGAGATATGTTTTTATATTTCTGTCAACTGTTATATACCACAAATATTCCTGGAGTGTGTTGAGAGAAAGAATAGAAGCCAAGTGTGAGGGCAGATGTTTAACAGGTGCCTGATATTGAAACATTACAATTCCTCAGCAGGATCCACGTATAAGTTTACATGGTAAAATATGGTCATTTATTCATTTGATCAGAATGGGGTTAATCCAAAAGTGTCATGTGAGTATCCTAAAGAAGTTCAGTTGGAAGGTGTTGATGGCAGTTACTTTCTTTGACTGGTACATTCACTCACTTCACCCATAAAAATGGTTTCATTATTTATTATTAATCAACAATTATCCAAATAAAGCTTGTGGAGATATCTGTGAGGTTCTTTGTTAACTATAATGCAGAACTACTGAAGAGTAAGGTGTTCTTCTATAGAGATTGTGCTTATCAGTGAACAAAATGGTACATTTGAGCAATAAAACCCACAATGATACACAAATAGCATCAACTATAACAAAAACAAATTTCTGACAAAAGAGCAGTGTAATAATGCATATAGTTGATTTCTGCAAACTCCATGAACTCTCCAACGTGTTGTCCTCCTTTAGAAATCTGACTATAATCAAAGATTGCTTTGTTTACTCTCAAAGAATAATAAAAAAGTAGTTTTGGGTAAAAGTGTGATAGACTAAATTATTATATCCTGTCAGTGGAAGTTATTATTATCATTAAACTGAGAGATACAACAGACACTTAGAGCACTGTGAACTAGTGGTTAGGTAATGTAATGGTTTCCTCTTACACAACAGAATGATTTATTGATCTCAAAGATTGCTTTTACAGCATCAAAAGGAAAAAAGTTATCTGATTGAAACTTAAAGTGTGCTGCCAGACTTATGTAAGTATGAAAATGGATCCATGAACCTTAAGCTATTTAAGTACATCAATCATTTATATCCCTTAAAATTGCTTATGGAGAAACACCCTCTTGAATCGTGTTAGAATCCTCCAGACTGTATTATGTGGATTTTACATCACTTTTCCACTCGCAGGAACATTAAAGGCCATCTGTACAAAGCATTCAGTACCTTATGTAGGTGTCACAGATCATTTAGGTATAAAAGATGATGTTACATGCATTTGCTGTGATGTTAGTCACCTTAGAGATGTCAGTATGTAAGAGAGTTCCTCAGGAAGTGTGCTATTTTCCTCTTAATTGTGTGTTTTAGCTAATGACAAATGTTTCTTCTCCTGTGTCTGCCCTTGCTCCAGTTGATAAGTTTGTCACTGTTGCTTTTGTTCTCCACCCCTGCCCCACCTGTCCAATAGTGTTTCCAACTTTGTAACTCCACCCCCATTGTTGTCCCCAAATTGTACTTCTTAATTCCCCAGTTCTTCATAGGTCTTTCCCTTGATTTCCTGTTGTGCTTTGCCTCCTTTGGTTTTGTTCACAGTTAGGCCCTGTCAACACGTGTAAGCATGTGTTAGCACATAATGTGTAAGCATTTAGCACTGGATGCTTCATTTTAAAAAGATTATGCATTGCATTAAAGTATTTTATTGTGCTTCGCATCATGGACTTACATATCGTACAGCTGTCAAATTGGAGTAATCTCTTCTGATGTATTTCCAGATGTTTTGCAGAACAGCTGCTTATTTACCATTGCTAAAAGAAGTGATGTCAGTACTTAGTAACGCGTTACTCTAATCTGACCCTTTTTTTCAGTAACAAGTAATCTAACGCGTTACTATTTCCAATCCAGTAATCAGATTAAAGTTACTTATCCAAGTCACTGTGCGTTACTCGGTTTTGTTTTATAAAACCACTCTTTGCTGCCCTGCAGAGAACAACAGGTTCAATGATTAGATTTACAGTGTTAAATATTTCAGGTCAAGAAAGACTTTCTTTATTTTTCTTTTTTATAAAAACAAGTATTTATGTTAAGTGAAATCAAGAAAGAACATATTTTATTTTTTATAAAAAAAATAATTTATGTTAAGTTAATTCAAGAGAAATTGTCTTTTATTTTTATAAAAACACTTATTTTTTCAGGAAATAGTTCAACTTTAAATGTCTAGAGATACATTGTTGCTGTTAAAAATGCATTTTCCAATAGGGAGTATTGGCAAAACTGGTTATAGTTTTTATGTTAAGGCGGCGGGAGGTGGTGTCTGCTGAAAGTAACTAATAAAGTAACTTGTACAGTAACTTAGTTACTTTTAAAATCAAGTAATCCATAAAGTAACTAAGTTACTTTTTAAAGGAGTAATCAGTAATCAGTAATCGGATAATTTTTTCAAAGTAACTATACCATCACTGGCTAAAAGTATTTGCCACTGATTTACCTCCTTTGACTACTAGCTGACAGCTTCCCACTGTGGCAGCTAATGGGTGTCCTGGTCCACGATTTGTCTCTGCATCCCCTAGCATGGGTTAACCATACCTCATAAAGCGAGAAATCAGTATACCATGAAGAAGCAAAAAAACACAGAAGTTTAATTCTAAAAGATACTGAGCAGTATTCATAATAGAAAAGTATTTACACTGATTCATATGTTCAAATCTGAAATCTATTGCTATTTACATATAGACATTGTAGTTGTATGCCTTATGTAGTTTACTATATAGGGACTAAAGAGGTATTTAAAAACATGCAAACATTGCGAAATCAGTGTTTTAATGAAGCTTCAATGACTAAAAATTACATTATTTTGTACATTTTTTTTATTTTGTCTTGTGTTTTCTTGGTTTTCTTTTTCGATTTTAGACTTTTTTGGTGTTTTGGTATGCTCACAGTTTTTCTTTAAGTTCAAATAAAGCCCACTTGACCTTGCATCCAGTCCATCTTACTTCAGACTTTAGGCATTAAGCAATGGATTCATATTTATTTTAGTGCTATGTTTTTCACTTTAGAGTTGTTTTAATGGTGTTTGATCCTATAATCCCCAGGTATTTTATCCTTGACCCTCTGTAATATTCTCTTGTGATTGCTACACAAGAATCAAGACAGCTTATTGTGTATTTTAAGTGTCGTCATTCACATCACACTTTACGATGCAGCTTGTAGCCTTATTATTTTAATGGCCATCATGTGGAGTAAAAAACATCTGCTGTGAATAGTCACTAAGGAACAGAGCAGAACTGCTCTCTCAAGCAGTTTTAATAGTTCTCCATACAGAACATAAAGTCCTTGATACACTGGGGGTGGCAAACCATGTTGACAGGCAATTTTGCCTCTGGATATCGCCAGTTGCATTTTTCTCCACACATATTAGTTCTTTATTAGCAACTAAGCTTCCTACGGGGACATTCCCATGCAGCCCATCATCATGCAGGCAACTTTATTTATTTACATGACTTCAGAAACTTTTGAGCATGTCATAACTTCAGGTAGGAACATCGCAGTTCTAAAAAAATACTAAAGCAGACTTCTAACCCACGAGTAAAAAAGAAAGGAGAGCAAGTGGGCATCTTGTACCATCACTGACATTGTTTCCTTCATAATGTAACTTGATGTTGACAAGGTGGTGTTTCACACTCACCCTGTTTGTAACAAAGGACCAAAATTCAGTCAGATCAAAAGAGATGGTCTTGGAATAATTAAAAAAATTGGAGTAAGGCTATAGTCACCCCTTAAACAATAAAAGGAGAAAAAGGGCCAGTGTTGTGCCGAAATCTGACTTTCCTTAGTTGTATGAGCATGAAAATATAGGCTCATAACTCCTGTGTCTACTGTAACTCTATAGATTAATTGAGATCTGAGGGTATACTGCTAAACTCATTCCGCTGCATAACTACAAGCAATAGGAAGTGGATTTCTGGAAGGGAGCAAACTCCTGGAAAGGCAAATGATTTACCTGACACCATTGTACAAACCAATCAGTGTACAGGGAGTATATCTGTATATCTGTATATCAGTATAGGGAGTATATCTGAGTTAATACATATTTTCATATTTTACCCTCAGAATGCCAGATGGCCATCCTTTTTGACCTGGTTCAGAACAGTACTCTGCCTTGTCAGTCTCAACAGGAAGTCCAGGAAAGGTGAGAACACACGCCCACTTTGCCATCTGTGTAATATTTTATGACTTCACGTACCTTGTCATGGACGTCTATTATTAGGCTTATAGAGCATATATATGATCTGACATGTAGTGTGTGTACAATTTAGGACCACTTATAGGATGGAACACACGCCTAGAGACCTGATCACCATTTTTTCTCTTTTTGTTTGCCACTTTGCAGTAAGTTTTGCAGTAAGACCCACGTACCTCTGGAGACTCCAATACAGTGTGCATATCTGCTCACTCTCTGTGGAGCTCACTCTGTAATGCTAAACCAGTGGTCCAGCAGTGCCAGGACTAATGCTCAAAATATGGAAGCCATAATGGAGAGTAGGTCTTTCACCATGTTGGGCATAAAACAAAGAGCAATCCAATTTCTCTTTCTCTCTCTCTCTCTCTCTCTCTTACACTTACACACACACACACACAAACACACACACACACACAACAGAGCTTGGTATACCATTATGCAGGATTCTACAGTTCTATTTATATCAGCTTTGTGGTTTTTCAGCATAAACACACCAGTGGTTGTGCCTAAGTGGAGAAATTGTCAAACTGCACTTGATACTGATCTTCCTGGACTAAAATTAAAGGACTGAGTGGTGGTTAACACTACTACTCCCCACATGGTAGTAAAGAGTTTTAGTTTCCCTTCTAGGCCAAAGCTTTTCAATATTTAAGATTCAAGATTGGCCCATTCCTGACCCATATACCACCTATAGAATGATTGCAGTAACTTTTTCCTGAATCTGGGCAGCAGACAGAACTGGTAACATTTTGCCAGTTGATCATGCAAAGCTTTAACTACACTAACCACTACCCTGGTAAGTGGTAACATCAGACCCTGATTAAGTGCCTTAATTAGGCCATTGTAAGTCCGGAATGGTCTGCCACCTGTCTCAACCACTTTAGTCAAGAGCATCTTTTAAATTAAATTAAAGTAAACTTTAAACATACAGTACCAAATTTGGACACACCTCTTCCTCTTCAATGTGTTTTCCTTTGTATGATTTTTTACACTGTACATTTAGTTTTGAAGACTTTAAAGCCATAAAAGATATGTTATTGTGTGTGTGTGTCACTGTAGATCTTCTGAAAAAAGAACTGACATCGGGCCAATCTGTCCATACTTTGTTGGTGAGCACGACACAGATCTATGAAAGAGGTAAGAACACTTTGAGTCAAGTGTTCATGTGTGTCACAGGTATTGGTCACAAGTATTGATGTCAATGTTTTCGTAAAGATCCATTTCCTCTGCATATGACAACACTTTCTGAGATTTTTTCAAAAGCCAAGAGGACAATATGTTTAACTGCAGAGAAAAATATAGATGTAGATGGGTTTGATGGGGCGTGTACTTGTATGTTCATTTTAAACTAAGAGGCGTGTCTCATTAGCTGACTCTAAATATTAGGATTGTTTTTGATTTCTTGTTTTCAGTTCTCATGTACTTTCTCTTTTATTCTCTCCAGAGGCTGCCTGTTCTTCAGAAGTGGATTCTGTTGAACCCTGGGCTTCACCCTCTGCCTTTAACTTCATCATCTATGGACTTCCTAATTTAGTTGTTACGTGAACCTCTGGCTGTGTTTAAGGTTTAACTCAGGGGACTCTTTTTTTTTATTCAAAGAATGTTCAAAATAGTCAAGTAATGCTATTGCCCCTGGCTCAAAGTACTGTTACAAACAAACAAAAACCTAATAAGAGCTGTCATTGTTTTCCCATAGTTGTTTCCGTATTCAGCATTTTTCTTCTTAATATAATCTACCTGTTTTATTGTTTTCAATAAAAAAATAATCCTTTAGTTGAGTTTGACCACAATGCTGTCAAGCATCTTGGGGGAAATGAAAATAGCTTTTTTTTAGTCACACATATCCTGGCCAAAAGGTATCTTGGAGGGGGTTGGGCTTATGGGATATTTAGAAAATAGTTTAATAAATGTGAATATAAAGTCATGGCTCTGTTTAAAGCTCCAGTGAATTTGAATTGAGCCGTGTTCTATTAAACAAAATCTTAAGTCTGTTTGCTTAAGTTTAAAGCTGGATTTAAAGTTTTCTTTTTTAAGAGATTGGTGTACTGGGGCACATGTGTTATCATGTGACATGTTCTGCAGATACATTTGGTAAATGTTTAATGCCAGTCTAAACTTGTAAACCATGCAGGTTCTAGTAGAACATTTTTAGCAGATACTAGCACTATACCAGCTTTTATTCATTTATACTTGTACACTTATTGTCAAATAAGCAGTTGCAAAAATGTTGCACCCTGAAGTTAGTGTTGGATTGCAGTGCTGTACAGCAGGAAGATAAAGGCTACCCCCAATAATAAATGGTTAAGATGGTCATTTTTTTTTTTTTGGGGGGTGCCGAGTGGTCCAGCGGTCTAATGCGCTGCCACTATGAGCGGGAGGTCGCAGGTTCGAACCCCCGCTCATGCAGCTTTGCCATCAAGCTGCTGGTGCTTAGAGGGAGCAAAATTGGCTCTGCTCCCTCTGGGGTGGGTAGATGGCGCTCTCTCCCCATCACACTTAAGGTGGCGCTGGGCGGCACGAGGCGTCTGTGAGCGGATGAATCGGAACCTAGCTGCTGTGCTTTCCTCCGAGCGCGATAGCCGCTCAGGCAGTGATTCATCCGCAGCAGTTCGAAAAAAGGGGTGATTGACTTCACACGTGTCGGAGGAGGCGTGTGCTCGTCCGCATCCTCCGAAGGTCACGGGCGTCACCGGTGATGGGGGCGCACAAAAGGGGTGGGACAATTGGATATCCAAATTGGGAGAAAATGGGGAAAAAAATCAGAAATAAAAAAAAAAGTAGTAGTAGTGTGTAACGCTTGTATAACAAATGTAAAATGCAACATAACAGGTGTGGTGGAAAAATTATGAGTGAAAGAATGAGCTGAGTCTCTGAGCTATGCCAAACGAGTAACACATCAAATCTCATCTGCCCTAGCTGGGCTCACACAAAGCTTTTTGTAGAGAAGAAAAAGGAGTTACCGTCCACACCGGTTCTGACCAGTCCTTATCTTATTGTAGCAGTACACTCTCACCCTTGCCCTAGTTTATTCCCAGTGGCAGAGTTAAGGAGCAGAGAGCAGGATGATTCTCTGTGTCTATTCTTTGTGGTTGTTATAATTTCAAGCAAAAACAACTGCACAAGCAATTCATAACTACAGAGTACATTTTCATAAACACAAAAGTATCATAATTCAATTAACTTGTTAAGATTAATGAATCACATTATAAAAATACATGACACAGGCATCTCAGCATTGAGTTTTAGAGGTTCCTAGTAGTGTCTTGTGAAAATCCATCACAATTGGAGATAGGTCTGGTGATGCAGCTGGCCATGGCATAGCATCTTTGTCTTCAAGGCAAACTAATGATGGGTTGACAGAGTTCCTGTAATGAAGTGTGACATGTGACAGCAAACAATTGATCTTGGCACTGACCACTGTGACTCCACATAGAGATTTGTTGGTTGTCTTAATAAAGACAAAAGCATGACTCGTCACTGAAGATGACCCGCTGCCATTTATTTAGAGTCACTCCATGACAGTCTGGCAAGATTACACATACATTTTCATTTTTTATTTCTTCGAGGTAAACAGTTGTTTTAATAATGAGTGTATTTTTGTGTCCATGATAGGGCTGCCACAAACAATTATTTTTTATAGTCGACTAATCACCGATTATTTTTTATGATTAGTCGACTAATCGGATCATACGTTAATTGAATATAAAACACAGTTTATCACAATAGAATGCAGCTGCTATTATACAACCAACATTAGATTTCAGCTATATGCTAACTAAAAATAAAAACAATTAAAATCATAGTTCATTAAACCTTTAATGAAATATGTAGCTTGTTGTAACAAACAATTAGTTTACTGTTTAGCATAAAGTGTAAACAACTGTGTAAAATAAGGATAAGGCACTGGCATTTATGAAACATCTCAACCGTGAGGTTGTTTGAACTATTATGAAAAAAAAGTATATTAATAAAAAATGCCTCTCTGTCCAGATATTGTGTACATTACCGTACACAGGGCAGCGGTCTGCACAGATCTGATTGGCAGAGGAGAGGGTTTGGTGATTTTACACCACACATGACTGATCTGTGAGTTTACTGCACCGAAAAGCACTGAAAACAGAAGCCACTGTCAGAATGAAATCCTTCTCTGTAGTTTATCGGTTTGGGACGGCATTTGTGACAACGTCTGGGTCCGGATCCGGATCGCGGTCCGCCTATTAGTGACCTCTGTTTTAAAGCTATCAAGATGAGTAAGTTAAGTACTAAGTTAACGCTCTGTTTACGCTAATTTTAGCAGCTAAATAGCAATTTAGCTTCTTCGTCATTTAATCAGCCACAACATGCCTCCTTTTCAGGTGCTCGTGCATCGCGGTTGTGCTGCCGAGGAAGGCAAGTTCTTCATTGCAGATATTGCATTGCACGCGTTTCACTTTTATTTTCTTGGTGATCCCACACTTTTGAGTTCTGTAGCGGGGTAGCCATGAAACCAGAGCCTGTCTGTATAATGTCCTGAGATGTCGTCCACTACCTACCCCGGTTTCCACTACTGCGCATGTGCGTCCAGGACAGAAAGGCAGTCGCAGCAGTTTGGAGAGAAAAACAAAGAAAAAAAAAAAAACGACTAATCGACTATTAAATTAGTCGTCGACTATTTTAATAGTCGACATAATCGTGACTAGTCGACTAATCGTGGCAGCCCTAGTCCATGATGTAGTGTTTTTTAAACTAAGAGAATGAGGTTGCTAATCTTTTTTATGGACCTTTTCTACATTTTGCCACAGGTTTGTTGTCTCTGTGCTTGACTCTTATCTTGTATCTATGGGTCACCTTGTCTTGTCTCTGTAACGCTGTTTGGTTGCATAGGGACCGACCGACCTGCTCTAGAGACTGCACTCATCATACAAGCATGCAAAGATCAAGAGGCATCTCTCACAAAGAAAAACGCAAGCAGAGAGTGCAGCACTGAGACAGGGTCATTAATAAGTCTAAAAATCCAACAAAAATCACTTCATCAGGTAAGGACTGCTATATTACATACAGTTCTGTTTATCTGCAGTATGTGCTCAAATGTGCTCAAATGATCAAAGTCTGTCATGCTTTCTAATTTTAAAAACAACATGGGTTGTTATGGGCCTTAAAAGAAGCATGAAGCGAAGCACTCCACAGAAATCAGTGACTCATTCAATTAAACAGAGCCTGGTTAAGGCTGATGATTAATGCTAATTTAGGCGGATGTGTTTATCAAAATATGCAGCGCAATAAGAATATTACCTGTAATCCCATAATCCGCTGGTTCTCAGCAAATTCTACTCACTTTTTAATCAAAAGACTCCTAATTGGGACACACATTTCTATCCACAAAATCCTCTGGCTTGTGGTGGGGCGAATAATGTTTCCTCTTTAAGAGGGCGTCGACCTCTGGCTTCTAAAGCCTGTGTGGAATTCATTAATGTCTAAAGAAAAAGCTTGATGCTAAACAGTGCTGGTTTGAAGTATGGAAGTGTTTAATATGTCTTAAGATTTTCCCACAAAGAGCTGTCATGCAAAGGGCAGGAGACCCACAACATCAGTGACAAAATACAGAGAAAATACAGCATCACAAAACACTTGAGCGATGACACTGTATCTCCTGAAGGGAACGTGTTCATTTTGTGACTTTTGTGCATTGCGTATCTTTAAGCAATTTATTCCATAAAGGCTTTTGTGTCTGCAGGTGTTTATTCCAACCAATCAGGAACACACTACCCACCTGTAAATAACCAAGCATGTTGAATTAGGTGTGCATCTGCTTTATGTGAATATAAATCTGCAGTCACATTGTCCCTTTTAGATACATTTAGATAAGGTTGGGAATCCCTGGCATAGTGACATTGTAATCATTAAAACAAAACAAGTGCTGTTACTATTAAAATTAATATTAAACTACATTCAGAAAACACTGTCCTGGTAGACAATATATTGTACAAAATAAAATAAGGGTAAAGGGATAAACAGTTGAAGTGAGGATACAATAGTGGAGTTTTCACACGACTGCATAACCCAGAGTGGATTGTTTTTGCGGTTACAAGGAACGTCAGAAAACTATGGCATGGGACTATGTGGCATGGGAATGTTGCAACTCTCCTAACATTTCTACCTTGACAGGTTATATCACACAACAGAACCTCGTTCAGTGTTCTGACACATACCGAATGTAGTAATCTCATTACATACATCAGTGAAATTGAATTTTCGTGGGGGCTCCAGAGAGCAGAAATTACATACTGTACTGTGCTGAAATAATAAGGGGAGCTGAAAAAGACTGTGACTACACAGGATAGTATGTAACAGGTAGACTGGAAAATGAGATGATCTCTTACATTCTAGTGAACAGGACTCCTGGAGCCTTTTCGTATGGCTTACTGCATTACAGTAAAATGAAAGCTTCATGCCTCTGATTGTCAGACAATAAATGAAAATCCAGTGTGGGGAAAAGTGAGAATCCTCATGAAGAGACATGAGATTCCACAACAACATTGTGTTGTGCAATGTAGAAGGTTACATTCATGAAATGCAAAGCTGTGCAATATATGTTGCAGTTATTAAGTTTTTTTTAGAATTTCATATTCCTCAGCTACAGAGGTTTTTGAGGTTATTTTAACATTTGGGTATTTATCAGAATACTGTGCCTTTAATTCCATTCAACTTTTTATATAATATATTTGTAAATCAGCAGACTAAACAAAAATGATATTTTTCCTGCTTAATCACTTTATATTTTCACTTTCATTTGTCAACCCTGTTATTCCAAGCTGTACAGTACCAGTCAAACGTTTGGACACACATTCTCATAAATATTTGTTCTTTATTTGTGCTATTTACAACATTATAGATTAATATTAAAGACTTAAAACTATGAAGAAAATGATACACAATGTGGTATTCAAAGTAGGTAGTAGTTCTTCACACACACCTGACACCCAGGTAAATTTCACCTCTCACCAGTAGAACAGGAATTGGCACACACAAACACCCGCCCATTCTTCCATCCTCTATTAAATGTGGTAATCGCAGCACTGGAAGACAGTATGTACTTTTCTTATTTTCTTGTTACTGAAGTGGCTACTGTAGTTAACACCAAGCTGTGTAAATAAATAAAAATATATCTCATTAACGAATAATAAAAGGATTAGCACACATATTGCTAGCACAGCTACAGAAAGTGGAGGGAAAACGAAGCTGTGTGTTAGTCTCACTCAGTTTCTATTAGAGAAGCAAGACATAAGCTCATAAATTCTTAACTATAACCTAAAACAATGGATTCTCCACGAAAATACTTTTTAATGTGTCCAACGTAGCGTAACTGCAGTTCACCACTTAGCAGTAGGGGTCACTAAAACTCAATTTTAGAGCATTAAAGTGCGTAATTGTATTAAATTAATCTAATACAAAGGTGTTTTCTTGTTTGTTACAATTGAATATGCGCTCTTTCACAGCTTTGCTGTTTCAGTTTAATAAAAAAATAAAGAATAAAACATTAAATGTGAACGGTGTGTCCAAACTTTTGACTGGTACTGTATGACAGGGTGGCCAATTTTCTGCAAAACTTTGCATTTGATCAGTTGCCAGTTTTACGGTTTTTCTGCCAAATTGGGCTTGTTTGTTAATTTAGTTGCGGGTCAAAATTTAGGGGTGGTGGGGCGCGATTTTCTTTTTTGGCAAAGATAAATTACAATGTAACTAGAAATCACAAAACAATAAAAAATGTTAAAGAGGAGAGAAGAGAGTTCAGAAGAAGCAAGAAGAGAAAAGTAAAAGAAACCTCTTAGTTGTGCTAATTATGTTACTATTAAATATTATTGACTGGGATATAAAACTTAAGGAAACACAATACTAATGTTACAGTATTAATAATGCAATACTGATAAATCCCTTATAAACAAAATACTAAGTCCCATAGTGGTTTTGCCATTTGCTTTAAAAGTTTGAGACATATTTTGGACTAGTTTAAGCTTCTGAAGAGCAGCTTTAAGACTGATTTTGGGATGGATATTTTTGTTGTTCCAAACAAGTTGAATTGTTTGTGGTGACCTCTTTTTTGTTTTTAAAACACACACAATTACAAATTACGTGATATTTAACCAGGACAGTGTGATAAGCTCAAGCATTGCCTCAGCTAAATGCTTGCCTTGTGAGAAATATTAAATGAAAACAATCTTATTATTTTTCAAATATGCGTTAAAACCAGGCTGACCAATCAGAGCTCTGAGCTCCAGTGAGCAGCGGAGGACCGTTAAGCTCGAGGCCACACAGCTAAACCTAAATCCGCAGCAAAGTGAGGAAAAGAGGCTAAAAATGACGGACATTACTGACACTGTTTACGGTATGTGTCCACTAGCAACTTTTCTTTAACCCACGTCGCCGTGCTGAATATCTCGGTTCGCCGTGTGGGCATGTCCGTGAGGTTTTTTAATGCAAATTAGGGGTAGCTAGCTAAAGCTGACTAATGTCTTTCTCACTGATGAGGAGGACATTATAGAGCATTTTAAGGAGCAGAAGGCAGCTGAAGCAGTTAGATAAACGGAAATAATGAAGATTTATAAGAGCTATGGCGTGTTTAGTTATTCGGTTGCATCCTCCCCCCAATATTTAACAAATATTAATCAATTTACTTTCTTTTGATTAATCCAATGTTAACTAGGTTAAGGCTACTGTTTTAATGCGACTTTCAAAATGGGATAATCGATATTTTACATCTTTACATATAAAAGCTGCCCCAGAGTAAATATCATTAGTTAGATTGAGACTTTGAGACATTTCATTTTTTTTAATTATTTTTTAAAACAAGTAACAAGCAGTCCCCTTCAAAAGTATGAAAAGTGTGAAATATGTAACTTAAATCACTGCCATTACACTTTTGAAATGGGCTGCTTATTATTTGTGAAAAAAGTAAATAAATAAACGTTTATATGATATGTAAAGGAAACAATAGAGTGCACATTTAAATGGTGCGGAAGTTAGCAAAAAACAAATGTAAACCGTAATCGAGAATAATATATATATTTTAAGAATAATGAGATTATTTTTTACAATATCGCCCAGCGCTATTTGTACTGTAATTTAACAAAAGTTTCAGAGCAAAATAAAAAAAAGTTTATAGTTTATTTGTGCTGACATTTGTATTCACTAATTTCTGTTAAGATAACCTCTTAAAGACTATCTTTTTAGTCGGTGCAAGGTGATTGGTTCAGTTGCCTGTCAGTCATAAGCCTGCGTAGTGGGCGGGGCTAGGAACTGCGGTCACCAGAGAGAAAGAGCGCGCGAGCTTGGTTATAAAGCTTGCGTCACAGATCCTTTAAAAGCTGTGTAAAGTTCCTTAAAGCAACCCGTCCTTTATTTTTAGTGACATATACCAAACATCCTAAGAAAATCAAAGGGCAGTGTTAGACAGGGTTCGTTCTGAAGATTTAAACTAACTCCTTTCACAGGTATATTATTTGCTTCTACAGGTATGTTCCGACAATTTAACCATTAATTACACTTACTGTTTTACACTCTATAAAACTAGTTCTGACCTGATTTCTAGAACAAATGTTAATAGTTAGGAAACAGTTAGTTTCATTTGTTACATTATGATACATTATAATTGTAAGGTTTTGTTGGGTTTCATAACTGGAAGGGTGGCTGTTGTGATGGTGTGTGCATTAAAACACAGGAGGATGAACAGACTTTAACTGAAGTGGTTTATTCACAGTGTCTTTCACAAAGATGCAGAGCAGAATCAAGATAACAGATGCATGGATGGATGGATAGTGATGTATGAATGAGGATAGAGTATGGTTTGAATAAATGGCTGGATGAAGGAAGGAGGGACTGGATAAATAAAAGAGGGAAGGTAATGAATACATGGTTTATCTACAAATAACCAAAAAATATAAGAATCAGTAAAACAAAATAAAAACAGTGCAACAAAAACAGTCCTCAACAAAAACAAACCAAATGAGCAAAACAAGGAAATCAAGCAATCAATCAAAATAGACAAATTAAAATAAATGGATAAAGTAATACATCAAAAACATACACAAACACAAATCCAAGGAATGTACAAATCCCTAGACCGTGCCAAACAGAAAAAAAGTAAAATGGCTGACAGTGACCTTATAAACCCTAGGCCCCACCTTTTCCTGCTGCAAAGGATTATGGTCTTTGTAGTATTCTTTACATGCTCCCAGGGAATTTCCAACAACAATATTGTCATGTGCTAGCAAAAGGAAACAAACATCAATGAGCTGCGAGCTGAATTTATATGAATTAATTTTTAAACTGGAATCAGTGTTCAGAAATGGGTCTGGGCTCTTATTGGTTAATTTGCCGGAAAACGAGAGAAGAGACCTCATAAATATTTGGACTAATGTGTTGCTTTCAATAGCCTAATATTAGAAGGCTCATGTCGCAGCCATGTGGTGTTCCTAATGAAATGGCCAAACACAGCTACAGAATTCGGCAGCAGCATCAACAACAACAACACAAAAAAAAACTTACCGTGGCCTGCCAGCTGGAGTGGATTCATAGTGATAAGCTCAGCTGCAGTCTTAACTCATTCATAGTTTCTTGGATTTTGACAATAATTAAAGTGAAAATTAATGTGATGTATTGCTCTGGTGCGCATGAATGCCACTTAACAAAGTGCAGATCATTCAGACTGATGTCAGATATGGGTCACATTAAAAAGATTGCGTGAACAACCTAAACTAAATATCAGATGCCACCTGCCTACTTTCCCTATATTTTGTGTATTTATCTTGATGTATATTTTGTTCTACTCTATTTTATTGTGTTCTTATTTTTATTTTATCTATATTTATCTGTTTTAACAATTGCTCTTGGGTGTAAACTGGATCGTGAGATCACAATTTCGTTCCACCTCATGTACCACATGTGATGCGAAAGACAATAAAATCTCCTTGAATCTGTGAATTTGGTCAGAAAATATAATTCGAGCTGTTCAACTGGTGTGTGAACATAGCCTTACTGCACCTCTATTTATAGTCTGCGTAACAGTAAAGGGAGTCTTCATCATCCACCAAACATCACCTGTTCACCATCTTCATCATCACCTTCATCGTAGCAGACTGTTGCAGCAACAGGCCTGGAAAATGAAAAGCACTGCAACAGAGGACACTCTGCCAGAATTAATTATTACACCCATTAGGTCACTACTGCAGTGTTATTCCACAGTCTATTCTGTGTTAATTTAGATATTAAAACGTAAATCAATGTTATGGCTCCACATGGGTGGAAAACAATTATAAGCAAAGAGCCAACTGGGTACTCTAGACTCCATAGTGAAGTGTTGTTAGGCTACACGTGCTCACCAAGTAATAAACCATCTGCTGGTACAAAAAACTCTGCACAAATTTAATCTGCACCAAAGGCATGTTAATCATGAGTTTAATTACTGAGGTAGTGTTTATGTGTATATATATATTTTTGTATATAAGAATTTGTAATCACTGGAGCTCAACCAGGTTTAATTTATTGTCATTGTTTCTAAAGTCACTTTATCATGCTAGCAAGCTTTTCAGGCTTAACTGCTAAAATGCTTTAGATGTTTTATTTATTGCTTTATTGATGTTTTATTTATTAAGACTAATATGTGAAAATAATGTGCATGTTAGTGCATAATATGTGAGTGAATGAAGATCTACTTTGTGCTGATGATCATAATAAGAGCTGTTGCTCAGGTTTGGCCTTCCAAAACTGCAGTAACCAGTCACACCAGCTGAACACAGATGTAGCCAAGTTTAAACATATACTGTCCATGTGTTTGTGTATATGATCTACTAAAATTTAATTGGTCGCACCAAGCAAACTAATTCTAAAGATTTTTATTATTTTTTTAAGGATTTTTAAGTCCAACAAATAATCCAATAAAATCAAATGAACAAAATGTTGGCTGTTGATTTTGAGCAATTGGAAAATTAGCAGAAAAACATTTGGATTTGGTTAGTTTTTCTCCCACTCTTTAATATATTTTGCTAACAAATAACCTTTAATGTGTGCACAAGAGTAGCCAAACATGAGGGACAAAACATAAGTGTGATGACCACACAAATGGAACAATTTGGTTTTGCTTCATGGCTATTCCATGCCTTTTGTAAATGATGTGCATAACTCTTGTGCCTTTTTATTTCTTCAAGTAAATTAATTATAATTTATTATTTAAAACATTTTAAAACTAACTCATTAACTATATTTGCCACAATATCGTCCAATTTCCTTGAAGGGTTTTTTCTGTTGTATTTTATGTGTACAAAGATTTGTGGGGTTACCAAAAGCCATAAAGAATACATCAGTCACTCTAGAGCATCCTCTAAATTGCTCCAAACATCATCTGGGCCTCTCAGCTATGTATGAGGTATCCATCACTGTGGAAAATGCTTCTATGATATAGCACCTAAGATATGTAGCCTACCACAGCTGAAACTTAGGACTTGAAACATATCAAAAAGATCACCTCTTGATGTGGTTGATCCTATTGTAAACTGATATTGATTTCTGACTTTGTGTGTGATGATGATGTTGTTTGCTCAGATCTCTTAAGCTTTTTTACCTTTGTCTTGAGTTGCCCTTCAGAATTGTGATGTCTCTGTCTGTATTGCTTCAGATGAGAAGGAGCTCCAGGCTCTGCAACAGGCTTACGATCAGAAGACCAAGGCTAGAAGGGGCCCGCTGATAAAGACACAGAAGCCTCTTCACAAGCAGAGGTTGTCTACCTACATGAAATGTCCTAGAAGTGGGAAAGGGTTTATGTGAAACTGAAGTGCTTGGCCAGGTCAGAGTGGTTAACACCTGCCCTCGCTAAGAGCCAGAGAGCCCCCTGCTCCGGTCTTGTGAGCTTTTGATGTAACATGGTCTAGAATTCTACAGTGCTCCTTCTCCTGAGCAATGCTTTCCCACTGAAATTTTATAGAAAACAGTTAGTTGGTGTAGTAGACCTGAGATGAAAAGCATTTATTTAAGCATATGTGTATAATCAGCTGTACCTTCTGAACTTCTAACAAGAAATCATTTTTGATATCCCTGATATTTATAACCTATGGGTATTCATGTGCCTGAATGTAAGGGATATCGTTAGTGCTAGTGGGACAAACCAGTGGTGTATAGCCTTAATTTATCTTATTTTTAAATCCCAATGTTGTGAGGAGTTATTTCAACTGGCAGTATAACGTTAGCACACAAAGCTAGATAGTGGGATCATCTGTGCAGAAGACTCTATCACGGGTCCTTCACCTTCAGGCCTTTTGAAATCATGTCTGTATTTTGTGTTTTTTTCTGCTTTTTCAGTTTAGTAATTCCATTAAAATATCACGTGTTTGTGTACAGCCAGCTGATTGGTTCTCTTGAGGAAGAGAGGAGGAGCCCAAAGGAAGAGCTGGAGGGAGTGAGCTATGCATTAGAGAGGAAGCAGCTTTTAAGCCAGTCTCAACGTTACAACGACATAGACAAAAGCATCCGTCAAAAGAAAGAGACCATTACTGAACTACAGAAAGAGGTTTGCTGTCATGAAAAAAGACAAAAGTTGTTTTGCTGTCTCAACTGTCTTGTTTTTTGACTTTACAGACTTTACAGACTTTAGTATAAGAAAGAAGTAAAAGCTACCTATCTCCGGTGCATGCACCAAAAATGGAATAAAATAAAATACGAGACCAAATTAGCTGTTTATTTGTTGAGAGTGGGCAGCTAGTTTGCTGTTTAGCAATATCAAGCAGATCATTACAGCAGTTAGAGCAGATACCAGATTAAAGAATGTGTTCTGTAAAAATTGTAAGGGTACAAGGAAGACTAAAAACAGCATTAACTGTCTTTCTGATCAAATTTAAGCTAATGCAACAACTTCCATCACTGTCAGGGCATGTTTCACACATTCGAATGCAAGTTATGTGTGATTAGGGTTGCAGCGGTAACCGGTTTCACGGTATACCATGGTATTAAAATGCACGGTTATCATACCGTGTGTGTTTGCTTATTACCGGTAAAACGCAAGCCAGCGGAGAAACTCACCCGCGCATGCGCAACTCTGCTCCGCTTCAGCTACTCGGCACACAGCGGCGAGAACAGCAGAAAGTGCATCAGACTAAACAAATCTCCGTCCGCCTAAAAAAAGGCTAAACTAAAATCAGCAGTGTGGGACTATTTCAGAGACCCGCCGAACGCACCCGAGGATGGTGATCCGATTTGTAATCAATGTGGCCGTAAAGTCACAGCTAAAGGTGAACATACGTCAAACCTGTTCTCCCATCTCCGAGAACACCACCCCGCCGTGCAGCGCAAAGTATGTGTTTAGTTTATAATTTTAATCTGAACACAAATAAAATCTCTTTGTAGTCGTGCACAACCCAAAAGCGCTGAGTTATCCGAAATTTGGGCACGTGGGTACAGGCGTGAAGTGCGTGCTACGATGGATTCACGTGTGTCCGTGTAAAGGTCCTGGCCGGACTGGATGTGAAAGACGCCATTCATTTACATGCGTTCATTTTTAAATTCTGACGTGCCTGTTTTTCATATGTTGAAGGTTTTAAGTAGTGAAAGCCTTAAAATAGAAATCTCTATTGTGAGGATCATGTCAGAAATAAATCCCCTCTTTCTGCAGCATCTGGTTATATACCAACTCGGCAGTAAAATGGACGTTTACAATAGTTGTTGATCAGACACTGACCCAGGCACAGTTTATCAGATATAATAATTTAAACTTAAATAATTGTACTGAATATTTTAAATACAGGATCTTTACTTTTTAGAGCACATGTAATGTGTGACACATGTGTGTGTGTATGTGTGTGTGTATATATATATATATATATATATGTATATATATGTATATATATATACATATATATATATATATATATATATATATATATATATATATATATATTTATATATATATATATATATATATATATATATATTTAATGCCCTTAAGAGTAGTGGAAAAACCTGGTTTCCTTCACAGTTCATTTTTTTTTAAGGAGACATTATCTATATAGTTGTTCCAGGTTTCTACAATAAATAGTTAATTGAACAAAAAACCTTTGTTGTAATTTCTTTAAGGGTCAGTTTAATAATATATGTAACAAACTGTGATACCGTGATAACCGTGATACCGCGGTATTTTCTGAGACGGTTATCATACCGTGAAAATCTCATACCGTTGCAACCCTATGTGTGATACATTTAAATTTCACCCCGCTTTATTATAAATATTTACTTCTGACTTGACATTTAAAGCCTCTTTGCTTTTTGGGTCATAGGCAGTGGATAATATCATTCATGGGCTGCAGTAACATCAGACAGTAATAAGGAATTAAGTCTGTGTGAAATAAGCAGCTAAGCCTGTGTGTTGCAATGCATTTGATTAAACAGGAACTGGGGTGGGTTTCCCGAAAGCTTCGTAACGCTAAGAACTTCGTTAACTCGTACTTAAGATTGATCGTTAATTAAAGAGTGTTTCCCAAACCAGTGCGTAACTACAGTACTACGTAAACTCGCTCGCAGATTAACGAGTGCCCTGACCCAGTCGTTATTTTTAGAAAGCTTCTTTAGGGGATCTCGACTTGCAGTTCAGCACCTTAAACACCAGGGACCGCCAATTTTGAGGGAGAAAAATGTTAATTTCCGTGGTTGAAGCAATTATATTATATTACTATTAATTATAATCAATTATATTATTATATTATATTATATTATTCCCCGTGTCTGCGGGTGCTCCGGTTTCCTCCCACAGTCCAAAGACCTAATTGGATGTTGGATAAAAATTAAAAACTGCCCCCTAGGTGTGAGTGTGTGAGTGGATGTGTCTGTGTGTCTGTCTGTGTCTGTCTGCCCTGCGACGGTTTGGCGGCCTGTCCAGGGTGTATAGCCTACTGCCTTCCACCTGATGCCTGCTGGTATAGACTCCAGCCCCCCGCGACCCTTAAAGGATAAAGCGGTTGACGATGAGTGAGTGAATGAATTATATTATATTATATTATATTATATTATATTATATTATATTATATTATATTATATTATAATGCCAACTTTGTCTGTGGCTTGTAGTCTAACTGGGCAAACCCACGAATACATTATTAAAATCTAGATTCCTGCAGATGATGCTCATGGTCTAAGCAAAGCTGCAAAGTCACCAAGTCCGTGGATTCTGTAATCAGGCTGTTACTGTGGAATACACGCAACTATACACAATTCCCACCAGCCCGGGAATTACAGCACAACACAATATATTTCCATGCTATTGGGAAAATCCCTGGTACTGTAGGTCTGGTGCAGGGGACGCCTGCGGTGTCTTTAATCACACCTACACGTATTGTAAAGGGTATCAGTGAATGTGCAGGTAATATTTAATATTATTCCTTTATCAGGTGCTTCTAACCAACATTGTGGCCGTTCATCTGGGCAAACTCTGGGGTGTGTCAGCTCGCAAATATATAAATACCAGTCAAAAGTTGGACACGTCTCATTCAATGTTTTTATGTTATTTTTTTTACATTGTCGATTAATATTAAAACCATGAAAACTATTAATTGACGCATATGGAATTATCTAGTAAACAAAAAGGTGCATGGCCTTCACAATCCCCTGACCTAAACCCAACTGAGATGGTGATTTAGGATGAGCTGGAGCTTTACATAGTGCATACTCCTATTGTTTTAATATATATATATATATATATATATATATATATATATATATATATATATATATATATATACACACACACACCGGAACATACGTATATGTATTATTATACTATTTTTATATTATTAATAATTATAATAATAATAAATTAATATTACTATCAATATTAATATTAATATATAGTATAATATCTATTATTATAATATATATTAACAATAATAGTTTTAAAAAAGTAAAAAAAGTTTAATGTTTTAAAATAGATTAGATTTTCGAGTATTTATTTAGTCATATGTATCTTTAGGATTATTTTATTAATGCCAAAGTACATCCTTTTGTAATTAAAATTTCAGAATATGTATAATGTTGATGATTACAACACATTTCTACGTTTTTAGGGTGTAATAGTGAATAAATACTGCATATTGGCAGTGTTGAATCGATGTTTGTGGCTCGATTAAGTGCGCTGTTTCGGGGGAGGAGTCAACAAAGACGTTCTTTAACCTCCTTCGTTAATTTTCGCTTTGCAAAGCTCTTTGGGAAACACTCGCAGAACTGGCTCATTCTTTACTCACGTCATTCGTTAGTTCATTCGTTATTTGCTAAGATTGATCGTTTTCGGGAAACCCACCCCTGATCAGTAAAATACCAAAAAGACACTTAATAAAGCTTCTTAGGAGCTACGTGTACATTTTGTCAAAGTGATTTAAATGTACGGAACTAATAAGATCAGCATAAATAATTTAATTTCAAGCACGTTTAAATTCACACAATCATTTAAATTTTTTTTTTTTTAATTGACTCTCAAATTCATGAAATATAATGAATGAATAAAAAAAAAAGAATCAGCTTTGAAATAGCAGTAATGTAGTATAATATATTTCCTTATTCTCAGTATTTTTAGAATATGTATCTACTTAACAATTAATAAACTTACACTTTTTATATATATATATATTTTTTAAATAAATTATGTTTCTGTTTAGACATGAGTAAACTGATAACTCACTGAGCTGATTGGTTAGTTGTTAGTTGTTATTTACCTCATTGTTACCTAACTCTGCTAAAGCATAAATAGATCATAAAGAGCAATCACTGTGCTGATCATTTATATACCTCAGCATGCTTTATTGTAGCCAATGGGGGAAAGACTTTAAAGCCTGAATGTTTTCTCAGTGTTTTATATATATATATATATATATATATATATATATATATATATATATATATATATATATATATATATATATATATATATATATATACTGTTTTTTCAATATTCTTTATTCCAAACAACACTGCATATGCATACATTAAGAACATTCATTTGCAATGGGTTTAGCTAGTTTTAACAACAGCTGTGGTGGCAGACCGGCAAAGCAAACAGCACATTAGCCTCAATCTAACACATCAAAAATCCCATCAGAAAATCCACTTACTTAGGAACGACACACACATCTGGATTCTTGTTGTCAAATTGTGAGTAAGTGCATCTGAACTGTTGAACTAAAATCTTGTTCCACAGTTCATTGTCAATGTTTAACAAATGAGCTACTGAGTATATTTGATACAAAATATGAATGTTTCAAAACAGTGTCTGGAAATTGGGTTGCTTGTATGTCCAGGCTCTGTGTGGTAGCTATGCATTAGTATTCCAGTGGAACCAGAGGGATTTGAAATGTGTAATCTGTATAAAGACCAGGCTACAAAAGCATCCAACACTCCTGTTTACAAATTCTAATTGAAATTTTCAAGTTAATAAATAAT
This sequence comes from Astyanax mexicanus, assembly GCF_023375975.1. Lineage (NCBI taxonomy): Eukaryota > Metazoa > Chordata > Actinopteri > Characiformes > Acestrorhamphidae > Astyanax > Astyanax mexicanus. The sequence goes on along the minus strand of NC_064414.1, from coordinate 40,009,032 downwards.
TTTTCCATTTCATCTCACACTGAGCTCTGAAGTAGAATGGCATCTGAAGAGCCTCTTCTTCTCTTTTTATTGATTCTCCTTGGCAGTTGCAGTTCTGAAGAAAGTAGACTTGTTTAGAAAGAAATAGGATGCAGTTTGATATGTATTGATCCACCATAACATTAAAACCACCGGCCAACTATTATGTAGGTCCTCTCTTGTGCCACCAAAACAGCTGTCAAATCATTCTCCTCAAGGCACCAAGACATAGCAGTATATATGTTAAAATCTGTCTACAGGGACTTTTACACTCTATGCTCTTTAATAAAGGTTGGGTGCCAAATAACCATAGAAAGCATAAAGGTCCACAAAAAATAAAACTCCATAATCCCAAGAAAGTAGTTCCTTTGCAATGTAAGGAAGCAAAGGAGAACACTGAACATTGTTGTTCAGTGTTCATATTCACAGCCTCCAAATATTCTCTGATGATTAGGATAAGCAGGTTATTCAAATTGCTTTACTATACATCTAAACACGCATAAAGCATTGTTATACCACATGGTATTAATGTAGCACGCTTTTATTGACATTTGCAGAACCAATAAAAATTCTGGTGGCCATTTACATTCATTTTAGCCTTGAAAGTAATATTGTTTCATATCACAGTAAATGTTACTTTCATATGTGTGTTGTTTGGTCTGAGCAGATAAATGAGATGCACAGGAAGATTGCAGCTATGGATGAAGACCAAACCAAAAAGGAACAGCGACTTACTCAACAACAAATACAGGTGTTTCCCAAATACCCACTGTCCTTATACATCTCATTCTAATGCTCTTTATCTCTTATTTATCTTAATGCCAACTTCCTTTTTTTCTATTGGAATAAATTTCTGTGCTTTTTGTTTCTACACTGCCTACATTTAAGTTGTTCAGTTCAGTTCAGAGAGAAAAAAATAAATCTTAGTTATGATCAAGACTCCTCTGGTTGATATTGTACAGCACAATAGATTACAAACAACACTATTTTAAATGGTAAATGAGAAACAAAAAGGTTAAGAGTATCAGCAATGGCAAAACCGATTATTTAGCACCAGCAGATGAAACTGGTCCATAGGGCAGCAGGATATATAAAGAGATATACAGCACAGACTAGACATCAATGTGCAGTTTAGGACATAAAAAAGGAGGAAAAACTAAATGCAGTAAAAAGATAAACCAGGCAAGTCTATTTTGCTATTACTGTGCTCGCCGGTTTGAACATTGGAACAATTATGGCAGATGTGGCCAGTAGACAGTGTGCTAACTGGTGGTCTGTCACAGTGGTAACAATTGCACTGTGGTAGTGATTCTGGAAAAGAAACTTGTTATTTGATAAAAGCAGTCTTTTTTTGTATTTGTTTTGATATCTGCTGTATTTAATTACAGTACTGTAGGGTTTTTTGCAAGTAATTTGTACAAAGTTCAGTGTTTTGTCATATCAACAAGAATATAATTATCGCAAAAAAAACCAAAAATTTGTGATATTATTATTTTAAGCACATGTTGCCCATAGTCCTCATGCAATTAGTAATAAAAAGTGATTCAGTCAGTAAGAAAAAATACCTCTGCTAGGCCTGCCCGCTAGGCAGTTTGGCAATAAACTTGTATCCTGTAATGGACGGTTAACCAAAACCATGTGTAAAAAAGCAAGTTTTCTGTTTAGATTTAGATCTTCCTCTTTGTTATTGTAGATTTTTGTGCTTTACATCTGACCACCTGGAATCTTTTTGGCATAAGGCAGTGTTATTGCTTGGTAAATCTCTCTCTCTTCTTCCTGCCCTCTTCTTTCCACCCCCTCACTAAATCCTTATTGTCCCTGGCTCAAACAAGAATAAATTAATTGACTTTGCCATCATTAATTAGATTGCTTTTAACAACCTATCACAGTCCATTTGTTGTGAGCTGTTTCTGCTCCTGTAGCTGCAGGCTGGCTGCTCTTTCTCAGGCCTTTATTGATTACAGATAAACACAGCTCTTTGCTTTCCCTCCCCACTATTCACTTCGTTTACTCCCTCATTACAACATGTGATGCTTTTTTTGTTGCTGTTGAAAGCAGCAAATTAGGTTAATTCTATTTTGTTGCCATATTGCCTGACTACTATAATTAGAACTCATTGCTTTTGAATTGATTGAATTTGATTGTCTTATGCTAAAGCAGCACATTCTTACTTTCTACTTTCTTTACCTGAGGGACCATAACAGAGGAAAGTATTTCATAATGATGTTTATGTTCTGTCTCTTCCTACAATAGAAAGCCTGTAACATACATGTATGCAACTTTAATAATTGAAGGCCACTCTAATTTCTCAGGTCTGAAAGAATGTTCTACACACTGTGTTCCTGATCTGGGAACTGGTCTCAGTTTTTTTTTGTTTCAGTGTGTTTTTGCCAGTTTCACTGACTACATAAATCAGCTTTTCATGAAGGAATTAATAATCTGCAGAATGAGGCCAGTTATAGAGTCTGTCCTAATACTTTGCTACAGAGCAGACAGAGGAGCTCAACCCTGGTCCTGGAGATCAACCACACATAAGAGCTCCAACCCTAATCCAGCACACCTGCGGTAATTCAGGTTATTAAGGTCTTCAGGAGCCTCTCAGTATTAGAGTCAGGTGTGCTGGATCTAGATCTTAACTAACCAGGGGTGGGTTTTCCAAAAGCTTTGTAAAGGTAAGAACTACAATAACTAGTACTTAAGATTGATCATTAATTAAAGAGCTCACTCTTAACGAGTAACCTGACCAAGTCATTATTCTGAATGAACTTCTTTAAGTGGATTCTGCTTGCAGTTCAGCACCTTTAACACTAGAGATGATGATCAATAATCGTTATTATCCTTGTGGTTTATTCTAGCTCTTGACATCAATGCTGCAATGAATGCAGTTAATTAATTACTGCAGACAACTGGTAATGGTCAAGGTCTAAAAAGCAAAGCTGTTGTCTCCATGTCTGTGCATTTTGTTACTGTGCCATGCATGCACCAATATATAAAATTCCCACCAGGACAAAAAATATATATTTCCAAGGCATTGGGAATATCCCTGGTACTGTAGGTCCATTTTATAGGATATATATATATATATATATATATATATATATATATATATATATATATATATATATTTTTTTTACATTGTATATTAATATTGAAGATATACAGGAATATCTTAATATTAAGGAATATCTATGGAAAAAGAATAAGATCTAAAATATAAAAGATATTCTGGTTTGTTTAACCCTTTTTGTCCGGCATATGTTCTTTTATAGCTTTTATGTCTTTAATATTAGGGACGCCAGACTTCACTGTTGAGCCTTCTGGAGGTGTCGTGGGCCTAATTCAGCGAAACACTGACGAAGGAAGGTGCCTGCCTGATGACCCCTGAGAAGAGCTTGCACTGAAGTTTGTGTTAGAGTTTGGATGAAGGGGATTGGTGTGGTCCTGCTCTTGTAATAATTTGTCTCATGAGTTTTTGTAGACGTCTGAGTACTTGGCAGTTGAGGCACGGACCATGAACATAGTTCGCTATGCTTCTGGATTCTTGTCGAGCCAGTATCAGATGGTAGTGGTTGCTGTGTTCTGCTCACGCAACTCATAATGTGATTTATTGTGTGTGATTGTGCTTAGGTAAGTGTGTTGTTGCCATAGTTAAAGGAAGTGAGCTTAGATTAAGGAGGGATTCTGTGTGTTCATAGGTTATTTTTTGGTAGGTCTGTTACTTGGCAGTTGAGGCAATGGACCATGAACATAGTGTTAGGCTGTGCTTCTGGATTCTTGTCGAGCCAGTATCAGATTGTGGTGGTTTTGCTATTATTGTTAGTTGAGTGAGTAGTAGATCCTGGCTGAGCCCTATGCATAACCCCAGCTGTTAGGTGCAGGATTTGTCAATTTCCTGTATTATATTACTTTAAAATATAAAAAAGAAAAAAGAAAGAAAACACACTTGACTATTACTGTATATATACATTTTTATTTATTAAAGCTCCACTAGGTAGGATTGAGATTTGTGCTCGTGGGCTCCCCCTACAGTTGTAGAGTGTAATAAATGTTTCAGGCGGATTAGTTTCTCTTTCTTGTTTTCTGGCTTTCACAGACATATTCGATCTCTTTGCAGCTTCTGCCAGAGTGTCTGTGTGTTAGTTTGTAAAGAATGAACCAATAGTCCTTTTAGAACTGTTAAAACTAAAGGTCGGAAAGCAGCGAGCGTTAGTCGCGGCCGCCTCGGAAAACTTACAGAGTCTGGTTTGAGCTCAGAGGAGCTCCGGCACAGACACGAGAGCACCGCTATTTCTCCTATTAAACCTCAATGGAGCACTGCAGTGAGTTTCAAGCTATAATTTTACTTCTTTAAAAATATCAAAAATCCTACCTAGTGCTGCTTTAAGTCATTTGTGTGTTTAAGAGTATTTTACAAGGCCCAGGTACATCTGTTTGTTATTTGAATTTTAGAATATGTATAATGATATTGATTAGAACACATTTCTACGTTTTTTTTTGGCCGTGCTATTAAATAAATACTCCATAGGAGTTCTTTTAACTTGTTTGTTAAATTTTGCCTCGCCAAATTTTTTGGGGAACACTCGCAGAACTTGCTCGTTTTTTTCTCACATCAAGCATTATATATTTGTCTGTAGTGATATTTCCTACAAACATTTAATTGCTGTCACAAAAATGGTATCACCACAATGGATACTTTAAAGAGAGGAGGAAACAATTACAAACAAAAAAACTAAAACTTAAGATTTTTATTAAAGGCCTTAATATAAAAAAGATAGACCTCTACATCCTAAAAATATTAACCCTGCAGCCTGATGGGACTCTAAACCATTTCAAAAATAAGGAGGAGATGATATTGTATAGATTGTATGCATGTTTTTTTGCAGCATAGCCTTCAATATTGAAGCATTAAAAATAAGCTGTAAGCCGTGTTATTCATAACCTCCTGTAACACAGTGGGCAGAGTGTGAACATGTGCATTGCAGTGTATTTTATACCAGAATTAGAGAAGGCTGATCTGCTGATACCCCACTTTGGTTCTTCAGGTTTTCTGGGGGGTATTGAAATGATTGTGGATTGTGGAGGACTTGAGTAGACTGAGTAGACACAATGTACACACAAACTGAAGCACAATGTTAACGCTGCTTTGAATCAGGGGTGGTGGAAACAGTGCATGTTACTGTATGGTTTAATATGTGATAAACGTTCAAGGACTTGTGATGTGTATATGTATGTGTTCATTGGTAACATGCTGTTCTAAATATTGTAGGCTACTAAAAAATTAAACATCACTGCAGAGAATGTGCAGCTCCGGCATGACATAGAATCCCTGGTAATAGAAAAAGAAAAGTTCCTGCAGAGGAGCAGCAAATTGGAGAAGGTAAGTGAGGAAAAAAAGATAATAAATACTCTCTTTACTGGTTTCTTACACAGAGATTTAAACTTTTTAATTTTAATGGAAAAAACTACTAAATATTCTGTGTGATATAAGACTGGGCCTAATCCCAGTTTAGGAAACTGGCCAACCTGGTCCAAAAGTTTGTAGACACCTTCTTATTTAACATTTCTTCTGAAACAAGGTTGTTAATATGGTATTAATAGAGTTTGCCTCTCGAACTTTAAAAGTTTAAATATTTTAGGAAAGAAAAACAGCACCATGCAAATTAGAGCAACATTTGTTTTGTATTAGTTTTTATAATCATGATTATAGGCCTAATCCTTGTGTGGGAAACTAGCCCAACATATCCAAAGGTTTGAAGACACAAGCTTATTTAATGTTTTTTTCTCAAATCAAGGTTAATAATAGAGTTTAAGTAGAACCCTGCTTTGCACCAGGAACAGCATTTGCACTTTCTAGAAAGATTGGAACTGTAACATTACTGTGAAGTAGTGTGTGCACTGAAGTTAGATTATTATTTTTAAATTACAACTGGCACATCATACTCATTCCCTATTACAGTACATATATATACTGAATTCATAATTCACACATTTAATGAAGTAGGTCCCTTCTAATCTTTAGGCAATCCAGGAGGCCGATCTGGAGCTTGGCAGAGAGCTCCAGAAGATCAGCAAGAGCGATCTCATCAGGTATTGTACAGCCACCTCAGTTTTTTCACATTTTTCACATGATTTACTCTTTTTTTAACCTTTTCTCTGTTAATTGACATAGTCTGCTTGCACAGGCTGCACTTTCCAAAGCCAGCTGTCAAGTGGAAAGTAGCTAAAGGAGGGAATCGGATAAAGGGCTATTCTGTTTGTATGTGGCAGTGATGGGACGGCAGGTTAATTTTCTTCTTCCCATCTTCTATCCACCTAAACCAGTAAAGACAGACATGGAGGGGGCAAGTTTCACCTTAATAAGTTAGTCTTCACTTGTTTATTTTAATCAGAGCTGCCTCAATTACCAGTAAAGAAAGGTAATTGATTGAAACGTATTTTTTTCTCTGACTACCTGTTGGTCTCTCTCTTTGACATAGTCTGCTTGCACAGGCTGCACTTTCCAAAGCCAGCTGTCAAGTGGAAAGTAGCTAAAGGAGGGAATCGGATAAAGGGCTATTCTGTTTGTATGTGGCAGTGATGGGACGGCAGTTTAATTTTCTTCTTCCCATCTTCTATCCACCTAAACCAGTAAAGACAGACATGGAGGGGGCAAGTTTCACCTTAATAAGTTAGTCTTCACTTGTTTATTTTAATCAGAGCTGCCTCAATTACCAGTAAAGAAAGGTAATTGATTGAAACGTATTTTTTTCTCCGACTACCTGTTGGTCTCTCTCTTTTCCTAACCCTGACTTAACTCACATTTACTCTGGTAAATATGAAATTCATCACATTATTAATAATTAAGCATCTGTATATTACATATACTGTACTGACTTATTCAAATACTAGCTGTGTTCCAAAGACTAGGCTACAGCCAAGTTGGACTGCATTTCTAAGCTGTTACATCATAGAAGACTGTTTCAAAGTAAATTACCCTTTAAATACAGCCAAATGTACATGTAAATGTACAAATGTGCGTGGACAATGTAAAAGGGAAAAAAGAGCACCACAAAAAGTGAAGCTCCTTTTAGAATAATTTCTTTATATGCGAGACCTTTCGACTGTTTCATATGTGTGGGAGATACTACTGAGAATGTGTCTTCATAAGACAGTCCTACCAAGGACCTGCCCTGCCTCAACTGAAACATTTGCATGATTTGTTTATTGTTATTTAGTTACATACAGTGAGTCCAAGAAGTATTTGATCCCTTGCTGATTTTCTTCGTTGGCCCACTAATAAAGACACTATCCTTCTGCACTTTTAATGGTAGATATATTCTAACATGGAGAGACAGAATATCAAGACAAAAATCCAGAATATAATTTTAAAGAATATATTTTAATTAATTTGTATTTCAATGAGGAAAATAAGTATTTGATCCCTCTTGCCAAACACACTCAATACTTAGTGGCAAAGCCTTTGTTTGCAAGCACAGCGGTGAGACGTTTGTTGTAGTTAACCACAAGTTTAGCACACACACCAGGGGGAATTTTGGCCCACTCTTCTTTGCAGATCCTCTCTAAATCATGAAGGTTGGTGGGCTGTCGCTTGGCAACTCTGACCTTCAGCTCCCTCCATAGATTTTCGATCGGATTGAGGTCTGGCGATTGGCTGGGCCACTCCATGACCTTAATGTGATTTTTCTTGAGCCAATCCTTTGTTGCCTTTGCTGTATGTTTAGGGTCGTTATCATGTTGGAAGGCCCATTTTCAGATCCCTGGCAGAGGGGAGGAGGTTGTCCCTCAGGATTGTGCGGTACATGGCTCCATCCATCTTCCCAGTGATGCGGTGAAGTAGCCCTGTACCCTTGGCAGAGAAACACCCCCAAAACATTATGCTTCCACCTCCATGCTTGACGGTGGGCACAGTGTTCTTGGGGTCATAGGCAGCATTTTTCTTCCTCCACACATGGCGGGTGGAGTTGAGGCCAAAAAGTTCAATTTTGGTCTCGTCTGACCACAAAACCTTCTCCCAATAACTTGGTTCATCTTTCAAATAATCATTGGCATACTTGAGGCGCGCCTCCACATGTGCTCTCTTCAGCAGGGGTACCTTTCGGGCACTGCAGGATGTGAATCCATTGTTGCGCAAAGTGTTGCCAATTGTTTCCTTGCAAACTGTGGTCCCAGCTGCCTTCAGGTCATTTGCTAACTCCTGCCGAGTGGTTGCAGGACGATTTCTGACCGTTCTCAGCATCATTGCCACCCCACGAGGCGAAATCTTCTTTGGAGCACCGGGCCGAGGTCTGTTGATTGTCATGTTATACTCTTTAAACTTTCTGATAATTGCACCAATAGTTGTTACTTTCACATCCAACACCTTACTAATCTTTTTGTAGCCCATTCCAGCTTTGTGAAGGTCAACAATTCTGACTCTGAGGTCCTGTGACAGCTCTTTGGTTTTACCCATGTTGGAGACTTGAAATCTGTGTGATCTGTCTGATTCTGTGGACAGGTGTTTTTCACACAAGTGATTAGTGAGAACAGGTGGCTTCAGGTCAGGTAACAAGTTGATTGGGAGTGTCTAACTGGTCTGTAAAAGCCAGAACTGCTAATGAATACTAAGGGATCAAATACTTATTTCACTCCATGAAATACAAATCAATTAATATATATTCCTTAGATTTATTTTCTGGATTTTCTTTTTAATATTCTGTCTCTCCATGTAAGAATACATCTACCATTAAAAGTATAGAATGATCATGTCTTTATTAGTGGGCCAACGAAGAAAATCAGCAAGGGATCAAATACTTATTGGACTCACTGTATATTGGCCTTTTAACTCAAATTCCTCTGTTACTAATATTATTAATATTGACAGCCTTTACAAGAGCCAGTATAGACCTTGTTAGATGAAGCAAGTGTGCACTTGTTTTTACAAAATTGGTAAGCAAGATTAATGTTATAAGTCCTTTCTTCCACTTTCTGTGTGTGTGTGTGTCAGGGAAGAAACTGAAGCACAGAGAGTACGAAAGTTAGAGCAGGCTTGCTCAGACGAGGACACTTGTGCTACAAAGATACAGAAGCTACAGAGACAGACAGACCATGGCGACAAATTAGCGTACTTTCTACAACAGAAGAATAACCCCAGGCAGCCAAACCTAAATTACTGCTCTACAGCAGAGAAAAGAGGTGCCCACACACATTCACATACCATACACATACTAACAGTTTCTTTTCAGTCTCTACTAGTCTTGTAGGAATTTTGTAAAAACTTGGAAGGAGGGAAATGGGGTGCAGGTGGCATGGTGGCACAGTGACAGTGTGTGTTGCACAGCTCCACTATGGTTGTGGGCTGTGGTTTCTATCTCTGCTGTGGTCACTGTCTATATGGAGTTTGGTGTGTTCTTCCTGTGTCTGTGTGGTTTTCCTCCAGATACCTCCCACCTTCCAAAAATACACATTGTAGGTGAATTGGCTGCTATGTTAAATTGCCCTCTAGCTGTGATTGTGAACGGTTGTGTGTGTTATCATGCGAAGGGCACAGCAGACACAGAAATCAGTAATCCCAACAGATAACATATACATGGCCCCAGTACACCACTAAATATGAGCTTGATCTTACACAGCCAATATGAGAGAGAATTCAGAACCTGTTCATAAAACAATTGCAAATATTACTGTACCAACAATGCTCTCTTGATAAGGTGGAAGGGCAATCCAAACCACTGATACATTTTAAGAACAGAAAGGTCAGATTAGACTTTCAGAAGACATTAAAAAGCCAGTCCACTTATTAAACAAAATTATTTGGACAGTTAATCCAAAATAAACATTGAGTTTGGAGAAGAAACAGAAGAGTTCATGATCTGAAGCATATCACATAATTTGTCAAACATGGTCGAGGCACTGTTTAGGAACAATGCAAGAAAAATCAGATTTTTTTTTTTTATATTTAGTGTAAAGTGTAATTCAAGAATTTACAATTTTCTACCATTATCATAGAAAGGTTCATTCCTTTTTTAAGTACACATTTTGTTATACCATAGTAGATGCATCTCTTCATATATACATCAGGTATAGGCTTAAGCTGTGAAACTACAGTCATTCATACAGTCATATCCCTTTTTATTCACCTCAAGCAAGAGCTTCAGTACTTCTGAAGGGCACTGAGATGAGTTCCCATGGTATCTAGACTCCCTCAGGAATGTCTAGCCTCAATCTATCTTTCTCCATTCTCTTTCCTTTTCTTAAAGAGTTTTAGGAATAGTTTTGTGTCGTCCGATACCATTTAGTAAGTGCCCTGGGTGGAGGTTTTCAGACCATGGCTATGGAGAATTCTAAGCAGTGCCTAAGAATTGTTTTATGGTTCATTTTATGCAATGTAACTGCAGTTTGATCCTGGAAGTATGTATTGCATGTTTATGGGCACTTTCATTGCAATAGTGGAGCCAGAAATATCTAATTTTAGAGGAATTGGCCAAATTATGATGTAAGCATGAAATGTGTATACCGTGGACATTATTTTTTAAGCTTTTTTTTTATTTGAAGCATTTCATAAAATTATTCTTGATAGTTGACAGTACTTAATGGTTGACTCAACAGGAGCTTATATAAAGAATACTGGTCCGTAGAGTTCCTTCCAAAGTATTGGAACAGTGACACCCATAGGAAAGAAAAATTAAAAAGGAGATTTCCTTAATGTCTCTGTTGTTTCTCCTAGACAGATATGAGATTAGAAGGAAACCCAAGAGAGATTTTACTTTAAATCTCCTGCTGCTCAGATGTTTCTCCTGAGACAAAGACTTCCATAATCTCACATGCATCTCCTCCTGAGTTTTACTACAGATCTCAATACAGTCTTACATTGTGCTCAGATTTGATTAAAAAATAACAGTAATAGTTTACTAAATACAGAAAAGCTTAAATAAAAGTAGACCATGAAAAAAATCTTTCCAAGAAGAAGCTTCCGAAATGACCTAAACAACGCAGAACATGAATTACACAATTTAGCATAAAAAATCTGATTTCAGAAAATCTCGTCTCATTTTTGTCTAAATTTATTTATCCTAGGCAATTTTAGGAGAAACATCTGTGACAAAGTTGATATCTAAATGAGACAAGGGAGAATCACAAATATGTCTCCTGAGACATCATAGAGCAACATTTAAGCAATAAAATTTTCCTCTGCGCATGCAATGAACTCAAAAATCTATAGAAACGTTTGTCAGTCAATTTAAGGAAAGATGTAACCAAACTGTTTGGGAGATCCTTCATCATGCAGCAAGATATTGACCCAAAATACATTGCCTGGAAAAGCATCACAAAAGAAGAAATGCAATAGCGATTTAAATGGGTAACAGACTTGATGCATATGCACTTGTCTCATATTCACTTTTTAATGTCAAAAAAGTCTACAGCAGAAGTAAAGGGTTTGGTCTCGCTGTTCCATTAGGGAAGGGGGTTATACATTAATGGTAAAATAACTCTCTCTTATTTCCAACATTCGTATCAGCATAGGCCCCCAAAATTGGTCTGGCTATATTTTTATAGGCTGTGTTTTCTCAATAAATTAATGTACGGAAGTGCTTCAGATCAGGGCTCCTTTGCTCAGCACTCTGCAGCTGCATATGTGACCAGTAGCAGCTAGAGGTTACACAATTATACTGGTGTTTTTTTTGTTTCTTTTCCAATAAAGTTATATAAAGTTTTCTTCTTTCCATTAATAATGTGTATAATTAAAAATGTATGCGTCTGTACATAAAAAATACAATATAATACAGTTGACACTAATGTCATTCGAATTAGTAAACTACACACAGGCTAATTTGGCAGCCATCTTGAAACATGGATTTTCAAATATCCAATTGGACAGATTTTATCAATAGGCCCTAGAGAACAATTAAATTCAATTTTGTGCTTGTGTCATAATTTGCATGATTTTTCTGTTATCTGATCCACTATACACATTAATACTGGTTCATAGTCAGTATTTAAATTAGCTTGAAAGAGAGTATTATTTAACTTCAGTACTTTTGGTTCATCAATGTTTGGTAAAAAGTGTTGAACAGGAATTAAACCTTATGTTTTTCTAAAACTCACTATGAAGTGACAGATCTATAGTGTCTACTTTTAGGGGGTTAATTATCCTGAGAAAAAACCCAGATTTCCAAAATAAAGGCTTTGCCTTTGTCCATTAGTCTGTAGTGACACCCATGGCTGCATGTATATCTGTGGATTAGACACTAGGAGTCCAGGATACTCTCTGGTTCTTCTACTTTGATGTCATAGGATGCGCTTAGTGGTATGAGATGAAAGTTTGGTGGATCAGTCGTGGTCAGGTACAGCTGTAGACTTCTACCTAACTGGTTTCGCTGCGTCTCATTATGGAAGAGCCTGCTCTTGCTGGATCTCTCCTGGGCACACAGCCATTCACCTTTTGCCTGCCAAGAACAGAGAGAGAGGGAGGAATAAAGAGTGAGGGGAATCAGCTTTTCTTTTGTTCTGGGTCAACAGGCCACTAACAAAAAGAAAAGTGGGAGAAGGAAAGAGGCAGAAGTGGACAAAGAGAGAGAGGTAGAAGTTATGATCGAATAAAATAATAATACAAAAAAAAACAGTGTGTGATAGTGGCATAGCCAGAAGTGAAGTTCATAGAGGGTCTGCTGTCCTGGGGAGTGAAATGGATAAGAAGATTATGTCCTGGACTAGAGATATGTCTATAGTAAATCTAACAGTTCCCAACTAAATTCATGTAGTTATTTTACTTTAGTTACTGTAACATATATATATAGATATGTTGTACAAAGCAATGCATTCAGTATAGCTTACTTATACCTATAGTCCAAATAACATAGTTAAGTTTGTCTTACCAATGTGCCTATTAAGAGTAACTTAGAATGAATTACTATGACTTAACATCATAAACATTTAATGACTATAATATTACCAATTTCCACTTCTCCAGTGGCATATATCTGCATTAGTGTATGAGAAATCAAGTAGTTTGAAACAACTCTCTGCAGCAAAGAAAGTGTTAAATATGTTAAACAAAGAGGTCAGCCAGCTAAACCAAAGATGTTTAATCTACACACAAAGAAAGGGGTGGTAGCCTTAGGTAAATGGCCACACACTGATGATGAGTGAGAGGGGGAAAGACATGCCCAGTGTTCAAATAGATGGTGCCAGAAGCCAATGGGGAAGGTTTGGTTTAACTCTCCTCTTCTTGAGTTGGTAATGACCAAACTGATGAGCTCTGTTTGTAGTTTTTAACGGGGAAAAAAGCCACAATGATGTAAGACCCCAACCTTTCAGGGATTATTGTGCATTACAAAAGTTTAAGACAAACATTGTTTGAGCAGTTAGGAAATATATAGGGCATGAATTCCCACTGAGAAGGTCTAGACCCCCAGGCTACCCCAGGGCTGTATGATATTTCTCTTTTATTTCTGTTTTTGTTATTGAGGTCAAGACATGGGAGAGTTCCTATTACAAATATGTAGAAACAGATATGTGTGCATGTGTGTGTTCAATTTTGTTAGTGTGCCCCTTTTGTGTATTTTAGGGGCACACCAGCAAGAGCTACAGCAAGAACAGCTGAAAGAATATGAGACTGATATGGAGAAGATCAATGATATTGTTCAAGGCAGGCAGAGAAGAAGCGAGAGAAAGGAGAGTGGTTCTGAAGATTTTGACTCTTATGGAGCCATCTCCAAGTACATCTTGGAAATCAGGTGCATACATACACAGAGACACTTAGACCCTATGTACAGACGATCACTTCTAAGTTAGTTTGCTAGTATATAGTCTCCAGTTATTTAGACTAAAAATAATTGATGTGTGGGATGGAATATGCAAATTAGCTTGTTGCACGGTGATTATGACTGGTGTAAAGACAATACTCACCTTTTTCTTCCCACTCTAATTAAGCACCTTCTTTATTGTCTCTTACAATGTTTTTACTTTCCAAAATTAAGCTAAAGTTTGGATGTATTAAAACACAGTGAAAGTAATAAGAACCTGTAGACTCTGTGAACAGTGGGATTTCAAACCAGCACTTCAAACGTGTCACTGTCAGCAGCCTGTCAGACTCATTTCTACATCTCGTAGTACACCAGTCCTGCTAATTCTAGCTTTCAACCATTCGAAAAAACAATAGCACATTAGCCATGAAAGTACTCATCACCAAAAATATCTTTGTCCCTAAAATGAATGGGTGTAGGCCCCTAATAATGGCTATAATTAGGGTTATTTTACTAATTATCTGCATGTTTTTGTCTGACTTTTGAATGCTCATTGCACTGGCTGAATTATTTTATTATTATATTTTCATCCCATTTCCTACATTTTTGTCTTGCATTGTCTGACTCTTTAAAAGGCCTTTAAGCATTTGAAATCACTCTGTGTGAATACACAATCACACTGTTGTACCAATGAGCAAGTGGACAAGAAACTCAAACTCACCTCACTTTCTTTCTTCCTATTAAAGGAGGCAGGAACACAGTCCCAGAGAATAAAGCATGTCTGAGGCAGGTTTGAGTATGTGGATGGTGGTGAAAATGCTGAGGAGGTTGCCCTGACTGCAGTCATCTAATCACATCACACTGTAGCTCAGTACAAAGAGTCCCTCTGCAGAGCCCAATGTCAGAAAAATCAAACTTGAATAGAACTGGTTGAAAGTGAAAGGGAATGCTCAAAACATGTCTTTGTGTTTTGTGAATTGCTGATTGTTGTGAGTGAGACTGGTGATTTGTAGTTCCACACTCAGCTCATATCTTACAATACATGTTGCAACAGTAAACACTTTACCATATTATAACTGTCAGGCTTTTATTTTTTACTAACCACACCAATACATTTGTGAAGTGCAGTTTTGGAAGCTTCGGGTCACCTGTGAAGGACATGCTTTAGACAATGTATTTTTGGACAAGCTAATAGTTAATAGAACTGTCTTTGAAAGTGAAAGAGGAAAGCAGTTCTCATGAGCATTATTCTTTTCACTTCACCAGTGTTGCATAGTGCAGTAACCAGTGGCATATATGAAGGCATTTTCCTATTACATTTAGTGGATCATCAAATCAATTTTAAAGCTATTATTTAACCATTTTTGATGAGATTTAAAAGGAGCCTGTGCAAAGAGCAGTTGCACAATGCATGTTGTCATGGTTCTGATTTAAAAACTCCTTCTATCTATTACATTGTGTGAACATTTTTATGTCAATGACCTTTTAAAGAAAAACATCTTGCTATACTAAAACAGATTGATGTACCAAAAGTCAAGGGATAGCAGTATTTAAACTGATCATAAAATCTTACATGATGGGAGGATTCGGGAATGCCTATACAAGTTGTGAGGTCTGTAAGTTAGGTTGAACACTTGCCAATGTGCTTGTGGCAAGGTGATGAGAATTATCTGTTGTCTATATTCAAAAGTCTTTGTTCAAAACATAACTTTTAGGCCTTCTAAATCTCCTAAGCTGATTGCAGAGCACTAGGTGATGTAGCTTGTGTGGAGAAACTGCACCTTTCTGCTGATTCGGCCTCGGTTTAGGTCTCAAGCTATTGAATTTAAGTGTCACTTCAGTAGTGCTGAAGGTCACACACTATAATGAAGCACCTTTCATGAAGTACATAAGAGAGTGATCATCACGCTAACCTAGTCAGTAGTACTGCAGCCTTGAGAGTTTGGGCTAGAGCGTCTACTTGAGATGTGGATTCAGAAGCAGAAGGGCACTGAGCAGGAGAGCTCTATGTGCCAATCTGCTGGGTGTCAGTCAAGGAGATTCAAGGTGATGGTGTGGGTGTGCAGCAGTGACGGATCATTTCTGACACATTGAGGACGCAGAGCTGCCTAGCAGGCAGGTAATTGTACCAGAGGCTAGTCCCATAGGACTCGATCTCCATTTCTCTCTTTTCCTCGCTCTTGCTTGCTCTTTATACCAGGAGCAGGGACCTTTTTTTCTTCTTCTTTCCCTCGTGGCAAGTATTGCATGCTGCTTCCGTGATGTACAACTTCTCCACAAGGACACAACAATCACAGGGAAAGGACACAGTGGAAAAGTACATTCGTTCAGTGGCGAAGGAAGGCATGATGAGCTGAAGTTGGAGATAAACATTCAAAAGTTGACGCCAATTCCAGAGACAGGGTCAATTTCCAGACATGGCTCAGTGAGACCTTGGAAATGTTCACAGACTATAAATCCCAGTTCACACTGATCACACAGGATGTAGTTTTGAAGTCTTGACAGTGGTTTGAACCAATGACTGTAGAAAAATATGGGCACAGTGGACCCTTGAGAGGAAGTAGTCTCAGAGGTGTCCCAAACAAACTGAAGTGGTTAATTTGTGGTGGTAATGTGACCCGACTTCGATTCGAAAAAAAAACTCTCAACAAGTTCAAGCTAAATGGCTTTGCATGTGGAGTTTAACCTGGCCTAGGTTATTTTTTACAGCTATAAACCAATGCCTTATCAGGTTTTCCTCCATGTTAAATAGCACAGGAATGTTCATTAGTCCAGAAAATGACACCCTCTTCCTGTATTTACATTCTTTCTTTTGCCCCGGACAGGTTTGACCAATGTGATCAATAGGCAAAGTGAAAAGAATGCTCTCATTTGTTTGTTTTTTTGTGCTGCACTTAGGTGCCCTTTAATTTTTTCCTGTGTAAAAAGAAATCAAACTAAAAGAAAATGCTCAAAAAACTGTTCTTATTAATTCAGAGCACAGTTAGAATCTATAGGTGTGAAATTGCTTGAAATCGGAAATAATCTAAACTGGAGAGTTAACCATGTTTAATTGTTTTCATAAAACTCTCAAATTATCTCACCAGTTCTTTTTTAATCTCTGGCTGAACAGTAGTTAGGAATCAGGCGTCTGAATAAGTGTTTGTACAAGAAATATATGTTGATCTTGCCTAAAGAGCTTATAGAGTTTACAGTTTGTTGTGATTTGTTAAGGTTGCACCCTACGTAAAGCTTTAACACCATACCTATCTTCTTGAATGCATTGCCCAGAGAAAAAGCCTCTTGCTTATCTCTTCAGTTACTTTCTGCATTGTTTGCATGATGTACAATGTTATGTATCTTTATACATCAGACCTGAATGTTTTTTTCATATCTGTGTCAGAGCTCAGCTTTAATGCTTGCTTTACGTTATGTTATATAAGTCCCACATTTCTGCATGGCTATCTGACGGCCTTTAAGATCAAGGTGAAGAAGGGCCACTCAGAGCAGTGTATCGTCTGTAGTCCTGTGTTTGAGTGTGCTCTTATCCCCAAAGCAGTACTGTGTTCGCAGACCAAGCATAGCTTGTCATCTTGAGGAAAAGCAGCACTGGGTATGTAAATTTATCATAAAGTGTTACCTAAGGAAGGTGCACCACCTGTATAAGCAGGTGCTGTATTACCTTGTGAAGGAAGTTAAATAGTGGCTAATGTATTTTCTGTTTCCAAAGTGGGTATTTAACATTCCTAGATTAACTTTGTCACATGTACCAAAAATACACCTTAGAAGGGATCAATATAACTTGCAGTGGAGTCGGTAATAACTATCATGACAGAAAGCATCTTGCTAAAATTGTCTGTGCAAACAGACAAGCAACTATGGCAGACTGTGCTTTTAAGATACAAGCTGTGAAATGATCATTAGTTTGATCTTCCTTATTTAAAGAGTAGTGGAAACTAAAATGTGGGAAATCTAAATGACTGTAGACTGAATATACATATGTGAGTAAATTAACAAAATCATTAAAATAGGCTGTTCGTAGTTTAATTTCCACATGTACTGTTGATCACCCCATTTCTAATCAGTTTTTATTGATATTTAACTACTTTAAATCCAGGTACTAACCTGAAATAGTACAAAAAGGGCTTCTGAGGAAAAGCAAAGAACTCAAAAGTGAATATAAAACGCAGCAAGTAGAGTTTGCTATACTTCTACTACTACTACTACTACTACTTGCTATAGAATGCTTCTCTGACTTGTATGGTCTACTGCAAAAATCTTGGGGATCTAAAACTTTTAAACAGTAGTGTTGTATTAACTGTATGTGCTAGTTACTAAAAGATAATTTTGTTTGTATACGGTGCTGTGTGTTATTCTTTTTACTTTTGTGCCCTACATGCTAACATTGTTAGGTAAGAGGGTATTATTTATCCCAGCTTCAGAGTTTTATGTTTTGCTGCAAGCTGTAAGGTTAAGACCATTAAGCACTTTCCCATTTTGAATACTCTACTCTATAATCCATCATATTAACTCCTGACAGCATCAGTATTTTTGACCTCTTATGTAGCGTTTAAAAACGTAGTCCAGCTTTTCTCCTAATTGATAGATATATATTTTATCATTTCTTTCGTTTTCCAGACAGCAAGAAATGCTCCACCCAGATGGGCCCAATGTTCCAAAGGGCTGCAGCTAGGTTTGGGGGAGAGACTAAAGGGGTCCGACTAGGGGAGCAGCAGGAACAACTGAGGCAGCTGCCCTCCACTGTCCTGCAGCAGAAGCCTGCAGCAGGCCCTGACCCAGATCTTCTCTATAACTTGTATATGAAGGGTACTGTATATCACACTTACAAATTATGTGATTATTAACAGAGCTCTTCTTGAGCTACAGTGTAATGCATTTATGTCATTACAACCCACAGTGGACATCCTAAACATGATGTCTAATACTATTGTTTGGTCTTTCATGTCTCCCCTTGACATCCACAGTTCCCATAAACTGGCATTTATTAATTATTTATTAATTACTCAGTATAAACTGCAAACTAAATACACTTGGTTATCATAATATAGCTTTGTAGATCTTAATTCATCTTTGTGTTAATAGTCTTACCATATATAACTGTTGTTTCTGCACAAAGCAGCTTCTTCTTATTTCTTGTAGGAATCAGTGGTGATCAAAACCATTACTGGAACAAATGAAGGTTTTCACCAGGAGCTGGATTCAGGGGTCTAAAGCATTAATAACATAGAGATGGCTTATCTCTTCATAGTGGCTGCTGTCAAACACACATACATACACATACAAACAGTTGTACATTCATTCACACAGTTAGCTTTAGTATCTGACTTGTCCAGGAAGCTATAACAATTATTAATGTCTAATATTCATTTTATTGACAAATATTTGTAGAGGAATAACATGAAACATTTGAGGAATTCATGCAGAAGCACAGACACGATAAAGTGGGAAGTAGTTTATACAACCCCTGGCAAAAAGTATGGAATCACCAGTCTTGGATGAGCACTCCTTCAGACATTTCATTCTGTAAAACAAACTCTGATCAAAAACATGATACAATAATAAGGTCATTCCAAAGTGCAACTTGTTGGCTTTCAGGAACACTCAAAGAAATGAAGAAAAAACATTGTGGAAGTCAGTGAATGTTACTTTTATTGACCAACCACAGGGAAAAAAATATGGAATCACTCAATTCTGAGGAAAAAAGTATGGAATCACTCAAATTGAAGGTAGAAAATAAGGACACACCCAGTCAATTTCCTTTCCCTAAATGGACACCTGCCTCAGATTAGATCTGCTCGTTAGTCTGCAGTTAAAAACACCTGCAGTCATGACACCTTGGAGGGCTGCTGGACGAATTAGAGTGGCAAGAACCATGGCTCCAACAAGAGAAATGTCTCTTGAAACAAAAGAGAGGATTGTGAAACTTCTTGAAGTAGGTAACTCTTCACGCATGGTTGCTAAAGATGTGGGCTGTTCACAGTCAGCTGTATCCAAGATATGGACCAAATACAAACAGCATGGAATGGTTGTTAAAGCCAAGCGTACTGGTAGACCGAGAAAGACATCAAAGCGTCAAGACAAGCAACTTAAGGCCATTTGTCTTGAAAACCGAAAAAGTACAACTAAACAGATGAAGCATAAATGGGAAGAAGCTGGAGCCAATGTATGTGACCGAACGGTAAGAAATCGCCTAAAGGAAATGGGATTTCAATACAGGAAAGCTAAAAGAAAACCATCATTGACACCTAAACATAAAAGAACAAGACTGCAGTGGGCTAAGGAGAGGCAATCATGGACTGTGGATGACTGGATGAAAGTTATCTTCAGTGATGAGTCAAGAATCTGCATTGGACAAGGTGATGATGCTGGAACTTTTGTTTGGTGCCGTACCAGTGAGATTTATGAAGAGGCCTGTCTGAAGAAAACAACCAAATTTCCACAGTCCTTGATGATATGGGTCTGCATGTCAGGCAAAGGCACTGGGGAGATGACTGTGGTAAATTCTTCTATCAATGCACAAGTTTACATTGACATTTTGGACAGTTTTCTCATCCCTTCAATTGAACAGATGTTTGGAGATAATGAAATAATTTTCCAAGATGACAATGCATCGTGCCATAGGGCAAAAACAGTGAAGGCATTCCTTGGAGAAAGACACATTCAGTCGATGTCATGGCCTGCAAATAGTCCAGATCTCAACCCAATTGAAAACCTGTGGTGGAAATTGAAAAAAAAATGGTCCACAAGAAGGCTCCGACCTGCAAAGCTGATCTGGCAACTGCTATCAAAGAGAGTTGGCACCAAATTGATGCAGAATACTGTTTGTCACTCATCAAGTCCATGCCTCAGAGACTGAAAGCCATTATAAAAGCCAAAGGTGGTGCAAATAAATACTAGTGATGTATTTTGAATCATCTTTTGTTTATCTGTTTTTCATGATTCCATACTTTTTTCCTCAGAATTGAGTGATTCCATATTTTTTTCCCTGTGGTTGGTCAATAAAAGTAACATTCACTGACTTCCACAATGTTTTTTCTTCATTTCTTTGAGTGTTCCTGAAAGCCAACAAGTTGCACTTTGGAATGACCTTATTATTGTATCATGTTTTTGATCAGAGTTTGTTTTACAGAATGAAATGTCTGAAGGAGTGCTCATCCAAGACTGGTGATTCCATACTTTTTGCCAGGGGTTGTATGTGCGTGAGTGAGAGGGTGCACATGAACTGAAGCACACTTACCCTTGAAGGGACAGCTCATCACGTCATTAAACCAATCTCTCACTCTTAGTTTGCTTGCTTGGTTTCATTTACATTAACTAGAAAATTCCAGCTAGCGCTCGGCCCTTTTTAGGGGCCTGCCTGACATGTCATATGCGTCATTAATTTTAATACTTCACAGGAACACACCGGGTCAGGAGGATAAATGTCATTTATTAAGGCACAATCACTTGCAGCATGGTCATTATATCAATGAATGTCTCCCTAAATTAAAATTGCTCTGAAAGTATTTGCTTTAATCCAGCAATCAGATTCCAGTTTTAATGATTAGCTTTAGTCAGCTGGGTAATTAAAGACAGACCTGCACGACACAGACAAATCTTTCAACAGCCTTGGCCTTCACCAGTGCTGTGCTGATGAATGACCTGCTACAGTACATTCAGGAACTGATTACAGTTTAAATGGCAGAACATTAAGCATAAAAAAATGCCTAAAATATATGGCAACATCCATTTATTAATAGGAAATGTAGTAACTTGTCAGCTGAATAATAGACAACTTTACTTACATTTATTGTTTTCTTAACTGTCTCTGATCTTCTGTCTTTGTTACCCCTCAGGAGAGGACTTGAACTTCAGCCTCGACAACTATATTTCAGAACAGTACAGACACATAGGACAGATTACCAGAGATGTGCAGAAGGTACAGTACCTTGTGCTATTTACAGCTAAGTGTGTGGTTTTTTGTTATTAAAGGAAGTAAACAACGCATATATTTTAATAATTTAACAAAATGAATGTAAATTTCCCAGAGCATAGATTGTTAGAAACAGTTTTCATGTTAATAAGTTTAAAATATTTTGCACAAGTGTAATTAGCCCATGAAATGTAAACATTGACATCATTGAAATTTGAAATTTGTTATTAAAACCAAACTTATTATGTCCAAAATAATCATTTTAAAACAAAAAGGAAAGGAATACTAATATAAGTTAATGTAGCAAATATTTATACTTATATATTGTTGCTTATATATTCATGCAAAAACCTTGAACCTTGAGTGTATTATTGCAACTATACCACAGTTCCATTATCGCTGTTTATTAAAAGATTTTGAGGTAAAGAGGATGAGAAAGTATGATCTGTTTGGTTAAAAAAACTCGTAAGGTAAAATAGTTTCATTGCTGCTCTGTTTGTAGCTGCACTGTTTGGCTGGTAAGCGCTGCATTATTGCTAAGCTACCTGTATATGGCAGACTAACAGTTACAGTGCATTACTGGCTGATAATAGCACTAATAGGACACCTCTCAGCCAATCATATTTCAAGGTCAAGACTAACTGTGGTATAATTAGTATTATACCACAGGCTTTGTTGATGTAATTGCTTTGTACATTTTGACAGTATTTCATACATGAATAAAAAAATATACTGCTGTGAGAGTTTCTCACAGCAATTTATTTACATTAACCTGCATTAAAGGTAGTCTTCTACTCTCTGCTCGGTGCAATTACACTTTCTCACCAGAGAGTTCTCTAAATTCTCAAATTCCCAAAACTCACACACTGTCGCTTTAAAGATAAACAAGTAACAAAAATAGTGTTACAAGGGTTTGATAAGACAGCAGTGTCATTTACCTGATATGTGTATGTGTTCCTGTTTGTGTAAATAATGAAATGCTGTTTGAGTGCATTGATTGAAAGTCATAGATGTGGTTGTCAATCTCAACTGCCCGAAGCTGTGAAATGTGTTTATGAGCTGACACAAGGATTGAGCTCCCCTATTGCTAAGAGCCAGTGTTACATTTCTGCACTCAGTGTGCTGGTATAGGCACAGTGGGACACACTAATGATGTTACACAGCTGGCTGCACAGGGTCGATATGGAGCTGGGTGCTGATGAAGTAAAGAATTGCTCTTTAAGGAGAGGGGAGGGACATGACTGATCACTTTAGCGTCTCGTGTGTGTACCTCTGAGGTAATTAAAGAGCCAAGGTGTGTGTGTTTCTGTCTCTATCTCTAGCAGCTAAGGATGAGGATGGAGAAGGAGCAGGAGAGACATAGTGCAGAGCATCATCATCTACAGGACAGACTGGAACAACTGCAACTTGGCTGCCAGCAAGCCACCCAGGCTGCTGAAACAATCGAGAAAGCACAGGAAGAAAAAGATAGCTTCCTGAGTCTGGTTAAAGCAGGTACACTGACCTCTGTGTTATTGGTTAGAGAGGCAGGGAAAAAGAGAAACAGATAAAACATCCTGTAATGTCAGGTTGATAGAACATTTTGAGATGAGAATAAATTATTTCACCAAGGGCCTACAATCACTTACATGCCGTCATCCACATAGCCTCTCCTTTTGCCCTCATGAGAATCCCTGACGCCATCTTCCAAGCCGTTTAATTACTTCACTAGCTGAAGTGAAATTGATTATACGAGGGCAGAGAATCGAGCGAACATGAGTGTTTGCTTCAGCAGTAAAACTTGTCTGGAAATCATTGCAAGGACCTGATGCGTTTCCCTTTCAAATCTTCAAAAGAAATGGTGAACAAAACTGTTCAGAAGCCATATAGCATCAGGCACTGGAGGTCCACTATGTTAAGATCTGGGCATAAGGGTATATTCACACACACACACACCAGTCACCTGAACTGCCATATAGTGGAAGCCTCTAGTAACACACGTGGCACACAGATCACAACTCATCTATGTAAACACATGGCCAATTAGAAAACATCTATAGCCTAAGGGAATTATTACTGTAAAAAACAACTGTGGCATTACATTCTACTCCACACTGTTGTAGCTCAAATTTGGAAATTAATCTGCAGTTCATGTGCTTTCTGTGTTGTACGTACAAATCTGTATGGATCACATTACTATTTAAAAACATCCACATTCAATTTTCTGGACCTTAAACTGTAAACTAGTCCATTGAATTCTTTACTGTGCCAGCTTGCCAGTTAGAAAGCTTAGAGCATATACAGCTAACAGCAACAACAATGTTTTGCATTGCATAGATTTAATAATTAGCTTAATAGCACACCAAGGCTTGTCAAACCTAGGATCTTTGGCCATTCCAGTTAAAAATTGTGCTCCTCTTCACCCCTCCAACTCTAGTACTCTGATTAGGTATGCCAAACGGCCATGGGTCAAATGGTAGAGAAGTGGATGTTAAAAACTATTAAAATGGTCAAGTGCATAAAGTCTTAACAAAACAATTGTCTTAAGAAGTAGTTCTGCGAAAATTCCTACACCTCCCTGAAATAGAGGTTTTGATTGGTTTTGCCTCTATATTTGAATGTCTGTTTTGATGGATGACTAATTCTTGACACAACTGCACTTAAAGCTCTCCTCAAAGATATCGACTGGTGATCCACCACTTCTGAGGACAAAATTGCTGTAATGCTGAAAGGCATTACACTTGCTAACACTTGACTTTGGACATGGTGACCTTATGCAGTTGTTCTAGAGTGTTCTGTTCTATTGACCGATTTTCTATAGCTATTACAAAAGACTTGGGTCAGCAGTTGAATGCCTTTAGCCAGCTTTTCATCCAAAGGTTTTGCAAACGTTATGCACACTTATGAGGTTCTGAGAAAAAAGACAAATTAAGTTGTGTTTACATCCACTAAAGTTAAAAACTTAAAAATGACAGTGTCATGATTTAAGAAAAGCATAGTAACAAGCAGAATGGAGAGATTAAACTTATTTTAGCATAATCAACTTATAGACATTTACATTTTGTCTTTCAACAACATTCAGAAAGTGTAAACATTCTAGTTTTCTATTGAGTTTCGGCCCCCTTTCAATTGGTTGGAAAGCTGGCTATTGCCATTTAACTGCTCACCCACATATTTTGTGATATCTATAGAAAATCTGTCAATAGAAAAGAACATATTAGAACAACTGCATAAGGTCACCATGTCCAAAGTTTTGAAAAGTTTGTGAATTTTATTAATACCACCCAAAACACTAAAGTCTACAGTGCAAGTGCATGTGGCATCATTAGAACATGTTCTGACCTTCTCCTTTCTGAACATCTGGTCCTCGAGGCTGAACCCCTTTAGTTTTTGAATAGGGCAAAATAGGTCAACTCAAAGCCCTCTGAGATAAATAGATTCATTTTCTTGATCCTGCAATGTTCTTTTAATATGGGATTACTGACCTGCATCTCTGTCTCTCTGTCCCTCTCTCTCTGTCTCTCACTGTTTCTGCTTCTCTGCAGAGTAATACAGTGTTATGCAATCACGTTTCCCAAGGAACTGTAGACAGAGTGAGAGAGACTGTTAAAAAGAAAAATGAGGAGGACAGGAGACAGACAGGACAGGAGATGAAGAATACACCTCCATATCCATTAACTGATGATCTAATTTGTAAAATTATTATGGTCCTGACTGTATTTAAAATAATAAATGTTGAATCAATAATCTTACAGTACTCAGAGTACAAGGTCCAGCTGTGGTTATTTAAAATAGTGTCACCCAGTCTCACCAGGCTGTCAGATGATGCAATGCATCAAATTTGTAAGTGTTCTCTGTGCTCCAAAGCCTCGTTAGCCCTATTATATTGTGTTCATTTTACAAATGAACTCACTACATCTGTCTTTGTAGCTCAGTAACATAGTACATCTAGATATTGGACCTACTGTTGAAGATAATGAGAGTAAGGCTATGCTTGTTTACTGCTTTCTCCGCCTACGTTTTTTCCCTTCATCCTTACAGAGTGTTGAGTGCCTGAGTGGGTTCTTATAAGATATTGGCGCTTGTACTAATGCCCTTGCCTCAAACACTGTTTCAGTTTTCAGTAGAGCCACGGCCCCTAAGGCTAGCAGTTCTATCTTCTTCATCCTCCAGAGGAACCCAGCCAGGCCCCATGCTCTCAAATGGAAATTAAACCTACTTTATCTTGCTCTTGGCCTCGTTGCCATTTCAATTTAGCTTTTGTTAAAAAACATTTTACCATTCTGATATCCTGATATATTAGAAAATGTAGTCCTGAAAATGTTTAAAAAACAGCTATGGTTGGTTACTAGAGACTTTGTAAAGCATAATAATAGTCTCTGAAAATATCATAGTATCACGATATTTCATAATTACCCTAAAGCATTACCAGAATAATAATAAGCAGAATTATAAATTGGATGGATCACAGACTAGCACACATGAAGAGTCTTGCTGTTTTATATGAGATGTTTTATAGGTTATTCTGAAACCATGTTATGAAGTCTAGAATAACAGGTTAGCCACAATGATAACTGCTGGGCTTAGTCAGCTTTAGCATTGTTAGCTGCTATGCTAACAGCCAACTCAGCAGGCTTGGAAAATATTATTTGCGAGGGTAACTGTTTTTAGGAGCTGGATTGCTAACTGATAGTTGTTGACAATGTCAATAAACCTTGCAGGGGGTATCCTAGGTTCTCCCACACTGCTGTTAAATTTATTTGGGGATTAAAGGTAACATCTGTTTTAGACAGTCTCTGCTTGTGTAACAAGTGCAATAAGCAATCAAACACAGTATGACGGGGGGGCGATAGAGAGCGGCGCCATTTGTGGACGCGTTTTTGCTGGGCTCCCCACTGGAACTGTCATTTTACATTTAATGTAGCTACTTAAGCTTTCAAGCTTTTTAAAATACTCGCACATAAAGTGAAGTGCTTGTGCCAAGTCGGATATTTTGAGTGAAACAAGCGTGGGACACACGGAAAAGCCTGGAAAATGCCGGATACGCGTGCTAACTCCAAAGCTAACCCGGAGGCTAATGCTACAGCTGACCGGAGGATTGAACAGGACGCCATCCTCAAAGCCATAGCCGAGCTGAGGACTGAACTACTTTCTTCAGCAGAAGCGCAAACTGCCGAATTCCGGAACCAGGTGGAACAGCTAAAGGCAGAGATTAAATTGGCCAACGATAATGCAAACGCAAAAAACGCCGCGCTGGAGAAACGAGTGGTTACCCTAGAGTCCTCGGCAACCGACCATTCTGACCGGGTGGTGGCTCTGGAACGCGATATGGCTAACGTGCAGAGGGAGCTCGCAGTGCTGAAAACACGGAATGAGGACCTGGAGGCACGGTCGCGTCGCTGCAATCTCCGGATTATCGGGATAAAGGAGAGACGGGAAGAAGGCAAGCGCACGACTGAGTTTGTTTCACTATGCTTGAAGGAAACACTCGGTCTGGAGCGGCTCCCTTTGCTTGACCGTGCACACCGGACTCTGCGCGAGAGGCCAGCCGACGACCGCCCACCGAGAGCCTTCGTCATCAGATGCCACTATTTCCATGAGAGAGAAGAAATTCTAAGGAAAGCTGGCCAGATGAAACAGTTGACTACCAGAGAAGGTGATAGAATCCGCATTCAACCGGACTATACCCAATCAGTCGCTAAACTGAGGGCAGGCTTCGGTGAGGTGAGGAACATGCTACGAGGCTGTGAGGGAGTACGGTATGGGCTGTGGTACCCTGCGGAGCTGAGGATAACGCTGGGGAATGGCGAGTGTTCACGTTTCAAGGATCCGAAACTGGCTAAGGACTTCATTCAGAATAACCTGAAACTCAAACCTTGACTAGGCGTGCGCGTCATTAGGGTCTAACTTACATCTGAATCACAGCGATATGTTGGATTAGTTTTACACCCGTGACAGCGTTTAAACTGGAGTCAACGTTTCAGGTACCTGACTTCTGTACAATTTTAGTTTTTTTTCAGCTTTCATTCAATAAGGGTGGATTTACCAAAGATGACTGTTCTACTCCTCCATTATTAAGATGGGCGAATCCAGGAGTGGCACTAAATATAATCCATGTTATCACGCAAAGAATGTCCGAGTCACCGACTGGAAAGAGCAGTTTCTGGACTGTACAATCATATAGACCTAGTCAAGTGTGATATACAAGTTGAGTTTAGCTGCGTTATCTTCACCCTGTTATTTACATAGTTCCAGTGTGGGTCAGTTTCACAGGGTAAGCTTTGAAGGTTACGAGTATGTGTTGGGGGGTATACGCAGCCTCTTATTTGGGGAGAGGCCAGCGGGGTGGGTTTTTGAATTATGTGTGTGTGTATATCTGTGTTTTTTTTGGGGTTTTTTGGTGTGTTCTTTTCGCAACCCGACAGAGATCTGTCAACGTCCAATATATACTACAGTTATGATATTAACGAATTGGAACGTTAAAGGACTTAATCACCCAGTTAAAAGGAACAAGGTGTTCTCACAATTATCAAAACTGCAAACTGACATAGCATTTCTGACCGAAACTCACTTGCTCAATAAAGACCACAGTAGACTCAAGAGAGGGGGCTTTCTCCAAATTTTTCATTCTGGACTAAACGCTAAATTTCGGGGCACAGCCATCCTTATTCGTAGAGAGATACAGTTTGTGCAATCTAAGGCCATCTCTGATAAAGATGGTCGTTATATTATTGTTCAAGGACGTCTTCTTAATTTGCCAGTGGTACTTGCGTGTGTTTATGGTCCTAATTGGGATAATTCCAGTTTTTTTACACCCACCCCTCATCCGGGCTACAACTCCCCTACGTGTTCGTTTGATAGAGAGAGTCGCAGACAGGTGGAGTGAAGTTGAAAGCAAACCCAGTATTTATTACAAAGTACTGAAATTCAGGAGAACCATACACACAAGGCGGTTAACAGCCGTCCCAGTATAAGTTCTGACCCCCTCTGATCTGACTCCATGTTTATACCCCAAATGACGTGAAACCTCCTGATGAGGCGTTGCTAAAATCATCTCATGTTAGTATGCATAATTTCACGTGTTAGTAATCCGTTTCACGTGTCTGACCAGACCACTAGTGTTTGGCCTTGACTGTGTTCTTCCAGAATTGAGCATTGTGGCATTATCTGTGTGTGTGCGCGTCACCCCCCGCTTTGAAGCAGCTGCAGGTTTCAGGGAAGCACCCACACACAGAGAAGGCCGCTTTGTCTAAGAGCCTTCTCTGTAGCAATTTAATTCATACAGAGTGTACCAGCCGATGATTGATGGTCGTTAGTTAGGGTCATGCAGCGACCGAGATGCCTTAAGCGTGAGCTACACCAGTCACACAATAGATTTCATATGTTATATGCTACAACCCCTGGCAAAAAGTATGGAATCACCAGTCTTGGATGAGCACTCCTTCAGACATTTCATTCTATAAAACAAACTCTGATCAAAAACATGATACAATAATAAGGTCATTCAAAAGTGCAACTTGTTGGCTTTCAGGAACACTCAAAGAAATGAAGAAAAAACATTGTGGAAGTCAGTGAATGTTACTTTTATTGACCAACCACAGGGAAAAAAATATGGAATCACTCAATTCTGAGGAAAAAAGTATGGAATCATGAAAAACAGATAAACAAAAGATGATTCAAAATACATCACTAGTATTTAGTTGCACCACCTTTGGCTTTTATAACGGCTTTCAGTCTCTGAGGCATGGACTTGATGAGTGACAAACAGTATTCTGCATCAATTTGGTGCCAACTCTCTTTGATAGCAGTTGCCAGATCAGCTTTGCAGGTCGGAGCCTTCTTGTGGACCATTTTTTTCAATTTCCACCACAGGTTTTCAATTGGGTTGAGATCTGGACTATTTGCAGGCCATGACATCGACTGAATGTGTCTTTCTCCAAGGAATGCCTTCACTGTTTTTGCCCTATGGCATGATGCATTGTCATCTTGGAAAATTATTTCATTATCTCCAAACATCTGTTCAATTGAAGGGATGAGAAAACTGTCCAAAATGTCAATGTAAACTTGTGCATTGATAGAAGAATTAACCACAGTCATCTCCCCAGTGCCTTTGCCTGACATGCAGCCCCATATCATCAAGGACTATGGAAATTTGGTTGTTTTCTTCAGGCAGGCCTCTTCATAAATCTCACTGGAACGGCACCAAACAAAAGTTCCAGCATCATCACCTTGTCCAATGCAGATTCTTGACTCATCACTGAAGATAACTTTCATCCAGTCATCCACAGTCCATGATTGCCTCTCCTTAGCCCACTGCAGTCAATGATGGTTTTCTTTTAGCTTTCCTGTATTGAAATCCCATTTCCTTTAGGCGATTTCTTACGGTTCGTCACATACATTGGCTCCAGCTTCTTCCCATTTATGCTTCATCTGTTTAGTTGTACTTTTTCGGTTTTCAAGACAAATGGCCTTAAGTTGCTTGTCTTGACTCTTTGATGTCTTTCTCGGTCTACCAGTACGCTTGGCTTTAACAACCATTCCATGCTGTTTGTATTTGGTCCATATCTTGGATACAGCTGACTGTGAACAGCCCACATCTTTAGCAACCATGCGTGAAGAGTTACCTTCTTCAAGAAGTTTCACAATCCTCTCTTTTGTTTCAAGAGACATTTCTCTTGTTGGAGCCATGGTTCTTGCCACTCTAATTCGTCCAGCAGCCAATTTATGTCTGAGAAAAACATGTACATGGTTGTTACGGAAGGGAATAAAATCACAAAGGACCCCCCATTAAAGACGGGCACGCTGTTAGCACCAGGCGTGACGCATGTTTATAAACTAAATATTATCTGTGTTTTTCTGTCTACAGTTGTAGAGAGTTTCGCCTCTATAGCTGAAAAGGATATTTCTGCATTTGATCTGAGCAGCCTCTTGACTGATGACAGTGTACTTGTGCCTGTACTCACCCTGCTTGGGCAAATACAACCCGTGGTCGATCAGCTAGAGGACATTCTCTCTCATACAAAGCATGAGGTTAGTGCTCTTAACCCACCCACTGATTTAACAGGAAATTATCAGAAAAAAGCTCAAATGTTCCAATAATGTTGTGATGCAAACCAATGTTAGGACACATGTTTTCAAAACATTCAAAACATTAGAGGTTAACCTTCCTGGAACCTTTTCAAAATGTACGTAATGTACTCTTTGGGGCTAATCATTACACATTTTGCTGGGTCTGTATCAGCTAATTTAATTGAAATCCAGTTCAGAGTCTTTGAATTAACCACAGTATCCAGAGAGCTATCTGGTGTCCTCAAGGAGCCATTAATGGTCATGATTGCCGTTTAGGAATAAATCTACACTGATGGGCGTGGTGGTCTGGGAGTGAGGTGTGTTCAGATTTCTGGCGTGTTGCTATTTTGGCAGCGGAAAACACAGATGCACCACTGACTGAACAAAAGTCAATCTTCAGAGTCCATTCCTATCTCAGCTACCCAGATGCTCCATGCGTGCTTTTTATAACCAGAAAAAAAAACAAAATAACATTGCTGTTCCCTTAAATTTACTTCCGGCACTCCTTTACGGCGTGAACACGCAGGACATTTTTCTCTGCTGAGATGCGCAAAAGCGTTGCACTGTTAAGATATCAACGCACCAAAGTCAGAGCACACCTGGCTTTTTTTTTTTTACATAATGCACAAAACACACCCATGATTAAGATAAGTAGTGCATGCCTTTTGCATGTTTTAAGCTGTGCAAGGTGTATTTTTTATTTATTTATTTATTTTTGCCATTACGATTCCAAAGACAGACTGACAATTCACATCTTGCCTAAAGATTGCTAAAACAGGGCCTGTAGCCTTGATGTTAACTAGCTTTATAGTAGAGTTTTTTGTTGGCTCTATTTTGTAGGTGACAAAAGTTTAAAGACCTTCCAGCTCTTAACAGCAATTGTGTCAAAATGGAGGACAAAAAATACATTTGAAATGAAATTTTCTTCAATAAAGAGGACGGGCTTACTGACCTTCTAGTCCATTTATAGCAGATGTCCTTCATGGAATCTGCTAGGTAAAGTGTAGGGAGTCCTAATGGTCCTTGTCCAAAGGTCTGGGCTGTTTAAAATCAGCCTCTCCAAGGTCTTCATGATGCATGAATTGAGTGCAAAGGGGTCTATGGTACTTTAGGGGGGTGGGGTGTTTTGCTAGGACTATGCAGCGATGTTTTTTTTTTTTTTAAAGGCGAAGCACTTTCATAGTGTCAGGGGGAGAGATAGGACATTTTTTAGCAGCCCACAGTCCCAGCTAACAGAGAATGTTATAAAAAAAAATAGTGATATAGTAAAAAGTTCCAGGAGGGTCAGCCTGTAACTTTAGAGCAATAGTATCCCAGGATTGTTCTGAATATGTGTAAAGTAATAAGGGTTTACATCACATTCCTAGCTATAGTACAACTAACATTATGAAAACATTTAAAGTAACATTCCCAAAACTAATAATAAATACACTGACAGAAGTGCCGTTGCAGCGATGTTATGAGATGTATACCAAAAATGTATACCTTGAAAACATTTGAACTCTTGATTAAACTTACTTATAGCATTGTAGCGTTTAGAAAGCAGTCTACTAACCCAAATTTTGTGTGAAAACTTGCATGTGTACAGTAATTCAATATGAGTTTATTGACTCTTTTCATATCAATGATATTTTTACTGTCTGGACCAGCACAATTTACAGTCTTTCCTAAACATCATGAGGGTTTATATGCTATTTGTCCAAAAGTTTGTGGACACCTCTCCTCTGCATTCATTGCTGACACAGATGTGCAAATGCACACGCACAGTTTTTTTATTCTGTCAGATAAACATAAATTTATTGGCACAATAAATAATGCCAGTCGTTGGTTAGAATTTGCTTACTCCATCAAAAATTGGACAATCTCTTTTTAATACCCTCGATTTCAGAAGTATTGCTTTTTCTTAAATCATAAAAAAGAGACTATTTAACAGAGATTGCACATTAGATTTTTCTAATTAGCATACTTTTAAAAATATCAACAGGAAAAGAAGGATGGCAAACAGGATCTCAAATCTAAGTCAAAGAGACCCCGCTCAAAAAAGCGTCATAGAAAAGTTCAGACTTCAGAAACCAGGTAAGGTTTTCAGTTTTGAGTAATTGCAAAACTTGCAAACTTTGTTTGGTGGTGAAACATGAAACTTGTTAATGATAAATCATACATATACCTCCTGTGTCAAGCCACCTATCCCATCTAAATCTGTTCAGGATTACTTAATTCTATCACTGTTCAATTTTTTTATACCTGGTCTGTTATAGGCCCAGTGCAAGTTCAAGCATGCCCAGTGTGGATCAAGTGGCTAGGCCTATCTTAAAGGGTAAGATTTTTTACATAGGTTCTTTCTTTCTTTCTATGTTTTGTTTGGTATGGCAGTGTTTCTGGGCCCTATGTTTAGCTAAACTTACTAATGCTGTACCCTTCTATGTAACAGTCTGATTGTGGAAGATATATGTGGGTACAACCATGTGTTTAAATATTTGTCTCCCCCTCCACTCTAGAATGGTTTGTCCTTCCTCAGTTAACCACTAGAGGAGGCCTATAAAATAAATTAGTCTTGCATTCAGGGGTGAATAGTTCTTCATGGTTATCTACTGGATCCTACAGTTATCCTTAAAGCCCCAGTAAATGCTCCTGCACTGAAGGTATTATGTTCTCTGACCATATTATTTGTGTAAAGTGTAGAGTTAAAGTAGATCTATTTAAAAGAGGCCCATGACCTTGTGACGGACTCTACTACCCCATCATCCCTACAGTAAAACATGGTGGTCGTTTGATGGTCTGGGACAGTTTTGTGACCTCAAGCTGAAACAAACCTGGGTTTGGCAGCAGAACAATTCCACCTTTGAATGGCTGAAGAAAATCAAAGTAAAGATATGGTGTCCTAGTCAAAGTCCTTATCTGAATACTATTCAGATGCTGTGGCATGACCCTAAAATGCAGTTAATGCTGGAAAACCCTCTTATGTGGCAGAATTACAACAGTTCTGCAAGGATGAGTGGAGCCAAAATTATTTCACAGGAATTTTGTGGAAGACTCACTGCAGTTTAGGGTAAACACTGTTTCACACAGAGCCATGAAGGTTTGGACTCTCCCCCAGTTATAAAAACCTTCATTTAAAACTGCAATTTGTGTTTACTTGTTTTTGACTAATATTTAAATTTGTTTGATCTGAAACATTTAAGAGTGATAAAAACAAAAATCACAATGGGGGCAAACACTTTTTCACTCCACTGTATGTATTTTAATAATGCAGATAATGATTTGACGTTTCGTTTTTTTAAGTGGAAACCATCTCTGTTCTCTTTCTGGTATCTTATGATTTTGTATTATGTGTATTTATGTGCTATACTAAGCATATAGCTAGAAGTCTTTCTTTTCTCAGATGTGCTTAGCTTTGTTCTTCTAAAAAGCTTGTAAATTTTGCTACTATTGTTTGCTGGTAAATGTTTAATAATAAACAAGAAAGATATTGCTATGGACATATTGTGTTCCTCTCTGTGTCTCTCTTGGAGCAATGTGAGAGAACCTTGGCTCAACAAACTTCCACTGAGACTTCTGTTCTATTCTTTCTTTTGTACTCTCGTTTGTAGGTCCTTGCCTGGGAGTAAGGAGGGATATAGTGAGGAGGAACTCAAGCCACCGTCTAGAAAAGAGCTCCAGAAGGCACTGCCCATAGGAAAGAAAAATTAAAAAGGAGATTTCCTTAATGTCTCTGTTGTTTCTCCTAGACAGATATGAGATTAGAAGGAAACCAAAGAGAGATTTTACTTTAAATCTCCTGCTGCTCAGATGTTTCTCCTGAGACAAAGACTTCCATAATCTCACATGCATCTCCTCCTGAGTTTTACTACAGATCTCAATACAGTCTTACATTGTGCTCAGATTTGATTAAAAAATAACAGTAATAGTTTACTAAATACAGAAAAGCTTAAATAAAAGTAGACCATGAAAAAAATCTTTCCAAGAAGAAGCTTCCGAAATGACCTAAACAACGCAGAACATTGCCTAGTGTTAACTAATGAGGTCCTGCCACCAGCGGCCCTTTCTGCCAGTGTGCTATTCCAGCAGGACAATATTCGTCTACTTACTAATCTCATAAGCTTGCATTTAATACACAGATATGGCCAAGTGCCCTGCCAGACCCTTTCCTGATTAAAAATTTGGTGGATGATTTTGGAATATTTCTGTATGTGGAGTTTAATATGTTCAAGAGTTGCTCATATCTTTCTAAATCTTTACTCATTTATTTCTTTTTCTGGTAACCTTTATCTCCTTTTCAAATAGCATTTACTTCTGGGTGCAACCATTTTTTAAACAATTTCTTTGGCAGCGAGTGTATACTAATTCATATACTATGACAGATCAGGTCCTGATGTAGTATGCAGGCAAGGTTTTCCCCATATAATTATGTATGTGTGTGTGTGTTTTCACTATTTGCATTAGTTTATAGGAGAAGGGAGCTTGTTGTGTGTGAGCAGTGTGATGCATGTATCTCTGCTTCAGTGGGTTTATTTAGGAAGCACCACCGAGACCACATATCAGTTGTTTGTACATATACATTTTTAATCTCTTACCCACTTGACTTACATCGATGGCCTTGAGAGGTTATTCACAGTGGCATGTATCAGCTCATAATCACCATCCCATACTTGCGAAGAAGCCATTTATCAGCGGAATCGGTCATCCTAGAATAGGAGGGGGAAGAATTACACAGTACACAGTGCTGGGGCCCTCCACGACTGGTGTTTAGCCTACTTACAATGAGCCACTTCATACATCTTGGGCTGATCAGGCTGCTATCTGATCGGATTGCTATCTGCTCATCACCTCTACTTCAGGAAGTAATTTAGATGCAGGTTGGGCAAGTGTTATTTCTCTTTCATCATGGTCCTCACAAATCGAAGTGTGTCATTAGTATAAATGAATTACAGACTTCTAAAGAAAACAACAAGCAGACAACAGACCCTGCTTCCTTTTCTGTGTAAAGAACTAGAACTGTGTTAAACAAGTTTCTGAAGTATGAGCCTCTACTGAAATTCTGGAAGACAATAGCCTGTATTTACATAAAAAGCATTGAATAAATCTGTGAAATATTTTTGATTAGTTTTTTTTACCAGAATAGCAAAAATAAAATAAGAATATTAGTTAGATTTCGTAAATTCAAGAATTAAGTTCAATATACATATATCAAAACAACAACAATATAAAGTTCCCTTTTTCTTTTGTTTCACAGGTGGGAGTTGGAGTTTGAAGTGTTCGTATGTGCAAAGAGTCCAGTCTATGGCATGGTGAGAATTTCTCCTACCGCTCTGAAGATGAATAAAGGTTCAGCAATAAGGGAAAAAAGGGGTTTCACAGATCAGAGTTGTCCACAGCACTTGCAAACAGCTTTCAGGGTCGCAGTCCAGGGAAGCTCGCCATCAAACGTATGAACGAGGGAATCCAATTCGAACTCTATTCAAAAAACCTGACCTATATCAGATATCAGCTCTAAACACAATAATTCACACTTAACTACACATATTCACAATATAACTGAACATATTTACCACATTTTAGGATTTATGTACAGAGAAATAATTTTAAATGCACCGCTTGTCACACAAGGGGTTAAATTTCTGCAGCGCGGGTCTGTACTGTGAATTTGTGGCGCGCACTTCCCTCGGCCACACACGGCCCAGCCTGTGGCTACACAGGCTGAAAAATACCAGAAAAGTGTAACTCTCAACCTCTACAGATCCCACTCTTTGCTTAGTTTCAGTTATAAGAGTAAAAGATAATTTTAAACAGTTATATTGACTCGTTTAAGCGCTGGCATCGCTAGAATTCCATAGAAAATACATTGTTAGCTTAGCATAGTCGTTAGCTTAGCATAGTCGGCTAGCGCCGTAAGTATTAAAGTAACTCATCGATGCAAAAAAAAACTCTATGTATCAGCCTAATACGCTCCTCATTCACAACAAACTGCGTCTTGGCTCCACCAGCTCCGCGTTTTAGAGTAGATGAGAGTTATTACTGATAATAATAAGGTTTATATCAGCTAAGTTTGGCTTCTATCTGGCTTTCTGTCAACTTTCTTCCAGCATTCACCTGCTCCTGACGGCTGCTTGACCCTAAAGGAAGCGGTGGGTCAGGGTCAGCGGTATTTCCCACGCATGTCCGCGTAATACGATCACCCTATTGGCTGCAATAGGTGACATGCTACTAAAACAACAAAATATTCCCAAAAATACGAAAAATAATTATTTATGGATTAAATAAAGTTTATTTTCCTCTAATATTTGTGTCTGTATTTATTTACATTATTTTCCCAGCTTCTTATTTAATTTCAACTTGTAGTTTCAGTACAGCTCATAAATTGACTTATTTTATTTATTGTGTTTTTATTAAGAATTAGCTATTCTTAATTGAAACAGTCCTTCGTTTACATCCAACCTCTTTTCTTTAAACATTAATGACAGCATTTGTTTTGTTTTGTGCACATTTTATCTGCAGTACACAACTAGATCCTCTGAATTATAAAAAAAAAATGTATTGATACATGTAAGCTAATGCTGAAACAGCTGTTATTATGAACTAATATATCTACCACAGGATATAAGAAACATTTTTAGTTCATTTTCACTAGTAACAATTAAGGCTAGAACCAGAGTGCAAAATATGGACGTAACAAAATGATAAAATGGCACTGACTACAAAACAGCTTCCACAATCTATTTAGGGTCACATACGGCTTAAAACCAGTTAGACTAACTGTCAGTCTCAGAATTTGCAGGACAAAATCCTTTTAAACTTGTTTTAAAGCCAATTACAGCTTTTAGATGGGTAACCAACTATCTGATGGGTAAACCTTTTTTATCGTGATGAGCATCACTGTAATGCACACTTTACTGGCATTTGGAGGTCATGGTCATGAGAACATGTCTCTACCAGGAATAAACATTAAGTTCTCTTTTTACTTAGTGAAGCCTCATTTCTGACTTGAAAGTGTTCCCATTTTTTTTAAGCTTTATGCTGAAATTATAGTGTCTGTGATAGTAATTTTTAAATAACTAAGTGTTATTTCCAATTCATTCAGAAATAATGAGGACGTATTTCTGTTGTAGCTGTTGTTCAGGTTGTAATTTGCTTTGCATGTAGACTGACATCCTCACTGCAGACAATGATAACAGCCTTGATAAAAATGTCACTTCTGAAGGTATAATGACTCTCGTCAAAAGCTTTTTTTTTTTTCGCAGAAAGAGAATAGTCTAGCATTACAGCGGACAGGAGATAAAGACCATTCTCATCACCTGTTAATGGTGTGAGAAATTGTTTCAAGCTCTCAGTCCACAAAATAGTTTTTAACAGCTAATGGATTTGTTTGTCATTTTCTTTGTTCGTCATTGTTTTTAACCCTCTGTACTTCTTGTTTTTGTTTTAAATGCATCTCGAACTAAAACATATTTTTTAAAAAGCTTCTTCACGCCCCTCTTTTCACCCTCTTTGTCCCTCCGTCCTGCCATAGAAATCTTTTGCTTTCATCTCCTTGTGCAATTTGCAGTTATTAGATTTGAGCTGCTTTCCAAACCCTAGGCTGCAACTGAATATCTAAACTGGTATGACAGAGGAACTTGTTACATAGTAAAATATCCTTTGTATATTGAAATGCAGAGAAATGTACAGTGGGATTTAAAGGACGCAACCTGATACAATTCTGACAGCTCAGATTTTTTCTAAAAAATGTTATTTTCATCTTAACTATGACAGACAACACATATTATTGCCATCAAACTGCATGAGTTAGATTATTGTAAAATACTATCAGGAAGCACAATGAATGTGGCATTTTGCCTTACACACTACTTCTGTATGTGTAGCTTAATACATATAACCAAGTGTTGCCTGTGTCTGTCTACATTTTAATCATTTCTTGGTTTTGGTAACATTTATCTTCTTTTCCAATACCATTGCAATCTGACACACTTCTGGTTGCAACTAATTTTTGATGAGTATATCAGAATTTCTTGGGGTGCACTTGGGGTACATATTTATTAATTATGAGATTCTATCGAAAAAATCCATCCCTTCACTGTAGTGGTGGGTACTCAGCACTCATCAAGCGTGTATTGTGAGCTTCTCTCACAGAAGTGACCAAAATATACTGTGGCACCTTCTGTGGTAGCCAAGTTATAGCCAAGATAACAAAGTGAATTATAAAATGAATGTGAATACTCAAACATGCCTCTCTAATGGCTTTATTATTGGATTTTTTAGAAAGACAGAATGGAAATCAGTTGGTCTGCTTTGACGTTCAGTCCTTGGCTCTGTGTAACCTGAGCTGCTATGATTTATGACTGCATGCCAAGTGTAAGATCATAGTGATCAGTTCTACTGCTGATGTTTGTGTACTGTTAAGCCACAACTCTGGCTTTTACAATGTGTGTTATGGTTATTGCAATCTATCATAGTGCATTATTCACAAGCTTCCATCTCTGAGCTGCTCATTGTTTGTGTAATTAGGATTAATGTCCAGGCAAGGGACAAATGGCTTGCCGCTCTTACAGTCCTGACAGTGTTGGAGTTTCCTAAAAATCACCTGGAAGGTTTGAGATTATTCATTCTGGTCGTAATAATGACAGAACTGTATTATATTTGTTGGGAGAATATATATAGTATGCCTGTACAGTTTTTTTAAGATCTGGACGGCACAGAGTACAGAGAAGGAGGATTGTAAATATGCTGAGTGGTCTTTTCACAAGTGATTAATACTTTCTGACCATATTTTACATTAAGATATTGTTGTTGTAAGTATGCATAAACCTGTATTTTAATTTCAATATAGTTAGAGATTAGGTTTGGGGTTACATCTTTTTGGCAGTGTTCCTGAAAGTAGGCCCATAAGCATACATCTAAGGTGTTTTTTT
Source organism: Astyanax mexicanus (assembly GCF_023375975.1). Taxonomy (NCBI): domain Eukaryota; kingdom Metazoa; phylum Chordata; class Actinopteri; order Characiformes; family Acestrorhamphidae; genus Astyanax; species Astyanax mexicanus. The sequence continues at coordinate 39,969,427 of NC_064414.1, read as the reverse complement.
CTAATAAAGTCTTTGTATTTTGCATATAGACCATACAAAATCTCACTAATTAAAATAATGTGCTACCCCATTTCAAAAAATGTTTGCAAAATATGAATAAATATAAATAAAAACAGAATGCATTTATTTGCAATATGACATCCTACACCCATGTTTTAACAATAAAACACAGAACACTTATTAGATGTTAAAAGAGTAACATTTTACAATAACATGAACTTATTTACAAATTGATTACAGCATCACAACAAAAAGCTCACAACAAAAGGCTGGAAAAGTAAGTGCTTCTAATAAACAGCTGCAATAGGAGCAATTTGCAGCTGACTCACATGACAGGGAATAAAAATAGCAATTTAGAGATTAAGAGTCTTCAGAAGCAAAAACAGTTTTTCACCAATCCAAAAAAAAGAGTTTCACCAATCTGCTAAAAACGTTTCTTAACGTACAAATTGTGATGACTTTGGATCTACAGTACAGTATATAATATCATCAAAAGATATAGAAATCCCTGTGCTAAACACAAGGCCAATGATCAATATTGGATGCTGGTGATCTTGAGGCCCTCAGGTGGCACTGTATTAAAACAGGCATGTTCCTGTGCTGGAAATCACTGCATAGGCTTAGGAATGTATTCAGAAAGTATTGTCTGTTATTCCAGTTCACTATGAAATCCACAAGTACAAGTTAAATCTGTATTACACAAAAAATGGCTGTATAGTTGTCAACACAATCCAGAAACACAGCTTTTTTTTTCTGTAAAAATGCTTATTTAAAATGAACTGAGGCAAAATGTAAAGGTTTTGAGATATAAAATTTTGATGAGCTTTGGCCAAAGCCATGGCCCAGAGATTACAGTTACATTAAATGTCTAAATGTCATACTAAATGTCAAAATTCTAAAAGTGATTCTAATACAGCCAGTCAGAACTGTGGAAACAGGACAGTGATCGAATACATACCTGAACATTCATCATGGACTATTTTACGAAGCAATGCAAGCTGACGTTTTTCTTAACTTTTTTATTTCTGTTTTGTTTTCTCTTCCTACTGTTTGGGACTGTGGACCTGCCTAGTAGCTCTTTCAAATTCAACAGATTTCATCGAAATACTGTCAAATAGTATTTGCTCACTCAATGCATGCTCACTCAATGCATGATCAATCACGGAGTTGGTTTACTGGCAGGAGCTTGATGTAACTTTGTTGAGAGTAAAAAAGATGTTTGATTTAGGATTCACTGTGCAGAGGGGAGCAGGTAACAGCATGCACACAATTCTTCTCAGCTTTCAGATGCTCCAAGGACAGTTTAAGGCAGTGTTTCTCAAGTCTGGTACTGAAGGTACCCTGCCCTGCATATTTTAGTGGATTGCCTGTTTTAGTACAATCACTACTGCTCCGAAGGAACTTGTTAATGAGCTGATTAATTGAATCAGGTGTTCTAGACACAGGGTTGAAAAACACTTGTTTAAGGTAACATAAACTGGCAAGACTTGGGTCTAGGTTACTTTGTCATTTTAATATGGTAAATGTCCAGTGGAATTTTAGCTCTTAAGTCTGCCAGTTGGTAGCGTGAGATTGACTTTGAATATATTGGAATTAAGACTTTAATCACTACTTATTAGTGTGTATGTGTGTGTTTACTGCACAGATGGGCCTTGTCTTGACCTGGGCATGAACTGAAAAGTGTTTAACTGTTTATCTTGGCAGAAAAAAACTGTTTAAATGGCTTAAACACATTCATGTTCCTTGCAGGTTATCATTTTACTAGTCTTGACCAGCGTGTTCAGGTTCATTTATTTCTTCCGAACTTTAAAACTTCACTACATCCTGTTGTTACCCCCTACTTGGCCTGTGTTTTCCTAGAGTAACGCTTCTGATGCAGGATGCAAATGCAAGTTGGTTTTATTTTCCATTAAAAGCTGAGAACAAAAACTGAGACAATGAAACAAAAACTAACTAAAAAACAAAGGCTATTAAACAAAGGACTATCTAGGTCTAACAAATGAAGAAGCAAAAATGTAATATTAATAAACATTAATGCAGGGTACTACAACAGGACTAGACAAAAAGTACAACAAAAGACACATTGTGTATTTATACACAGGCACAGACGAGGAACATCTGAGGAGGTAATGAGGGGGCAGGGTTAAAAATTAGTCTGAATCATCTAAAAAACATCTTACACAGCACAGACAAACAGACCATGGTTTAATTGATTCAAACCTGGACCAACGCTTTTGGACAGATCGAATTTTGGTCCTTTGGTTCCATAAAACTGACGAAAAGGTGAAACTGAAGCACATTTAATGGAATGAAGTAAACAATATCTTGCTCTCACTTCCTCTCTTCTGCTATGGTTTGTTAGTCCCCCTCAGCTGACCCCTCTTGCGGAGTGTGGAGTGGTGGTGATGAACTGCTGCTGTCAGCGTTGTGACTAAATGTCTCTCTGTCATCACGCAAGATTTATGTGTCAGTCAATACAAAGCCTTACTCTGAATATATAAAAAAAACAGGACAGCATGAAAAAAATGCTGTCTCTCTTATTATTTTTTGCCACATTCCTATTCATAAAGTCCACTCGGCAGTGATGCACCCTGTTACTGATAACCTGCTCAGCGTCCACCCACCAGGAAAATCTGTCTGTCTGGCCAGATGCCTGTCTGTGGCATCGCTCATGTTGCACCAGTGTGCTGTCCACGTTTCTGCTGAGAGATTACTGCAGGTTGGAGAGATGACCCGATTATACACTGTAATAATTTTTACTGTGTTTTATTGCTATTCTGAAAGGATAAGCTCATGAAAATTATTAACACAATCACTGATGATGAGGAGCATGTTATTGTCTTGACATTTCTTGACATTCTTGTTTTACTGAAGAGGATCCTACATTTTAGGAATGGTTTGACCAGGCTCAGGCTCAATTATAAGATTTTACATATATTTGTAAGCATCCTGCATAATATGTATACTATATTTATATTTGACGGATTTAAAAGTATGCTGTAATTCAGCATGGTTGATTGTAGCTATCTTATTAAAATCATTAAAAAACTTGAAAACAAGAGAAAAAACTGCATGTGACAGAAAATGAAAAACTCTAAAAACATAAAAAAAAAAAACATCACTAGCTTTCACAGCATAGAGTTTCCCCAGCATTTTATGTAACAATGCAATTTATTCCTAATTTCTAGTACCAAAATTATAGTTACCTTTTACTGTTGCTCACTTTAACAAATTAGTGAAAAGACCTCTGATCTGAGGTATCAGAGGTCTCTGATCTCCTATGAACAGAGTCACAGTTAGTTAGTCAGTGATTCCAGTTTACTTCCAAACTTGAAATTTCATCCGTCCATTAACAACACCTTCATACAGACAAAGAGAATATAATAGTACAGCGTGTGGAGGCTGTAGGTGAAGTAAGGGGCTATGTCTCCAAAACTGTGCCTGTAGGCTCTCATTCTATAGCGCTGCATGTTGCTGATGTGACCAGAGAGTAGAGTTTGAGGAGACAGCAGGGTGTGATTTGGGACGGGGCCTGAAGGCTCTCACCCTATAGCGCTGCATGTTGCTGATGTGACCAGAGAGTAGAGTTTGAGGAGACAGCAGGGTGTGATTTGGGACGGAGCCGTAAACGCTACCGTGCACGGAGAGAAGAGCAGGGAGTGAGCAGCAGTGCTAGAGAAACTATGGGCGTTAAAACAAGCTAATGAAAACATTACAGAAGATTGGTGGCTTTACTATAAACATTATGTTCGGGGATGTGAGAAAGGGTAGATCCTGGCATGTTTTGACTTGTGCTTTTTTTGCTGCTGTTTGATACAAGCTTTCGATGACAAATTACTCTCTTTGACAAGTAACGTGCAACATCTCAACAAATCCAACTTGAATTTTGAAACATTTCAGTTGGTACACATTTTCCTAGGGAATAAATATGAACGAATATATATTTATGTTTGTTACGACCCTAACCGTTTGCGCTAGTGCGCCACCATTTTGCCCAAGCAGCACTGGTGACGTCACGAAGTTGGTTGAAGAGTCCAGGTACATAGCTAGCGGTCAGGGTTAAGGAAAAGAGCTCGTTGTTTGTCAAAGGCTGTTTGTCAAAGGCTTATGCGTTTGAGCCGGTGAGGAGACGAGACAGATTAACGATACAAACTCTGATTTATACAGAGGAGCAGCCAGTGGTTCCTGTACAGGTGGAGAGGGTCGGTAACACTACCTGGTGCAGATGCGGTGACTACAACGCCGTGGCGGCTGCAACCGGGTGGATTTGCTGTCAGGAGGCTAACGTGGACCATTTGTTCAGAGATCTTCCCTCCAGAACCCCGAGCAGAACTTTTCAGATGCTTTTGAGAGCGAGACGTTTTGGAGGTCTCTGCTCTCTCTACGTGATGTCCGTGCAGAAACCCTGGAGCAGCCCGTCAACAGCAGGTACTGTCACCCATTTAAATCGCTTGTTTATATACATTTAGCTATTTAGCAAGTCCAGAGTTCATTAAGACTGAATGAAATACCCAGGCGCTGTTTGGTTGATAAACCGTTCAGTTTGTAAGTTAGAAGGATTGCTGGGTAGCTTGCTTCATCTAACTTAGTTAGCGTTGGCTAGCTAACTTAACATGGCTTGTGTTAGCTATTTAGCTAACTAACTTAGCTAGCTAAAGTTAATTAAAGTAGCTTACGCTAGCTTTGTTAGGATAGCTAGCTAAAGACCTAATACTAGCTATGTTAAGATAGCTAGCTACGTAGCTAACGCTAGCTATGTTATCTTTTAACTGTTGGTACCTCTCGGTGCTCTGCTGGGTTTGGCTCTTTCCTTGCATCTCACAGCTGCTGCTTTCATAGTACCCCCAGTCAGACGGTCTGTAACTTACATGCTAGCTGGTCAAATGAAATAATAAAAACTGAGAAAAAAAGCCTCGGACTTAAGCTTATTTGTCCGGCGAACGACTAATTCTCCTGAATCAAAAACCCTCTCCTCCACATAGTCCTCGTCTAGAAAGTGCTCGCCACTAACCGGAGGATTCTCGCGTTTTAGCGCCGCTAGCCACCGCCGAAGAACAGCTGTCCGCTTAGAAGGCGATGTATGAAAGTGAAAGTTTTTTTTTTCTCATTCTTTACCCTATAAAATTTTACTACTATAAAAGTATTACTACACCCAGGGGCAATATAAAAGACCCCCTTCCCCCCCCTTTTGCAACGATTTTTGGTTTGGCTTGGCTTTTATTATCCATTGAGGATAATAACTACTGTAGGCTAATAGTTTGTTAGTTAGGCGTTGGAGAACCAACATCGTGACGTCACTTTCAGCGCTGGGACAAGATGGCGCTACATTTACTTTAAAAATGGCATTTAGATTGCTTATTATTTACATTTAGTTTATCTGACAGCTGTTTGCTAGAGTGAAAATACATCTTGTGAATTATACTAAATATTCGAAGTGGGTGGTAATGATCTGGCTTGAATTGCCCATTCTAACAGACAAATAACTGTCACCTTAATAAAAGTGTCTCTATAAGGACAGTTAATTGAAAGACAAATAGTTTAATTTATTTTTATGAGGCAAATTGTCCCGTCTTTGCTTCGCAGTTTATACTGGGTCACTAAACACACCAGTACTTTCTTTTAGTAGGGATTGGGGAGAGATTGGGGAGCACCACATCAGATGATGAATCTGAAAATTTACTGGGTAGGTCATTTGAGCCAATCTAATTCATCATCATCATCCAATGCAACCCCGTTGTCCCTAGGCATTTTGCCCCACTTTATTTATGGCAGTTTGGTGGAAGAGCCCCGGCAAGGTGTAAATGGGACATGGCAGGAGGGACTGGCGCAGTAATAGCAGCATAATGAACACAGAGGCAGTTTTAATGGGAGTTGGCCATGCTGCCGCTGCCCACTGTCCTTCAAATAATTCAGCTCAGCCACAGAGAGAGAGAGAGAGAGAAGGGATATCAACAGAGCATTTAAAATGTTCAAAGCAATTAGTAAGTACTGGAAAATAAACTTCAGATCAGATGCAGGTATTTGATGGTGAAAGCACAGCAGCAGATGCAGTATGTTGTACTCTGAATCCTGAATGAATCTTCAAGGATTGAGAGTCTTAGAGTGATATTGATTGCTTTTAGAAAGAAATGGACAATTTACTGAAATACAGACATGCTTGTATTGATGTTTTATGCAACCATAACCTCAAGACATGTGACAAGCCTTGAAAACAACTAAACCTATTTCAATTTCTGAGCCTGTGCAGTTTAATCACAGTCATGAGAATCGCTAAATTGACCTTTTTTTAAAAACCTGACCACATGTACAGTGGAAAGCAATACACTTTTTGGGGATTAATGAATACTAGATCACAATTAGTTCTGACTTCACAATGTGATTGGCTGAGAGCTGTTCTAGGAAAGCCAATATTGCATAATAATAGCACTGAAGCTCTTAAAGTATTACTTTACATCAACAATAAACAGAATACTACATAAAATAACAATGCTGTTCTCGTAAATGACCTGCTTGTGCACTTTTACAGACTAAACGAACAGGTCCGTTCAGAAGTGTTGTGCCGTTAAAATACCAATATGTCAAAGTCATTGTGCACCTGGCTCTTTATCTTGTAATTACAAGTGACACACTGTTTGGTTTATTTTACATTACACCCAAAAACTCTTTCATGATCAATTAAGATAATTAGTACATGCATTTTGTGTGTTTCAAGCCACGCAAGGCATATTTTTTGGGTCCTTACGAAACCAAAAATGCACTAACATTCCTTAAATCAAGCTGTGCAGTGCACGGTTGACGGCTCGCCTATAGACTACTAAAAGCGAGCCCCAGGGCTTGCAAGACAAAAAACACCAGTTTCAGAACAAATCTTTCAGATACAGAGGGGGCGAATACAAAAGTTAAGCTTTACGTAAAAGTATGTTTTTAATATTCTTTAGCTTTGACAGTGTGTGAACCATGTTTTAGCTGTGGCTTTTAACACTGACAATTCTGAATAGTCTGGTGATGTTTTAGCTGTGGAGTGTCTGATAGAATGGAATTATTATTATTATATATCTTATCATGAAAGTTAATGTAACCAAATGCACTTCTTAGATTCAATATTGTTCACTAACATGTGGACATACACCAGTCTAGCATAATATTTTGACCATTTCCTTGTTTCTACAGTCTTTATTTTTTTTTTCCACATGTGTATGTAAGATCATTTTGTGGGTGAGTGGACACCGTGTTTAAAAACCCTAGCAGTACTGCTGTGCCAGGAATGACCTAACACCCAAATAATACCTGCTCTGTGGTGGTCATGAGGGATTCTGACCATTAAATAACAGGGTGTCCTAGATGTTAAACCTACTAAGTTAGTTCTAGATCAGTTTAAACGTACTGCATGACAGTGCTTGTGTAGATTGCACAGTCACAGACACAAGACATGTTCCAAGGCTTCAGCTTTTCTTTATAAAACAACACAGAGATTGTAAGAGTTCGATTCAAAAATAGTTGAATCACATGCATAGTATATACATCTGACTTTTCTAAAGAGAATACAGAAGTGGTGTGGCTGATTCATGCTTTAGAGTGCTCAGTTTGTTGCCTTGACTAAAGCGCAGCTCTGCATTTGTATATACTGTAGGTTGTTCATATACGTTTGCACAGATATTACCACAAAAGAAAGTTTTGCTCCACAAGAGTTTTTTTCTCTTAAGTTCATGTGCATGTACTTCCTGTGCTCTCTCTTTCTCTCTCTCTCTCACTCTCTCTCTATTTTAACTGACTCGGCAAGTCCAGCTCAGACAGGACTGTGAAAGTTCCAGCCAGTCAGCAAGTCCCATCCAAACACAGATAAATAAACATGCACCTGTGAGAGGGAGAGAGAAGAAAAAGGGATAGACAGTTCTCTCAATTGTTCAAAGGGGAAGTGAGATAAAAGGGTTTTTGGTTTTTGCCCTCTGAAAAGTTGACCCTTCAACAACCACAGGTGGAATAGCTGAGTATTCGCTCGACTGTCAGCAGTGAATCTTCTTTTAACCATAGCTTTGGAGGGCACAGTAGGATCATCTTCATGTGATGCGAACTGAGTCCATGTTTTTTTTTTTTCAGTTTCCTGCAATTGTTTTTGTGCTTGTATAGGCCGGAGAGTGCTGAACACTGGAAAGGTAAACAGGTATACACATTCAAGAGTCGTACCTTAATTTAGCGTATCAAAAGCTTTGCTTATTAGTCACACTACAGACACTGGACTGGTTACATTCATTGCAACAGGACGTATGTATGTGTCTCATAAGCTAAAACAGGATTTTTTTATTCATCATGAACAAATCCAGTTTGTCATTGCACTGTGTAAAACATGTAAAGTCAGAACAACCTAATGTATAAAGTAGTTTATTACAAAACATCTGTGAGTTAACTTAATCTTTATGGGTCAAACATTCTTCTAATTCACATTTTGAATTAGTTCTGCATCTCAGTTTAGTTATACATATTAAGTTGAACCAATTTAAATTTAATTTGAACTGTATAGAACAGCAATAATGTTCCTTGGGTAACTGACCTGCTACAAGCCGAAAAATATTCTACCTTTGGTACATTTTTATTCATACACAATGTCTTTATTTCAATAATAATATAAATAATAATAATAAGAAGAAGCTAAATAACCAAAAAAGATGCAGGGCTTTCATACCTCAAATCACACAAAGAAAACAAGTTCATGTTTATAAAATTCAGAAATCAGTCTTGCACACTGCTTTTGGATGACTTTATGCCACTCCTGGTGCAAAACTTCAAGCAATACAGTTTGGTTTGATGGCTTGTGATCATCCATCTTCCTCCTGATTTATATTCCAGAAGTTTTCAAAAAAAAACTCGTATTTGTTCCAGAGCTGTATCTGTAGCACTTATGATATATTGTTGACCAAACTGAGATGCAGTACTGAACAAAAATTATTTAGGAGAACTTTTGACTAAACTAAGATGAGTTTATTAAAAAACACTCTTTATCATTTTAAGCTGGTCCGCTTTAAATATTTCATAGTGTGGTAATAGCAAAACTATACATTCTGAGTTATCAGCATTTGAAAGCATACATGCATTTCACTGCAACATTTACCTCTTTCAATAAAAGACTTCACATACAGAAAGCAGGTTTTATCATGTCAGTCAGCAGGGGACAGTTTTGCTTGGCCATTGCTTTGCATTTTGTGTTCTCTATCAGTTCTACGTGGCATTAGACTGAATTTTTTAATTCAGTTGAGTTACTTATGGCTATTGTTCTCTGATAATATGTATTGAAACACATTTATAAGGTACACAGTGTTATAAGTTATACACATATATTTGACCCTGTATGGTACACCACATTTAACAGCAACTCAAAGTAAAATGTCCCCACTTTGTCACCTTTTGACTCCGCGTTTCATTAAAGAAGATGTCTACTCAAATTTAAGCTGTAATCCATAACTCATATCACCACATCATTAAGTGTTTAATGATGTGATGTTTTATGAACTAGATAATTGATTTCTCTGGGTTATAGTAAGAACATATAAACCTAAACCTAGTCCCTCAATAGCTTTTGATTGAGTCCTGTTTCTTGAATTGCATGTAGGATTCTTAGTATTTCACATGCCATTCACTGATACAGGCTGGAAAAAATGATTTTGTTTTATTAATTTATGAGAATTCATACATTTTTAACATGATTTAGGAATGAGTGGACATCTCCTTTCATCTGTCTTAAATAATTTATAGTAGCAATTCATCACATTTTATCTGCCAGTCACCACGAGTTACAGCTGAGATTATGGAGACCAGTTAACATGCAGTTGACAAACCTGTGTACAGTGCAAAAACAACAATATGGGAAAATAATGATAACAAAAATACACTCATCACCAAAAGACTAGGTGCACTCAGAAGGAATCTAAATATAGAAATTCATCTTTTTATGGTACATTATGTAAATGAGGTCCTGCAACCAGTGTCCTTACATTTTATGAACAATATGCCTGGTGCACTATTCCAACAGGACAGTGCTCATCCTCATACCCATCCTTTCATCTAAGTAGCATTGCATTTAGACACTTCCCTCTGGGTGCAACTATTTTGGCATCTATTTAATTGATGATGAGTTTAATAATAATAATAACAGTAATTATTACAGTAGGTGTAATTTTATTTAAATATCTGGAGTGTGCTGGTCTTGCCTTCTGTAGTGCAAAAATAGAAATACAAAAAAATTAACAAGAAATAAATAAAACGAATTTCTTCCTGTCCTTTATTGATTGTGCACTTGATAATAAAAATGGAAAGTTTATGAGTGCATCGCTTTAATGAAATATCAACTTATTGCTTCATAAAGGATACTGAGATAATGGAGGACATGCTGAAAGCTACTGTTGTTAATACTGAATTAATATCAGAGTATGAAGAGTTTCAGAATGGGGTGGTATGCTCCTGTTACTGCAGTAAGGTACGGGAGTTCTGACTGTAAATGAGAACGGTGTGGAGTGTGGGGAGCGAGGGTCTTGCGCTGCTACATGGGGCAGACTTTGTTCTCGGGGATGGGCAGCTGGGCGTAAGCACTGCTATCACTCTGCTGCTCATCAGACTTTTGTAGAGCGCTCCTTGCGATGGGAATCCGGGCAGCTATAGCAGACATCTCTCCCGTGTTGCTCTCCCCGGTCATGCCTGCACGCTCTGTGGTCTGGTTCACCTCCACCGTGGTGCTTTCACTGCAGCTAAGCAGCACCATCAGGCACTTCCTGAACTGTATGTGAGAAAAGTAGGAGCACAAAAAAAAAGTATTAGCTTTTTTGGGCTTCATGATAAGAAAGTACTCTTACGACACAAAACTTTCAAAGTGTCAAAAAAAATCTGATTAATCACAACAAAATTCTGTGATTAACTGCGATTAATCGCATTTGTTTTTCTTCAGATGCTAATTTTTATAGTGAATAAAAGAATGAATGTAAAAAATGTAAAATGCAATTTTATGTATATTAGTGGTGTCAATTAAAATAATAGTATATACTTGTATGTTTATGGAAGACAAAATCTACGTAGAGTGCTGGAATAAAGAATGCATGATAAATTGGAATGTAAATGCCTCAGCTTGGTTATGAGGATTTCTGAATTCGAACTTAATTTAATGAGTATAAAAATCTCAGGGATGAGGAGCAGGGCAGGAAAGCGCACGCGTGCGTGTGTGAGTGAGGCAGAGAGAGACAGAGAAAGAAAAAAAAGAAAGAGAGAGAGAGACAAAGCTCTCTAACTGATTTGGAGCTGGAAGTCTGAACCGGAGTGTTGCTGCTAGACACAACACCGGCAGCTGATGGCAGAGCTACATGAACGGGATTCGAACCTGCGACCTCCCGTTCATAGTGGCAGCGGATTAGACCTGGACCACTCAGCGCCAACAAATAATATATTTAATTCTACATAATATTAGGAAATGTTGCTTTTGTAAAAAGGCATAAAGCAAAAATCAAATAATTTGGTTATTAATAAGGATATTAATTGGACCAAAGAGAAATAATGCTGTTAATGTATTTTCATTCAAAGCTGACCCCTATAAAAATAATATATTGTGCCCCGTAAGCGTGCCTTATAATAACAGCTATAAAATAATCTATTTTATAGTTACTGATTTTTTTTTTTTGGATCAACTTAAAGAATACTTGTTAGGAATATGAATTTCCAAACATTCTGTGCATAAAAACAATATCCTTTCACATTTAAAATAAACCTATAACAGGAGTAAATTTTGTGACAACTGCTGTAAAAGTTGCAGTGGTGCGCCCTGGATATAGAGCATAGTCCCTGAAGCAATATGTATCAAATCTGTGGAAACTAGAACTTTAGCCCCTAGTGTACGAAAAACATACTTTATTATTTATTTAGCCTATATTTAAGCATGCGCACACACACACACACACACACACACACACACACACACACACACACACATATATATATATATATATATATATATATATATATATATATATATATATATATATATATATATATATATATATATATATATATATATATATACAGGACAAAACTGTAGCACAGTAAAATATAAACCTAAATCCTACTATTCTTCTGTCCTTTCTGAATCTGAATTTACAAATCTGTTGTTTGTTTATTTTCTTCTGTAGAATTTAGACACATCAGTGAGTTTATCAGCACAGAGAGCAGGGACGAGGCGGGAGCAGTGTTAATTGTTATGTACTTAACTGCTGAGAAAAGATCCATACAGGAATACGTCAATCACAATGAGATAATTAAAGCAGCGTGATCATTAACTGTTTCCACATTACCAAACCTGTTGCACAGCTGACCTCACTCTGGTCTTCAGTTAACGTTAGCATTGCGTGCAGACCTAGTTACAGGTTTCTGTTACAGCTTTTAAATCAAACCACAAATCAAAGCCACTTTTAGTGCTTTAGCTTCAATGTTAAGCTGGAAAGAGTGTTTAGAGATAATGAATGGTACTGCTTTTAACAGGGATTCGTACTAAGCAGTGCTGCTGGTGTTTTTAAACACTGTTCTCAGTCTATCTGTGACACTGAGGTGTTTAAAAACTCCAGCAGCACTGTTGGGTCTGATCCACTCATTACCATCCAAATAATACCTGCTCTCCTGTCGTCTTGTGGGGTTTTGACTATTTAAAAACAGGATGAAAAGAGGATGAAGGAAGTTTGTAGAGAAACAGATGTACTACAGACATGTTAGAAGTACACTAAACCTTATCAAGTGTGGAGTAAACACTGTAAGGACTATAATGCAAGGTTTTTTATATTTATAACTCAATTCTTGACCTTCTAGACTAAAAAAAACTCTTCCAGGCTCATTAAGACCCGGCTTGTTACAAAGTCTGTTCATAAAAATGAATGAACACTTGTTAGGATACGCTAAGCTAAACTGTGATGAGCCAGGACAAAGCAGCAGCTCTAGCAGGTGATAATTATTCTGGCTTGGCTCTAACTTCAGCTCTGTGTCACAGTTCAGCACTACTGGGGTCTAACAGCAAAGGAGAACATACATCATCCATTATGATTGTATGCTAGATGAGGGGAACAGAAGGTAAATATGAATAAAAGATAATAAACAAAGTCAAAGTTAAAAGAGGACATGCAAAACATACAAGGATCATCAGTACAGGTAGGAGCTCAAGGCAAGCCGAGTGCTTCCCTCCAGTGGTGCCTACATTACTGCCAGTCTGTCTGTGTCCTGTCAGCTCCAGCACTGGTATCCTACCCGCAGTGTGGCTGAACTCAAGACTAATATTGCATACAAAGCATGAGAAGATATTGGTTATGCACAGAGATCAAACCAATAGCAGCTTCATGTAGAACCCCTGCTGGGACTGAATTTATAGTTCATTAGTACACCTACTGTGTAGTCTGCCCTAACTTACCATCAGTGCTGTTGGCCCACCTTGAAGCTAGACACCATAGCTCACTGTTTTCCTGCACAATTTCTGTTAGTCACCCTTTGGCCTTTCAGCAGTCGTCAGTTCTAGCCACAGGACCACTGCAGATATTTGGCTGATATTTTGGTTGGCAGATATTCTCAACCTAGCAGTGACATTGAGGCACATAAAAACTCTGGAAGTGCTGCTGTGTGCTCATACTAGCACAGCACACGCTAACATGCCATTATTCACAGAGTTAATCAGATCTGTAACTGGAATCCAGTTCCCAGGTATTGATTTTGTAATCACTGGAAGTTAAGGGAACAGTTGGTGTAATTATGTAACTGATTGGCCACATAAGACCTGATTTTAGCGATCTATAGACGAGCCATCAATAGTGCACCGTGCAGCTTAATTTAGGCTGTGTCAGTGTGTCTTTACACACATACTTTATGAGCAGATGCAGAAAGTAAAATATAAATATAGAATTTCCTTTACACAGAACAGTAGATACTCCAATCACAATGTCTGTCATGTCCAGTGTGTTATATCTTAAGATGTACAGTGCACTATAATGGGCTCTGAACTTTCAAGGACCCAGATTTAGAACTTATAGTCGGAGTTAACAGCCTCATAAAAGTCATAGCCTGAGTTAACAGCCATAGGATAGTGACCTTAATAGTCACTAAGTCATTTCTGTCAAACCAAAGAAATGGTTCAGTGATTCAAAACCTTTTATGCTCGAGGTTTGTTCTTCGAAAGCAGGGACTGGTTTGTACCAGTGGGAAAGAGCAGATCAAATATACATTCAAGACTTAGTGCATTACTACATTCATTAATCACAAGTACTAATAAAATTAAACATATATCTTCTGTACTGTATAACCCTCTTTAAGACAGTATAGTCTCAGAGAAGTGGGAATTTCCTCTGGCCCTGGCTAAAACTGCTTTTTACAAGGACCTTTCTGGATATTTTTATCCCTTGATGTGATCTCAGCGTTTATAAATACTTTAACCCATTTATCAGCGGGGACCCTTAACTGGGGCAATCTTAACCACACGAAGCCTTCCTGTTGCTGCCCAAGGTCTATTTGCAGTCATATGAATTGGAACCAGTGTTAAGATTTAAGTAATGTCTAAGTCTTAGGCAGGTTTGAGTTTTGATTTTGGGTTTTTACTTTATTAAACAAAACAAACAAATATGAAAACTTATTTTCTTCTTTTTCAATTTCTTTATGAAGTAGTGATAAACCTATTGCCATCATCTTCTTGAATTATAACCCTGAATCGGAAAAGGGGGACGGGGGTGTTCCTCATTTAATTTCTTAATATACATCCATTCCTGCATTACATAAAAAAAAAAGCTGGGATGGGGCAATTTAATGTCAGTAATGATTTCAGGATAGTAGGTGATTCTGATCATGATTTGGTATGCAGGGAAGGGAAAGATGGACAGAGGATCTCCAGTTTGTACTAAATACAGACAATTAATGTAATGTTTAAAAACAATGTTCAAAGATTGGAAAGGATTTACATATTTCCCCCTAAAGTCCATAAAATCATTAAAGAGCCACTTAAACCCTAAAACATACTTTTTCCATTAATAGCTGAAATGTGTTTCTTTAAAGTAATGAAACATACCAGTCCTGCTTATTATAAAACTTATATAAACATTTCCTAACACTTTAATTGTGGTCATTTCTGCCTTCCGCCTCATGTATTTACAAATACGACTTAAACTTAACTATGTTAACCATGTCTAGAAGTCGTGATGAATTTTTCAACAAGACAATGCAAAACCACATGCTGCCAGAATTACAAAATCCAGCCTGCGGAAGAAGAGCGTACAGATACTGGACTAACCTTTCTAAGGTCCTTAATTGTCCCCAACATAGAACGCTTCACGAATTAAAAAAAAAAAAAAGGAAAATGATGACCCATTTGCACACATTAATACTTGTTTGTAAAAAGAATGGAACAAAACAGCACCTAAAACACTTAATCAAATGTTATCCTCTGGGCCAAAATGTATTTTATTGATTTGGGATTGTATATGGTGTAAACATCACCGCAAGCAAATAACATCATCATCTCAAGATAGTTTTTCCTTATTGATTTTATTAGATGCTTATAAGTCAGTTTAGTATTGATTGGTTATGTTGGATAATGTAACAGTGCTATATAAATCTGTCTTAGTGCTTTAAATCACTGAGGAGCCTCTGTGTACTAGATATTTGTGTGATAGATCAAGAGAGAACAAATTGTGGCACACTGGAACTGCAGGGAGAGAAAAACATCTGTAGTGTTCATGTAGTGTTTTATTAACACTGGTCACCTCCATATATGTAATAATAGTATTTTATGTATAACGTGATTTGTGACCCAGTTATAATAACAGTAAACCTTTAGTACTGAAAATGTAATATATTTTCACAGTTAAAATAGCGTTGAAGTTCAGGAACAAATCTACTCTGATGGGTGTGGTGGTCTGGAAGTGAGGTGTGTTCAGGTAAACTTCTGGCGTGTTGCCATTTTGACGGCGGAAAACACAGGAAGTGCGCCACAGACTGAAATGAACCTAGACAACAGTCAACCAATAGAGTCCATTCCTAAACACATAGACCCAACTCATAACTCAACAGTAAACAGAATAAAGAATGAAATAAATTAATATCTTAAAAAAGCTGCTGCCGCAATTTCACAGCATGAACGTTCAGTATCCTCTGCTGAGACGTGCAAAAGCGCTGCACTGTTAAGATACGAACGTGCCAAAGTCAGAGTGCACCTGCTTCTTAAAAGCAATGGCAGGTGACACACTTACACCCATGTTACACCCAAAACACATCCATGATTAATTAAGAGAATTATTTTATGCCTTTTGTGCGTTTTGAGCCACGGAAAGCCTTATTTTTTTCACCCTAATGATACCATAGATAAACAGACATGCCCTAAATCCAGCTGCGCGATACCCAATTGACCAGTGCGCTAGAGATCAATAATTGCAATCTGAGGTATATTGTGATTGTTGCACCTTTCATGATGATGACAAACAAGCAGAAAAAATTATTTTGAAATTGTGGAATGTAAACTATTCTAAATCAATGCCACACTTTGGTAGAAGTGTTTAATTTTTTACTTTCTTTTTATTTTCTGGCACAATTTTCTCATTTCTGACTTCTGTTGATAGGGTAAATCTAATGCAGCTGGAGTTTAGTAAGTTTTAATGCAGTAATGCAGTTAGCTTAGCTATTATTATTTTTTATTATGTTATGTAATGTTCTTGTTATTCAAACTGTATAACAGGCAGTCTCTTTTGGCTCTTTCACAGCACACAGTCTTTTTACAGTGAAAGGTCTGTTATTAAACTCATATTGTCAAACTGCTGTAGACTACAAAGTGTACCTTTTTTGACATCTACCTCCAGATTGTGTAAATATGTGACTACATATTTGTTTTCACTTCTCCTGTAGTATTTATTGCACATGGTTCTTATAATAAAACATCAAAAGCAGTAAAGCCAGAATGAGAAAAAGAAAGCAAAATAAAAAGCATTTAGCCCTGCAGCAGCGATTAGGTCAGCTGTGGTCTTAAGTCCCAAATCCACATTGAATTATTCAAAGTCAGTCAACATGCAACTTGAGTGTGACTGGAGTTAATCACTAATGCAGCTTCCTCTTGGATTCATATAGAACAACAAATTGGCAGTAATTACTCAAGACTGCTAAAATAAATTCACACGAAGGATTTTGCTGTGTATGCAAATCATTATGGGGCAGTTTCTCAGACAGGCATAGCTTAGTAGTAGGCAATATTGACCTTTTAATAGAAAATATTTACTCAATATGCTAAGTTGCCCAAGACTAGGCTTAATCCCTGTCTTGGAAACTGTTTCAATGGGTTCCTAGAAAGGGATGAGGCCTTGTCCTGTCCTGCACAGCACTTTGAATAGAGATTCTTCATTGTAATAGATACAGTATTTGATTGGTTTCCTGGACAGGGATTAAGACTAGTATTAGGTTACATGTACAGCTTGTTTTACCAAATTGACAACCTCTGGAATATAATCAAGTTGAAGATGCATGATCACAAGCCTTCAAGTGATAATGAACTGCCTGAATTTTTGTACCAGGAGTGGCAAGTTTTGCAAAAGCAGTGTGTAAGACTGGTGGAGGAGAACATTACAAGATGCATTAAAACTGTGATTAAAAACCAAGGGTTATTCCACAAAATTTTGATTTATAAATTCTAAACTTTATGAATATGTCATTTGTCAATTTCTGCAAATAAATGCTCTAAATGACAATATTATCATTTGCAATTTGGGAGGAATATTGTTCGTAGTTTATAGATTAAAACAACAATGTTAATTTTACTCAAACATAAATCTATAAAAAGCAAAATCAGAAAAACTGATTCAGAAACTGAAGTGGTCTCTTATTTTTTTCCAGAGCTGTATATCTTAGTATATCTTATAGTTCAGAACTGTCCGGGAAACAAATTCATCCATTCTAGGACAAGGTTTAATCCCTGTCTAGAACACCAACCCTAGAAGTTTAGTGTGAGAGCACTCTGAAAGTTTAACATTTGTCTTACCTGTTTATTCATAAAGACGTAGATGATGGGATTGTAGACCGCGGCAGTTTTGGCAAAGAACGCAGGAGCAGCAGCCAGTCTGGGGTCTAGATAGATGTTTGGATGTGCAGTAACAATAACGGAGAAAACTGCGTATGGAGTCCAGGCCACCATGAAGGCCACAATCATCACCACCACCATACGAGACACCTGCCGCTCTGGCTTCCTTGCATTCCCCAACCTGCCATGGGTGTTGGACACCTACACAGAGATACTGCTATGTGTGTTCTGACTGCATCATTTATAAAAATCAGACTTTTATTCACAGCATTACAGAAGACAAACTGTTTTTGAACCTCCTAAGACTCGAACCCTTGCATGGCGTGCATTTTTTTTTTTTTTTGTCTCTTTGCTATTTGCTAATTGCCACTTGATTAGTGTAAAAATAAACAATTATATTTTTACATGATGTAGTTTCGGGGAAAAATTATGTCCACATATGAGGACTTTAGTTTTATATTTGGATAGAACATAATGAAGTTGCAGTAAATAATGATGTGACATTTATTCTGTGCCTGAACACAGCAGCAAAGCAGAGTTCAAAACAAAAGTAGAAGCAACAATTTTTCCCCTTTCAACGATATGGCTCATTTAAAGTGCTGCTTCAAAACAAAGACATAAAGTAAAAAACATAAACATTTACTGTTTATTTAAATTTCTAAACAAAATCAAAACTGTAATGTGTTCAATTCATCTGCCACCACTAGGGGACAGTATAATGGCCTCATGTCAGGACACCAGGTCCTTGTAGAGCAAAATTTATTGTTGTGGTCTAGACAACTCAAAATGTGATGTCCACACATGTGGACGCCAGGTCCTAGGAGGATAAAAGCCTGAATAAAGATACTGTATAAACTTCAGACATTATGATTTGTAAACAGTATTATCAGAAAAGTGTGAGTGTGTAAATGAATGTGTCTGTGTGTCTGTCTGTGTCTGTCTGCCCTGCGATGGATTGGTGGCCTGTCCAGGGTGTATCCTGCCTTCCGCCCGATGCCGGCTGGGATAGGCTCCAGCACCCCCTGCGACCCTTAATGGATGAAGCGGTTGATAATGACTTGACTTGACTTGATTATCAGAATAATGATAGAATATCACTGTAGAATAACTGTAGAATATCACTGTGGCATTAATGCTCCTCAGCCTGGGCTGAGATTTAGTGCAGTACATCACTGTCATATTATACGTTTTCATATTTTGTAGATACGTAGTATCATGTGTTGAGCTTACAGATTGTAGTCTGTCTACCTGACAGTGCAGGTTTCTTTAGCAGACAGCACATGTTAAAAAAACTCCCAACGCACCAGACCAACCTTCCTCAGCTTCCGCAGGAGCTTTCCGTAGCAGACAATGATGACACTCAGAGGCAGAATAAAACAGGTGGTGAAAAAAGTGATGATGAAGGTGTGGTCATGAGGGTCTCCGGAATACCTGTTAAAAGACCAAAAAAGTCTCAGTTAGAGGCAGGTAAAGTCTGGCCAACATTTTTTACATTTTTAAATGGATTTTTAAATCTTAACCAATGATAAAACAAGTCATAGATCCCACACATAATAACATTGTTCACCTGATGATCTGTCCTGTTTCATCGTTATTTCATGATGCCACCCTTTAAAACTTTAAAACCAGATTTTACAAGCAAAGTGACTCCCAACCGACAAACCCTAAACCTCAAACCCTTGCACAAAAAGAGCGAAGAGGAGGTAGAGAATGTAGACACCTCATATACAGCTCTATAAAAAATGAAGAGACCACTTCAGTTTCTGAATCAGTTTTTCTGATTTTGCTATTTATAAGTATATGTTTGAGTAAAATGAATATTGTTGTTTTATTCTATAAACTACGGACAAAATTCCTCCCAAATACCAAATAAAAATATTGTCATTTAGAGCATTTATTTGCAGAAAATGAGAAATGGCTGAAATAACAAAAAAGATGCAAAGCTTTCAGACCTCAAATAATGCAAATAAAGCAAGTTCATATTCATAAAGTATTAAGAGTTCAGAAATCAATATTTGGTGGAATAACCCTGGTTTTTAATCACAGTTTTCATGCATCTTGGCATGATCTCCTCCACCAGTCTTACACACTGCTTTTGGATAACTTTATGCCTTTACTCCTGGTGTAAAAATTCAAGCAGTTCAGCTTGGTTTTAGGCTTGGCTTGTGATCACCCTGAAATCGGAAAAGTGTTTTTACAATTGTCAGGAGAAAAACAGAGGTCTTATTTGAGTCAAATCCAGAAGCAGGTTTGCATCCCTAATAACTATTTAACGAATACCTCCTTAGCTTCTTAAACTCATGATTTTTTTTTTTATTTAACCGTTACATATATTATTTAGTAATTATATGGAAAGCTATTTAATCTGACTGATTTATGGCTGAGTTATAGAAGTTATAGAAGTACAGAATGCAAATCTGAGGGATGTACAGAGGCCTTCAGTGTGTGTAAATAACGTATTCAAAGTTTAAGGGCCTCCACATACTATATGAAGACCCCACCAATTAACTCGTTCCTACAGGAATGCCAGATGTAATCATACAATTAATAAATGTTTTAACACCTTCTGGACATTTTCCATCAGTTTGTTTTTTGAAAGAAGGGCCGGCAGCTGGTAACGATTCCTAATTTCTCTGCTCATAGTACACCTTGTTTCCATGGAATCATTCAGCACATTTTCAAGAGCCAATTAAAACATGACAGACAACTAATCACATCCTGACATCGAGAAAATAGGCTTTAGCTAGCATTTCACTTTAACACAGCTGACAGAGAAATTAATTTCTCTCACTTTATTTAAAAAGGGCTTGGTATCAGGTTTACTGCAGGGTAAATTTACTCAGACTGTCTTGTTAGCAATCCACCTTGTTCTCCCATGCACACTTTCACGAGTTTTTCTTTTTGTATTTTCTGCCTTTGTGTTGGAATTTCTGGTCATTTTGTAACAAATGGTTTATGACTGTATCTTATTTAAGGAGAATATAATATGATTTTTCACACCTTATGGAGGAGAAACTTTAAAGTCTATTAAGTAAGACATTAGAGTAAGAGCTAATATGAGAACCTCTCAAGCACCTCACACATCCACTTTCCAGGAGCTTTATTACAGAACCATTCCTCAGTGTAAGGATGTTCTGGTGTTGTATTCCCAAACTTCTTCACTTTTTTCAATTATTGTGAAACCTCTTTAAAGTGGCATATTATACTATAACTATATCACAGCTTTTATGTTTATTATTACAGTGGTTGGAATCTGTATTAACACATTCTAAGGTAAAGGAAACAAGGATGGCCTTCCCGCCCATTGCAAGTTTGTGTGTGTACTCAAATGTGTGTGCTATAAAAAGAATGATTAAAACCTGGGAACTGGAACTGTGTGAATAAATAGACTACTGTCCAGCAATTGTGAAATATAATTGCTCATATATACAGCTCTGGGGAAAAAAAAAGAGACCACTCGAAAATTATGATTTTACCAAATAAAATTACCAATTTTACCAAATTGAAAACCTCAGGAATATAATCAAAAAGGAGGTTGATGATTACAAGCCATCAAGCTGAACTGCTTGAGGTTTTGCACCAGGAGTGTAACGCATAAAGTTATCCAAAAGCAGTGTGTAAGACTGGTGGAGGAGAACATGCCAAGATGCATGAAAACTGTGATTAAAAACCAGGGTTATTCCACCAAATATTGATTTCTGAACTTTTAAAACTTTATGAATATGAACTTGTTTTCTTTGCATTATTTGAGGTCTGGAAGCTCTGCATCTTTTTTGTTATTTCAGCCATTTATACGTTTCTAGTATAAAACAACAACACTGTTCCTCAAGCAGTGTAACTTCACATGCTTTGTCAGTCTTACTCAGTACCAGGTGTTAATCCATAAACCAAAGGTTGTACTGCTTCAGGGTCTGTATCAGGGAGCTGAACATGATTTGATCAGAACTTACCACATCTCCTGTTACTGATAAACTCAGCATTATTCTGTGTTATTTAGGTAACTGCTTTAAACAGTGGGAGGTTTGGAATGCTCACACCTGTATACAATGTGAGGTGTTATCTTGTGCATGAGTTTGAACACTGGAAAATGTGCACATGGCAAAAGGTTTGGATAGGATATTACATTTGTGAAGTTGGGCAAACATTTCTCTGTACATAGTGTCACACGTGCTGGGAATATATCATAGAAGGAATCGCCAGCCACAGTGGACAGTGTAGTGGTTTGAAATGATCATGACTGGTGGCATCTGGCTAGAATAGTCCATATGGACAAACAAGTGACTCTAGCAGAAAAGACATTTGATGCAGGAGACCTCACACATATCCCACAGCTCAGGGCAATGTTCTTTAGCTTGCATGGGAAAGTGGACACAATATTTGTTCCTGCACTATGATGTGGCATGTGAGTATACAGTACTGTGCAAACGTTTTAGTCACCAAAGCAAATTACATTAATCAATTTATCTCAGCAATATGAGTGTTTTACCTGAAAAAAGCACCACATATAGTAAGTATGTTATATCCTGTGATCAAAGATGAAGAACAAAGTGATTTACCAATTTACCAAACCAGTTGTTGATATGATAAGAACTAGAAATAACTCTAATAAACTCAGATGAGGAGAGAATTGAAGATGTTTTAAGGAAACCAGTGCTGTAAAAACTCTGCTTTTTGAAGAAGTACTGTTTGTATTTATTGTAATGCTAAACTTTTACTGAGCAAATAAACACTTACTTCACAGATTTGATGCTTTTTCTTTATTAAAATTCCCACAGGTGCCTAAAGCTTTTGCACAATACTGTAAATCTTCAGAAACCTGGTAAGCTGTTTATTGAGATTGATTTAAAGGCGAAGTTGTAGCATAAGTCTGCACTTTTACGTTCTCACTAACAAAAGACATGCCTACTTATAACATTTTATTGTCGAAACCCCCCCCCCCCTCCCCCCGACTCGAGAAAAACAGTCCAGAACCAGACCTGTCTGGATACAATCTAGTCAACACATGTCTATTTATTCCACTGAGTAAAAATATGATTTTTCCATAGCAGCGATTGCAAAATCCCTTTTAATGATTTACCGAAGTATCCCTGTGCTTTCATTCATACTTTATGTATTCGGATATTGTTGACTTCATCCAGTTTCTGTAACTTTCACTTTTCATATTGAAAAGAGAGCTTCACCCCTGGACTTGGCATGGGCATGTTTTATTCCTAGCCTCCAGCAAGACTTTTGTAGAATTGTGATTGGGAGTTTTTTACCGAGCAAAAGAGAAGCTTTTCTCAACAAATAGAGGATGTTTCTCATTTTAAATAGGATGTCAGCCTTGGACTCAACCCAAATTTGAGGAGATCAGAGAGAGAGAGGGGAGAGAGAGAGGGAGAGGTGAGGCAATAGAGGGCTAAGGCTTCAGAGGAAAACAGGCTGTGTGCTGTGACCCAAAGCGGCATGAGTTGGAGGGAAATTCCACACGGACAGCTTGTTCAGTATGACCGTGGCATCTAGGACAGAGGCCTTCAAACAGATGTCAAAAATCCAGCTCCCTAAATCCTGACTACTGGATGTTATCCAGAGAGGGCTCGTCTGTTACCATCATATTGTGGAGGGAGTTATCTGTGAACCATTTGTCAGCATGGGCTCTCACATTAAAAAAGATATGTTGAGCTTGTTGGGGCCAGTAGCACCCAGCAAATCACCAAGTCCCGTCCATGTCCTGAAAATGCCTGACATTTAGATATAAATTCATTATTTTGTTGAATATAAAGTGGAATGACACACCTTTATCCCGTATCTCTAATATCTTATAACCCATACCATTAAATTAGCAGAAGAAGGAAATAACCTTAGTCCTACTTTTACTTTTCTGCGGCGAGGGAGGGCTTTTTCTTGAAGCAGAATTTGATTGCATAAATCAACAAAGTCTAATCCCAAAAGTTTTGGGTGAAGCACCACCAGTGCTGATCAGTGCTGAAGAGCTTCATACCCCTCTAGCTTACTCCTGGTATTAGTAAGCCTGGTGTAAATAGATTCATGTTTATCTGCTCTTTAGTGTCCTTTCTACAAGTACTAGACAAACTGTGTATGTGCATTTGCACATCTGTGTCAGCAGCTGAATACGTTCATTCGTTATGGGGGTGTCTAAAACAGAATGTATGACTCTACCTTTTTTATGTCGTTTTTTTCGTAAACTGAAGCAAATGTGTGATTTGCTTTATTGATGAAAAAAGACCTTTGTATAAAAAGGGCAGCTTTTTTCTTTTTTTTGTCATATTCATTCTTTTGAAGTCTGTGTTCAAGTGACTCTCATGTGAATCAGATCTTCTTGTTAAATGCTTTCGTCCAAACATCAAAAACATCATTCAGCTTGAGTACATCCCGTCATTACAACGAAAAAGGGACAAATGATCAAATACTCAAAATGTTCCTTTTGCTTAAATCATAGTAGAAAATGATACAAAAGTAATACATAAAAATAACTTAACTGACCACACTGTATCTAGTACTACCAATTAGAGCTATCATCATTCCTTCCTAAAAGTCATAAAAAAAACTATATTATAAAACAAAATTAATAGGATGTGACTAATCCACCGGTCTGCGCTGCTAAAATTATTGCAAATCCTTTTGACCTTCTTTCCTTTATACATGCAATATACACACTTTTTCTTAGTGATATTCCAGAATTAAAAGTTTTGGTTAATCTGAAAGTGTGTTCGAATTTGAATACTAAGCACCAAACCCTGTTTTTCGCTGATTTTGATTGATTTGCCACATTTTCAGCAGTGAATTAATTCAATAGCCTAAATACATTTAAATAAAAAAAATAAAAATGTAATGTTAGAGGTTATAAAAGTGTAAGGTTAGCGATTAAAGAGAGAAGAAGTGAAGTAAGTAATTACAGAAAACAAAAGAAGAGTTTGTGTATCTGTAAAAACAGATAGATGCTATTCTTTATCTATCTGTTTTTGCTAATTAATATGAATATAGGCAGGAGCTAGATCAATAGAGAAGACAGATATTCAAGATTACTCTCAGGCTGTGCAGACTGTGCTTGTGCTGTTTCTTTGTCTTGTTTGATACAAAGAAATGCAGCAGAACAGTTTCTTACCAGTTGGGTTCACAGGTGGTGCCGATCTTGCTGACTGTGTAGCTGCTCCAGCCCAGTACAGGTGGAATGGTCCAGATGAAAGAGAAGGTCCAGACAAACAGCAAGCCCAGTGCCGCGTGTTTTCCTCGTAGACGGATATTTCCCAGGGGCCGGCAAATCACAAAGAAGCGCTCGAACGCGAGGATGGCCAGAGACCACAGAGCCACAATACCTGTGTGAAAGAAAGTTCACAAGGT
This sequence comes from Astyanax mexicanus, assembly GCF_023375975.1. Taxonomy (NCBI): domain Eukaryota; kingdom Metazoa; phylum Chordata; class Actinopteri; order Characiformes; family Acestrorhamphidae; genus Astyanax; species Astyanax mexicanus. The sequence goes on along the minus strand of NC_064414.1, from coordinate 39,944,034 downwards.
CTGACAACTAAGCATCATTTGTAATGAGGAAGATTTTTTCTATTCTCTTCCTTCTACACATGGTCCCTTACAATATGTCTTCCTTCAGCTTTGATGGACTTTGATTCCCTTTGGCTTGCTCACCTGGGGCTTGCGTCACTTTTACTAACACATATTGTGATTTGCTTCAGCTATATTTTTCTCCAAGCTCTAATTCACGAGTAATCATTATGCTATACAGCAGCACAGGGAGGCAAACTTAGAAGTAGTTTGGGCAGGAGATTAGTGCAGCTTCAAGGTGGGGGACGAAGTTGAGTAAATATATTTGAAGAAAGGAGGAGACTGGGTGGAGGTGTGATGATGTAGTTCAACATAAAGATGAGGTGGTAGTGGATGGTACATATAAGAAGGAGAAAGAAAAGTTAGGGCAACCCCACTAAGTAAAAAATGCTGACCTAAATAATATGCTTGATAAAATTTTAGATTGTATGATTACATTAGCTGAAAAATAAATGGTTGATGTCCAAAAAAGTACGCATAAATCCATTTTTGTTGATTTTTAGTTTACTTCATCATGTGAACAGAGCATTTGTTTTTTTTGTATTATATAAGAATTGCATAATAAATTGACCTATATATTATCAGGAATAGAACCTTTATACACTGAATTCCTCTAAAAAAGTTAAGACGTTTTTTCTTTCCACTGTTTTAGGGACAAAGACATTTTCAAAATATTCCTTTTCCAATATATTTGACTGTTTTCCTAATTGTTAGCCAGCTAAAAGTAGGCATGCATCTAGCTTTTAAAATCTGTAAACCTGAGTTTAACAATCTTTACTTTTTCCAAGAAATAAGACAAAATTAAAGAAAGTAACTTTTCTTTGTTGATCTAATCCCTTTTTTTAATGAAAGAGTTTTGCTTAAGCGCTGATAAGTGAATGAAATGACTATTTGAGCTAATTTTAAGTGGGGAAAGTGAGAAGTGCGATGCGCTTTTGATTATTTATGCATTACGGGGGATTTATTTTTAAATGTGCTGAATTCATTTTTAAGAAGCCTGTTTAACTTAAGTTTATCACTTATTCAAATTTGCATAGACTTGGCAGTAGGTTCACTTCTCCAGAATGACACTCCATATGCTAATAAGGACTAGAGTTTACTAAAAGCTTGTTTACAGTATGCTTGTTAATTAAACATAGTTACATTTAAGGCTGCTTATTAAATAGCCATAATTGAATATTCTTAATAGCTATACAAGGATAAACATGCTAGTGCATAAATGTTTGTTTAAACAATTAAAAAAAGAAACATCATAACAATACAATGTGCAAGCAAACATAGAGCATACTGTAAGTTTTGTACTTGAAAAGGGTGACCTCTATCTAAGTGAGCTAAATTTGGACACGGACGCCACTGCTGTTTCTGATAATTTGATCATTTTCAGTCCACATAGGTTCTCTCCTTGCAGGCATGTTAATGAGCTTCTTAATGATCACTGATCACGCCCTAAGAAGCAGTGACGGAAACTCAAGGAAAGTATTTATGAAAGGCTAGATCTGGAATATTTCCTTCCGAATTCCAGGAGATAAAAATAGCTTCTACAGCACAACTCAACTGAGTGCAATGTTTCAATTTCAGTTGTGTCTATTTACAACACAGAAGCAGCAACAAGATAAAAGTCAAAGACTTTTGTTATGAAATTGCTAGCGCTCACATTCCAGACAGACCTGTAAATATCAGCTTGAATTGATTCAGTGAAGTTCAGTGTTGTCATGTAACTGAATTTGAAGAACAGAAAGTTTGTGGTATTGATTTCAAGCTAGAAACATATTCTCTCCAGAGGTATCAATTGAAATATCAGCTCATGTTATGCTGTGGATGCCTTTTTCAACTTTTCACTCTGTACCTGCTGCACATTTTTCTCTTGCTTTGTTAGAAGACTGTCTCTCTTACCACACCAAACTCAGAACCATGCTTTTGTGTACAGCTCATCCCTATTGGGAACTACTGACTACCGGGAACTGATGACCATTGGGTCACTCTTTGTTTTAAATGGTAGCGCCACCAATAGCTGACGTAAGAAAGAGCTCCATTTCTCAGAGAAGCATTGATTACTCCAACTAATGAAATGTAATGGACAGACAGGACAACAGGACACAGTTTGATTAAAGGCTTATGTGATATTTGAGTCTGCACACCATCTTGAATATGCAGACATATAGGAAGTATGTACAACACATCAAACATAGTACTAGACTACAGACAAATATAATGAGAAGTAATGCAGGGGGAAAAACTCAAGGGCTTTTAATTTCCCAATTAAATGTAGAAGATATTATCTGCTGTTTTAATGTATACAACGTTAATAAAAATGTTTGGAAGAATGTTGGAGGAGTGTTTATATATTTTATAATATATAATATATTTTAGACATATTTTAGACTCCAGCAGGTAGAACCCCTTTTGTTGTGTAAAAGATATGTAAGTGATTCTGGTAAAAAGGCTAAGCTGTTTTAACAGGGTCAGCAGGCAAAAACTAGGTAAAGCCTGGGTTTAAGGAACAGACTGATGTAATCAACCTAGCCAGCCAGGGGACAACAAGTTTAAATAATGGACACTTGGAAAAGATGCCTGTTCACTGTCTACTCCAACTTTACCTATTCCAACTACAGATCAGATTGACAGGAGGAATTAACAACCCATTCTGCATGGTGAAAATAGTCCCTCTTCTGTTTTTAGTCAGTGATTCGATTTTTGTTGTTTAGTCATATGAATATCGCAGATTCATTTCAATATCCTGAAGTGCTTTCTGTTATATTTATTAAGGCTTTTCAGTAATATTATTCAATAAGTAGAAAACCTCAAGATTTGAGTGAGTCATTTCAGGCAGATAATGGAGGAAACAAGAGCTGGAATGTTGAGAGGCTAAGGGAAAGTTTTCTTGAAGGTTTAAACACTCAAACTCAGACAAAAATCTCAAAAGCTCTAAATAACAATATGAGAACAATGTTTGAGCTCCAGACAGCCATCTGAGCATCAGACATTCATTCAAACTGCCTTTAATAAATAGAGCTCTGGAAAAAATAAGAGACCACTTTTTTTAAGAGACCAATTTTTGCACCAGGAGTGGCATAAAGTAATCCAAAACCAGTGTGTAAGACTGGTGGAGGAGAACATACCAAGATGCATGAAAACTGTGATTAAAAACCAGGGTTATTCCACCAAATATTCAAATATTGATTTCTGAACTTTAGATGCTCTGCATCTTTTTCGTTATTTCTGCAAATAAATGCTCTAAATTACAATATTTTTATTTGGAATTTAGGAGAAATGTCTGTACTTCATAGAATAAAACAACAATGTTTTACTCAAACATATACCTATAAATAGCAAAATCTTAGAAACTGATTTAGACACTGAAGTGGTCTCTTAATTTTTCCCAGAGCTGTATATTGAAAAACACTCATCCTGGATTAGGATGCAAGTTTTAGAACCTCTCAACCAAACATTTCCCTTTGGATCAATCAATACCCCCTATGCTCTTCAATAACCTGTACTGCTAATGCACTCTGTGTGCTTCCATGTGCGTTATGCCACTCAAGGTGCATTCAAACTTTTTTTCACTCACCCAAAAAAGTGACCGCGAAGCCCTCCAGCACGCACGCCCACGTCCCCAGGAAGAAGTAACCGTGGTAATTGGTCATCACGCTTATAGACCCCCCGATCAGAGACACGAGAAAGTCTGCCAGAGACAAGTTCACAATGATGTAGTTCAGCGGCTGCCGGAGCTGCTTGAACTTGTAGGTGACCAGCATGACCATGAAGTTCTCGAAGAGCGAGACCGCCGTAACCAGGGACATCCAGGCGGCGAGCACTTTGTAGTTCCAGGGCGCGATGGTGCGCGAGGGTCCCTTAAAGGGGTCTTCTGTCTGGGACACATCGGCCACTTCTGTGTAGCTGACCCCGTTAACCGCCGCGCCAAATGTATCCATGCTCTAAACGAGGGTTGGGTGAACTTTAACGTAGAATTAGACTACACAGTTAATATGCTGTGCACGCGCCGTTCCGGTGAATCCAGATCATTTAGGCATTTAAGTTCCTCGCCCACAAAACCAGTTATTGCACTGCGCGCGCGACGAACTTCTTGTTGGTTCTTTGCGAGCACTGCATCTCCATAACGGCTCCAGTGGTTGTGCGCATGCAGCCGAAGCGAGCAGTCCTCGTGCAGTTTGAGTACTTGGACCTAAGGGACGCTGCAGAGTGCAAGCGAGGTGCGGACAGTAGCAGCTGCTCCCATTGACTTATGACTTGTTGAGTCTGCGCGCGCGCGTGTCTCCGAGGTCGCCAGCGTTTAGGATGACTGTTGCGCGTCTCCCACAGCTTTATATAGACTGTTAAGGGGTGACCACGCGACAGCGCCAGCATCACTCGTGCCCTCGAGGAACTGCGACGTACTCACCACCCTCTCCACTTGTGGTCGGGGCGCGCGCGGCGAGGAGAGCTTCGAGGAACGTCCGCGCCCACTCTGAATACTACTACTGACTGATAAGAGCAGAGACTGTCTGCGTGCGTAACGGGAGCTAAGCCTGGAGTGCAGGCAGAGCGAAAGAGCGCGCGCGCGGCATGCATGAAAGTGTGCAAGTACGCGTGCAGGGAGCGTATGCATGTGTTTACAGAATGCAGAATGCATGCAGATTAGATTAGAGTGGTTAGAGCGCGTGTAAAAAGTAACGTTGCGCAGTGCATGCAGTAACGCTATTCTTTCACCCATGGAAGAGAAAACTCAACAAGAGAAAGATCAGAAAGAGCGCGTGCGTATACTGTCAGAAACTTCAAGTAGAAACACCGTAAAACAATGCAAGGATGTTATGCAGGGAGTGCACGCGCAACAGAAACTTCTCGAGCTTCACGTAGTCGGACACGCATAGTGTTATATCCACTCTGTCACGGTACGCACACGCTGCAAGGCTTCGCTATAATCTATTAGGAATAAAGTACAAAGCACGGGAGTGGCTTTAAAAGTCTATTTAATTTATAGAACTGCAACATGCAGCAGCTGCTTTTACTCGTGCATGAGTTTTGTTGAGTTACGTGACAGAAAACACAAGAAAATCGATTCAAATGTGTGAGCCTATAAGATCAACTACAAACAAAATATTGATGAAAGGTAATAGAACACAGTCTTGATATGATTTTTATTCCCATACTTCAGAGCAGTCGTGCGTGATGAGATGAGGAAGTGTGTGTGTGTGTGTGTGTGTGTGTGTGTGTGTGTGTGTGTGTGTGTGTGTGTGTGTGTGTGTGTGTGTGTTTGTGTGCGTGTGTGTTTGTGTGTTTGTTGTCTTCATGGCAGGTCCGTTCAAGGGAGTCTGCAGGGTTTCCCCATAACGTCAAAACAAACACTCAGATATCAGGAGTTTTAGGTATCCTTTTTGAGCAAAAATTACTTTCAGTTGAGGTTTGATAACTGAAGTTTACTTCATGCAAAACATTTAATTTGGTGTAGTAAAATAATGAAGATAAATGACACAGACCATTCCTTTCACTCATAATCTAATCACCCACTCCATCAAGTATTTTAACAGAGGTCATCAGTGTTTCACTGATGGTTATGCCCGTTTGACACCTCCACCATCCCAGTCCCTCTCCCCTCCAAGCTCACAACAGACCTCTTATTTAACCAACTTCATTGGTGGCAATGGGTGTATCTAGCCCTTCTAGCACTGTTAATGCTTGTTCAGTTCTTGCATGCCCACCAGTTCCACATAGACTCTTCACACTTAACCAGAAACTGCACAACAAATTATACACTTCCACACTAAAGCAACATAACTCCACACTGGCATCCCTGGTGCTACCAGTTCCATGTCAATTTAACACACGACTTCAACAGTTCTATCAACATATGCCAAAAATAAAGTTAAATGTGCTTTATAAAGAAAAACATGCTATTAAATAAAGTAGGATTTACTTATTTATTTGTTATTTTTTCACCCATATTTGTTCTGTTCTTGGGTTGATTCTCTTTTCAACATGGGAACAGCTGAAGTATGAATGCTTAGGTGAATCTTTTATTTAAAAAACACACTATTCAGACAGAATTACATTTATATGGGCTTCCAGGGTACTTCTGCACTTTGCAGGGCTACCTCTATTTTATTCCTGTCCAGTTTGTTTTCTATGTCATCCTCTGAGAAAATGACTGTTTGAAAACCTACTGACTTTTAATGAACTTGCATCTCTTTGTTTCCTCAAGTCAGTAAAAAAGGGTTCTTAATCACTTTTGTGTCTGATACTTTCTGAATTGCAAAATAAACATTTCCTAAGACAAAAATGAAGTTAAACTGTACCTAGTTTCTCTTTGACTGGTGATAGATCGCGTGAATGTGATTATGTGACAACATGCATCAATCATAGGTCTGGATCTAAGACCTTTATCAATGAGGTGGTGTGTACATGTTTTTTTTTATTTTTTTTTTATTATTATTTTTTTTTTAACAGACATCTTACTGAGAACTTAACTCAATCCATAATATGCTTCTCAATTTTTATGTGTATTATCGCTGTGGGTGTAATCCATATCAACAGATTTATGTTATTTGATCTAAAGCAGTTTAGCCCTACCAATTCATATAAAATGCACTCCAAACAAAATTAACAATGTGTTGTAATTATTTTGCCAAGATGATCAGCGGTTGGCCAGTTTGCTGCTGTTGCACAATTAACCCTGATGGAATATTACTGCTTGCTTGCCATTCAATGTGGTACCACCACCTGCCATGTGTCATTCACCCTCCTGCTGTGATGGAAAGCCTCACGTGGAAGTCAGAGGGACTGTAATGAACTGTCCATTGTCATAACTGCTTTAGTAGGACCACCAATTTTATTTTTCTTACTTATAACTCGAATGCTAAGATGATCATGGCTTCTTTTGTAACTCGGTTTCTTTTACATGCTTGTGGATATTTTTTACTTATATTCCTATTCTATTATGGCTTGCTTGGGCAAAACTTGCTTTCTATTGATTTACATTGTAAAAAGTGCTATGCACATACACTTTCAGACGGTGCAGGTACATTTTTGTTCAGTAAAGGTACAACATGATCCCTCAGGTCTAACTGTGTCTCTTAAAAGAAGAGAAAGCCCCTGCAAAAAAATATAGTCCAAAGGTGTCCCATAACTAAAGATACTGGAAACATCCTTGAGGGTACCAGCCCAGTGACAATTTTTTGTACCATTTTTTTCTAAGAGTATGTATTTGGGTTGCTGTGAAGGTTTAACCCTCCTATTATGTTGATTTGTCAGGAACAGCAATGGTGTGCCTGGGTCAATTTGACCTTGTGCATGTTTAATTATCCAAAAAAAAATCCTAACAAACTGTTTTAATATCTTATTACTAACTCAATTGCTAATTATTATCAATATAGTAAATTTTTTAGTGCAGTGGTTTTCCTCACCCATAACATGAAATGGTTCATTTAGGATAATTCACTCATTTTTAATGAAAAAATTCATGTTCAAACGTTCAAAAAATGTTTCACGTCTTTATTACTTTTGAAAGACCAACATATAAAACACAACAGTTTTACATAACATTGAAACATAACATTGCGATTTTGTTTTAGATTTTGTTTTTGCAAATATGTGCGATGAACCATTTTCATATTATATGTTGATTACACTAATTAAGACAAGCAGAAGAAGTTTCATAATGAAAAAAATACTTTTAACTGTTTTCCCTAGATTTTAAATCTTTAAGACGGATCAATTTGACCCGTGACATAACAGGAGGGTTAAGTAGCTAAGGAGTGTTTCAACCTGGAATCAACCCAGTTAAATGAGCCAAAGTGCAATGTAGCCAATCATAACAGAGGTTAATTACATATCAGTCTCAAAGGCACAGTATCCCATTCTGATTAATTATACAGAAGCAATAGAGCTTAGAATTGCAAAAATGAATTAAGTGGGTTTATCTACCAAAATCGGTCTTAAACAAATTAATTGCATGTAAGGAATATATAATATCTATGAACACTTTGAAATTCCCCCCCCCCCGCTGAGGCTGATTGGGACTATGCTAATGGGTCACATCTCCTGACTTGACATTGTGGCACCCTTTCTTTAGCCGCTTATGGACCAGCTTGGCTCCAATATGTTCACCTCCCCTTGACCCTGTTCTTACATCACCAGAGGCACAATGGCCCACATGCGGATTTGGGTCACAAAACCAGAGTAACAGAAGTTCTACTTGAACAGAACATAAAACCTTCAACCCACTGTATCACACAGCAGCAGCAGTGACACAAGTGGCCTGCTACTGAACTGAATGAAGTGCTGAATCTGATCTATGAGTGAGTTCTCCTCTCCTCTGCTGTTTAGACCTCTAGTGGATCAAGTCTGCCACTGAAATCCCATTTGAACAGCGCACAGTTTTATACTGGGTTATTTATAGAACTGTGAGTTAATATTCGCACTGAAATTCAAAAGCATCACTCTTTGACTCAGACGGGCAGTGTAGTCTACTATAAATGCTGATATTTTAGAAACAAAAATAACTTCAGAAACGCTGGGATACATGAAATGCAGTTAAACCGTGACCTACCAACTACTGCATGGTATTTAAAGACATTTAAAGGGTGGAGGTGGAAGTGTATAGTTCAAATGGTCTGCAGATTTCTATCTTTCTTATATTTGATCCATATTGTAATTTTGGCCTAATTATTTGTACAATTCATACATTTATGAAAAATAAATACACAATTTTTATCCTTAGCATACATGATTAAAGGACCAATATGCGTTATATTTTCTATTCTAACTCAGGATGTGTCATTAGACATTAAGGACACACCTAAAGGAGAACCAAAAGCCAATTTTAGTCTGTAGTTCTCCTTTAAGTTTAAGCACTGGCACCTATTGGCAACAGGCAGTAGGATAATATTTGAATTGTCCATTATGGAGCTATTTGAGTTTAGCCTCTGATCCCCCCCCCCCCCCCCCCTTTGCCCATTCCCCAGTCCTGTTTCCACACCATAGGAACAAATACTTTGTTTCCTTACTTATGTAGAAATGTTTCTGTGGGTAATCTTTACTTTACTGAATAATACTTTTTCAGGTGACTTTTTTTACATCTACTTCTTGCATTTTCATTTAATTATCTGTACATTCTACTCCATAGATTTTAAAAATAGCCTCATTACACGATTTCATTTCAGGTTGTTTTTATTTCAGCTTCTCATTGTTCAGAAAATATATACAGTATCCAATGTTGTTTGAATAGAGTGAATTTTAATGGGTTGGATGTGAATTAAAAACATAATTATTTATTCTTCAGTATATTTGTATTGTATTAAAATGCATTTAGTCTCAGTGGACACATACGCAGCTGTAACAGGGAGCCTAGTGTATCCCAATTTTTACATTTACATTTTAATTTAGCATTATAGTTATTGTAGCTTTTAGAGAAATGTCTTTTGGGGACAAGGGTAGTGCACTATAGGATCCTGTGGCTCAGCCTAAGCTTTTGTCTCTAATGGCATTTTTCCCCTTTCATTACCGGTACTTTTACTTTTATATTTTAGGTAGTTTTAAACCAGTACTTTTACTATTTTAAGTTAAAAGCTTGAGTAGATACTTCAACTTGTACAGAAGTATTTTAAACCGTTTTTTTTTTTATTCATGCAGACAAAGAAAATAAGGAGCCCTAAGCTAAACTGAATCTCGCTATGCTGATTTAAAAATTTGACTATCACACTTTGATTAACAAAGACCTAATGATTGTTGCTGCATTCAAGATATTATTCCTGAACATTGATCCAACATTATTAGAGAGACGTGTCTATGTAACTCAAGCTTTGTTAATTGTGGTGGGTAAACAGTTTGAGTTTTACTGATTGACGTAATTATGTATTATTGTAATTATAATTTTAATTTTTGTTTGTTTATTATATGCGTACATACGTACAATAAATGTAATACTGAGGGTAACTTCCCCACACATGGCATACATTCTATTCTACATAATTATGCCAGTGGTGAATCATACAGACCCCTTTTAAAGCTCTGAGTCATCGTTTTTACCCTCAGCATAAATTAAGAGTTCCACCAGTTTCTTTGTTCTTTTTTTTCTTTTTACAGTTTTACCAGTTCAGTGTATAATAGGAAGCTATAGAATAGAGCAGCCTGTCAGTGGAGCCCAGCGTCCCCAATCTGTCAGGATACATGCAGAGGGGTCTTAGCCTTACTTTCACCTGTGGATAATTTATCTTATGTAGCTCAGAGGAAATTCAGACACAGGTTTTGATTATAAAGCAGTGTGGCCCACTGATTCAGCAGCATTAAACCGTGGGATATAACAGCTATAGGGAGCCTCCAGAAAAATGAAGAGTCATGCACCTCAGAGATCATGATGAATAAGCGCACTATACATATAACAAAAGCAGATTTGTTTAAATTAAAATATAATACACAAACCTTTAAAATGCCTTTAGGATCAGTCTAAGGCCCCGTCCACATGAAGCCGGATATTTTTAAAAACGGAGGTTTTTGTCTCCGTATATCTTCGTCCACACGAGCAGCGTTTCAGAAATATCCCCGTCCACACGGAAATGCCATACCACTCAAAAATGCTGAAATGAACAGCGATTCTCTAGACATTTCAAAGTCAAAGTCAAAGTGTTTTTTATTGTCATTTCAGCTATATACAGAGTACACAGTGAAACGAAACAACGTTCCTCCAGGGACCATGGTGCACATAAACACAGTGTAGACAGAACAATAGTGCAACAGTACAAAAGTGCAGACAGACAATACAACACAATACAGACAAAGAATAATAAATAACAAGCCAGTGTGCAAAAAGTGTGCAAAAAAGACCAGTGAGGTAGTAATTACCTCTATTACACAGTGTGCAATAGAGTCCAGTGAGGTAGTAGGGTTTTTAGTGCTTTCCATTTTCTGGGGTAAGTGGGGTAAGAGTGTGTGTGCATGTACAGAAAAACCATCAGTTCAGTCTCTGCAGTTGAGGATTCTGATGGCTTGGGGGTAGAAACTGTTGCAGAATCTGGTCGTGCTGGACCGGATGCTGCGGTACCTTCTTCCCGAAGGCAGGAGGGAGAACAGTTTGTGTGAGGGATGGGTGGGGTCATTCACAATGCTGGTTGCTTTGCGGATGCTGCGGGTGGTGTAGATGTCCGTGATGGAGGGGAGAGAGACGCCAATGATCCTCTCAGCTGTCCTCACAATACGCTGGAGGGTCTTTGGACGTTTTCTCGTCATTCCTCAGCAAAAACTAATTTTTTTTAATTGTCCCACCATTTTTTCCCCTCCCGATCGAAAATGAAAAGCAGACATGCGCAGACTCGCTGTGTGAAGTCAGCGTTTTCAAAAACCTGCGTTTTCCCCCGTCCACACGGCTCCGCTGGAGCGGAGTTTTCAAAAATCTCCACCTTGGGAGGTGTTTTCAAAAACCTTTGTTTTCAGTGACCAAAAACGCCGTTTTCGTGTGGACAGAAGGCAAAAACAAAAAGACTGAGACAAAAACCTCAGTTTTCAAAAATACTCGGGTTCGTGTGGACGGGGCCTAAAATTTGCTGAATTACACTGATGTGCCACAAGTCATGGGATAGAAGTACATAAATTGGTCATTGTTATCTTGTGGGTGAGGTTGAATACTGTTCAACATGCTGATGACAATGCAATGGGTATTTAATTTACATTTTCCTCTGTCCACAGTGTTGTGTGTAATGGGAATACGTCATAGAAGACATTACCACCCCAAGTGGACAGTGCAGCAATGTCTGGCTTGAATTTGGCCATTTGAAAATACATATGACCCTGGCAAAAAATCACATTCACATCCAGTGCAGGAGGTCCTACATGCATATCCTGCAGGTTAGTGCAGCATCAGTGCAGAATTTTTTAGCTTCCAAGGGACATGGCAATATTAATCCCATGTCACATGACAATTGGCAGGTGAGTGTAAGTCAAATAAACTTATATGACAAGAAAAGAAATAAATCTATATTTTACATAAAAATAGTAAAATGTTTTGTGAAAACAGAACTAAACATGACATTTTGCATATTTAAACTCTCTATACATGTATTTTACCCAGAGTGACCATAATAGTTATAAGAAGATACAAATGAAATTTTTATGAAGGGCAAATCTTTATGAAGGGTTCTAATTCCTGCCGTCACTGAAGGTGAGAAGAACAAACCGCGCTGAAACTTTTCCTGCCTTCATCCCTTTGTGGATGCCTGCTTTGCCCCTTTTTGATCCTAACTCCCCGTCACAGCTCAGTACCGTTGGAAGAAAATGAAGATTTATTGCCTCTGATGGCTCGATGGTCCATGCTGGCTTCTTTGCAGATGTTCAGTGTAACCTTTAGAAAGTTAACAGCTCGGAGGTATTTGTCCATTATGTAATGTTCATAAAGTACAGTTCATTGCAACTTTTAATATGTTAACTCTTTCTCAGTTTCTCAGTGTTAAACATAATCCTCATCTCCCTGCAAAACCTGGAACAGTTTGAAATAGAGAACCAATTCAAAATGTAGATGCACCTACCTATAGAACAGTGTTTCACAATCTTGGTTTTGGTGCAGCATTCCTTGCATATTTATTGTTTTCACTTCTTTCAACACATCTGATTCAACTAATCAATTCAATCAATTCACCAATCAGTCCTTTCAGAATTGCATTGGATGTGTTTAAGTAGGAAAACAACTAAAATGTGCAGGGTGGGATGCCCCCTGGACCAGAGTTGAGAAATATTGCTATAGAAGAGCCTTTCTTAGGCTAATATTACATTATTCACATTTTAGAATTATTATAAAGATATCACAGGTTTATCCATCCGACTCAATCAACTGTGATGTGTATTTTCTCCAAGTTTCAATACTATAAGAGGTCTCTCAGGTTATGCTGAATAATGCTGAGGAGTTCCTTATTTTTATTATTCTGTCCATTTTACCCTTACATTTATGGCATTTAGCTGACACCTTTATCCAAAGTGACTTGCAAGGTTATGTTATGTTAGGAGTCTTGCCCAAGGACTCCTATTGATGTAGCGCACCGTAGCCACCCAGACCAGATAATGTAGTAGTTATCCACTGCGCCACACCAACCACTTTTTCAATGCACCAGTCCCAACTGAGAACAAAGCCACCCCAGAGAATGATGCTACCACCATCATGCTTAAGAGCTGCTATAGTGTTATTTTTGCCAAACCTAAATGTAGATAAAGAGTTGATGTGTCTTCTTTTTGACCTGGCCAAGGTGGATTCATATCTCAATACATCTGTTTGTGTAGAGAAGAATTAAGGATCTTGGAGCTTCTTTGAATTTCCCATTGCCCCTTTTATGTGGATGCAGTAAAGCTACCAGCTTTAGAATGATAGATTGATTCATGGCCAATAGTATGAGGTTAAAATGCCTTGACTATGGCAAGTTAAAAGATAATTTTGACATTTCTGCACTGAACTAAATTATTCATTCCTATTTGATTGGTGGTGTATATTGAACTGAATGATAATTCCAAAATGCAAATATCACATTCAGCCCTTTAAAAGGCTGAACCCCCCAAAGGGACTTTTGCTCCTGTTCAATATTTTGACATTGATTCATTCTTTCTAACCATGTGAAAATATGCTCAATTCAAAATGTAGATGCACCTACCTATAGAACAGTGTTTCACAATCTTGGTTTTGGTGCAGCATTCCTTGCATATTTATTGTTTTCACTTCTTTCAACACATCTGATTCAACTAATCAATTCAATCAATTCACCAATTTTACTAAATTATTCATTCCTATTTGATTGGTGGTGTATATTGAACTGAATGATTATTCCAAAATGCAAATATCACATTCAGCCCTTTAAAAGGCTTAACCCCCCAAAGGGACTTTTGCTCCTGTTCAATATTTTGACATTGATTCATTCTTTCTAACCATGTGAAAATATGCTTGCATTTTGTATGAATTATTGAAGTATTATAGGTTTGAATTTGAACATAATGAAAGACATCAACAATACAATATTGCTGTTGCTCAATGAGGCAACATGCATGGGCAGTCATATGAGTACACTCACTCGCATTCTCATAATTAATAGTATGCTCTCACATTAGCCATAACTTTTATTATCTTACTCTTCCTGTGCAGTTTTTTTGTTCTGCTATTTGTTGTTCATTTCGGTGTCATTCAGAGGAGGATGGGGTCTTTGTATGTCTCTTTCTTCCTCTTGATGTAAGATGAGTATTTTTTCCTTCCTGTTGCTGCGGTATTTATTATAAAAGGGTTGGCCTTGGATCTCTGTAAAGCTGCATTAGATGCAGTAAGTGTTTTTGTAAGACTTTCAAATTGATTTGTGTTGTCAGATCTCTTTTTAAATAAATGTAATGCAGTTTAGATTTAGAAACTGAACTTAAATTTCTGAACTAAATTTAAGAATATTTCATGGTATTTTGACTGTTGCGACACTGTAAAAAGGTAATCAATGTAAAATTTAGAATTTACTTCAAAAGCACTGGTAAACTCCTTAATATGAGTTAACCCAGAGCTATAGAAATTTTAAATATATATATAAAAATGAACCAACAACATTTATCATTTTGGCATTAAAACATAACAGCCAAATAAGCATACACTTTTTCATGTAATACTATAAAGATTTTTTTTTTATATTCAAGCCTTACCATATAATGTTTGTGTATAAAAAACAATTACATACTACTACAAGAAAGCATGATCTCAGACACCAGTACAATAAAATATATATAGTATTGTAGTTAAAAATATATACAAAAATAATAAAAAAGTAGCCAGCAGCATGTTGCCATGTCTGGTGTCATATTATAATTCATGTTACGCAACACCGGGATGCCACTTATTTTCTCACCTCTTCAATGTCAGATGTGCTTTTGTCTCGTTTTTATGACATCCACCACTGTTTTTAGCGATTCTTGATATTTTTTATTAAAAAAGCCCAGAGGAACAGTGGGTCACTTTCTTATTGCACAGTTTGTTTTCTCACTTCAAGCGGACCACACTTCAGTTCCATCCATCTGTCCATATTTCCATTCCTCCACCCTTCATTTTATATGAATCCACCCACTGATGTGACCCCTGAAGAGGGCACTAATGAACTTTAATTTTCATTTGCATTACATTATCTCATAACAGAAATGTCACATGTCCTCTATCTCCTGGTCAAGGCCAGGGAGCTCTTGGCCTCTGTATCTGAAAGTGCCTACTCATATAAATGGCTTTATTCTTACTCTCCATCTATACCCACTCTCAGCTGCTCTTATTGTGAGTATGAATGTATGTATTGAAACAGACACTCGACTAGGCTGCTACAGAGAGGCAGTAGAGTCGAGAGCCACAGAGTAGCTGAGGGTTGGGAATCAGGAGCAGAGGCAGTGACCTGTGGAATTGGCTGATCCAGGTCTTTCTCTAAGTCCTCAGGATTGGAAGGGAATGTGTCAGTTTCTGGGTTACAGGGAACATGGGAAAAATGTCAAGATGATGGTGAGAGCTTGTTTATCCTCTGATAGTAATCTCAGACTCTAAAACATCACCTCTAAAACAAGCCCCCTGCCTGTCTGACAGAGACAAGCTGTATTCCTCAGCCTCATGTCAGCAAGTAAAGGTTATGAAAGAAAAAACAACTCTCCAGGCTAGAAGTGCTGACCATAAAGTTCGGGAATGTTCAGTTGCAGGGAGGAAAAAAGTTTTTTTGTAAAGGTTTTTCCAACAGATTTTAAATATTACTATAATAATTTCTTATTTTATTTATTTATTATTATTATTATTATTATTATTATTATTATTATTATTATTATTATTATTATTATTATTATTATTGGTATTATTATTATTCAGCTGGCACTCATTTGTATATCCTCTCCATTACTAGTGATGCCAAAACACAAGGAGGATAAAGACTAGTACATGCCTCCTCAGACAAATGTGAAGTCAGGCACCGCATCTTTTTCGAACCGCAGCTGATGTAGTATTGCTGAGTAGCATCACAGCGCACTTGGTTCTAATATATATATCAGCTCACAGACGCCTCGTGCTGATCGACATCGTTTTAGGAGTGATGAGAAGAATAAGGGTGCCATCTACCCACTCAGAGAGAGCAAGGCCAATTGTGCTCTCTCTCGGGGCTCCAGCAGCTGATGGCAAGCTGCATGACTGGGATTTCAACCAGCTATCTCCTGATCATAGTGGAAGCACTTTAGACCACTGTACCACTCCGTCAAAATCGTACAACCACCTTCTTTATACTACACTCTTAGTACATTAATTCAGCTGCACTGTGCATATTGGAACATTTTGTAGTTCTATCATTAGAGACTGTAGTCCTGTATCTGTTTCTCTGCATTCTTTATTATCCTCCTTTCACCCTGTTCATCAACAGGGTAGACCATCTCAGAGCAGGTTTATTTCGTTGGAGGGTCATACCTGAATGGTAATGGTGTGTTAGTGTGTGTTGCACTGGTATGAGTGGATAAAACACAGCAGTGCTGCTGGAGTTTTTAAACACCTTTGTGCTACTGCTGGACTGAGAACAGTTAATTAGCAACATCCTGTGAGCAGTGTCTGGTGCAACAGCAGCACTGCTGTGTCTGATCCACTAGTACCAGTGCAACACATACTGACACAATCCAATCACGGCACTGCTTAAATATATTAATTTAATTATATAAGTATAAAGTAATGTTTTCCCTCATATTTCCACTAACAAATATTAGGTGTTAGAAACATGGTTAATATTTTTGTAGAAATAAATTGTGCTCTCCTGGTAGTATTACTGTCAGTAGGTGAACATCTTAAATCATGTATAATTTACAGAAAAAAACAAGCAAGCATGAAAATGACTTAAGGCAAAAAAAGTTTTGACACATCTTTGATACATCTGAATCATCATTCACAGGGACTGCACACTCACAGCTACGCTTTTTACGACATACAGTCTGAAGCTGAGATTGCAGCTGAGGAGAGGAACAGAGACTGTGGAGGGTTTGCCTGACTGATTTAGGTATTGACTTCATCCTCAATAGTGTAATCAATATCTAATAAAGTTCTAGACTCTTTCTGTCTATCAAAAGCTGATGTCAAAAGGGAATACCCAGTGGAATTCACCAAGAGCTGTGTAGCAATAATACACTGGCATGCACATCTGACTTCATGTCATTCACAGGAGAAGGCAGTGCTTGAGGGTAAATCTGTTTGACTTTCTGGCGAGAGCAGCTCAGTAGGGTGAACCTGAAACATCACGCTTGAATAAGTTTGTGTTGGGCTAAAATCCTCCCGAGACCATCGGTTACCTTCAGCTTAGACCTGGCAAATGTATCAGCTGTGAAAAGATACCTTTGCCCAGTGTCTATTCAGAGAAAGAACTGTCTGTAAAGAATAAGTGTATGAAGTTTATATCATGAATATGATTACAGAACGTCTATGAGATTCCTCTGCTCTGTGATGGTCTATCCTGTGGGTTCTTGACCATTAAACAACAGGGTGAAAGGAGGATAATATTGTATGCAGAGAAACAAAAGGCCTACAGTCTCTAATAGATGTTCCCTGATGTGACAATTTCTTCAAAGTGCCAGTAAAGGAACAATTGGTAAAGCAACAATTGTGTGACATTATCTGGCAAAAGTGTGCAGTCCTTTGGTAATGCAAGAGTGATCACTAGAGTAATGAGACAGTTTTAAGCACCCATAGTAGTACAGTGTGTGGTAAATCTAATATTATATGTGGTATACTATTCATTTGGAACATGCAACTTGCAAAACGAGACAGTAATGTCAGTTTTTTTTGTCAAACTGCCTCAAAGAAAAAAACAGAGCATTTATCTTTACCAATACAATTTAGCTCAGCTTCCATAGTCACAAGCTGGAGAATATATTGATCGTGATTTAAGTAGCTGGACACATGAGGCAGGTGTGTGCGTGTATGTGTGCGTGTGTGTGTGTGTCAACAAGCAAACAAGAAAAAAGTTAACTCATGGTAAACATTAGCTTGTGTATAAAGGGACAAAGTAGTAAATCTTAGGGCGTTTTCACACCAGCACTATTTGGTCTGGTTAAAATGGACTCTGGTTAGTTTGTACCTTTAGTGCAGATTGATATGAGCAGGTGTGAAACAGTAACGCATGCAGATCAAAACAACTGGACTGAGATCAGCTAGAGCAGGACAAATATCAAATATAGTCATTTTATTTGAGTTAAACTGCTGATAAGGTGCAGTTTAATCTGATATATTAGCCAGGTAAGGCTAGTTACCACAGCTATGATCAAATGCTGTGTCTGCTTCATGCTGTTTACACGCGTGATCTGTGCTGCGTTACTACTCGAGTCACAGCCGAGAGACTCTGTTTACTATGTGTACATCTGCGCTGCACATCCAAACACTGTGTTTAAAAAAGCGCTGCATTTCAGCGTTTAATGTTAAAGCAGCTTTAAAACTGCACAGATATATGTGTTGGAACACTTCTTGCTATATTAATTGTCTTGCTCATGCGCCAGACAGCTCTGACTAATCAATGCCGACAATGTGCTCACGTGGTTTATTGGTGCGCATTTTGGTAATACAAAAAAAAAGAAACTCCAGAAAAAAGATAAAAGGTCTAAGGGTGCTTTCATACCGGCCTTGTTTGGTCCGGACTTTCAGACTGGTCCGAACCGAAGTAGCGGGTGTGAAAGGTCCTGTGGTCCATAGTCCAGATCAAAGGACCTAGTTTTAGTTTGATCAAATTGGGTGATCTTGGTCCAGATCAACTGAAACTTGGTTCAACTTGTTTGGAGTGTGAACGTATTTTTCAACAGTGTTTTTTAGTTTTCTATCAATTACAGGAACTTTAAACAGGCTATCATGAACCAACAACAGAAAAGGAAAAAGAACTGCTGTCATGGCAAAAATCTGACTCCCTTAAACATGCATGTGCATTACACAGCAGTATGAGTGCAAACGTTTACCCTTGAGACCTCTGTATCTACTGTAACTGTAGATTAATCTTTATTCATAAACAGAAATAAAAGGAATCTGAGAGGAGTCTGTTATGCTCATTCTGCTGTGCGGATCCCATGCATGTGAAGGACGCTGTATTTGGAACAGCACTTGGAAAATTCAAATATAAACAATGTAAGAAGCTTGGTTCAGACTTTGGTCCTGACTAGGGATGCACCAATACCACCTTTTCTTTTCTTTAATAACTATACCAGTGCCAGAAACCTATAGCATTCCTTTTAGGTAAAGGCATCCCAATAAGATACAATATGCTTGAAAGAACAGCATTTACTGGTTCGGCATCAGTTTTTGCACTCTTGTCTCTGTTGTTTCTCTTTAATTCCTCCAAGTAACACTGCGAGGTTACATTACTGTTAGTTTGTTTTATAAAGGTAGTATTTTAATTTCTTTTTCTGGTGCGCACCATCTGTATTAGCTTTTCTCGCTTTATTCTCCCACTTCTCACCGCCTGTATACCAAACTGCAATTACAGTTATACTTCTCTAGTGCAGAACATAATGCTGGCAAACTGAGGCATCTCTCCCACCTCAAACAGTGTAAATTATGAGATCTTTTCTGAGACTGTGTTCTCCAGTTTAAGGTAACTGATGATATGCTTTTAATTGGAGTCTCTCTCTTGTGGCCATAATAATTCAAATGTCTCATTATATAGAAAAGGGAAATCTTGTGACATTTTGTGGTATTCCCTTGGCTAACATTTAGGAAAGGTTAATCCAAGATGTATGCCATAGGTGTGTGTGTTTTAGATGAAAAGCTTGTGCTACAATACTGGTAATAAAAACGAACAGTTCCGCAACTACACTTCATTTTGTCGTCATCATAAAGGTTACAGCGCTATGAATGTAATCATCGTATCACAGCATGCACAGAGCTATAAGGACAATTAGGCTAAAGTCATTATTCTGGGTATGTGCTGCCTACGTCTCAGCAATGTAGATAACCAGCATTCAAATGCCACCATTAGAAAATGTATCTATCTTGTGTTACATTACAATATGTTACCTTTCAGTAGAATTCAAAATTTCACAGAATGATCAATTATAGTATGGCCAGGTGTCATGAATTGTGAATAATAACTGTAATACAATAGCAGTAAAATGTTTTTTAGAAAGGTCTCCATTTCTGTGCCTTTAATATTTTACTGTGTGTTTTATTAATTTTGCGAGGTGTAAATGAGAGTCTGCTAGCACCCTCTTGAAGGTGCTGGGTAAAATCAGTGTGTTTATGTTTGTGTGTGAGGACAGTGAGGTGGGAAGGTGTCTGACTGTCTCATGTAGCTCACCAAAGATGCAAATAACCAGCAGTAGCATCTGCTGTACAGGTAGGGGGGAAACGCTTAATACCAACCTGAGACTCCAATAATTAAAGAGGCCAATCTAGATGAAGGACATCAGTGCACACACACACATGCAAACATGCTCTGAGACAGAGACACACACATGCAGACATGCTCTCAGACAGAGACACACACATGCAGACATGCTCTCAGACAGAGACACACACATGCAAACATGCTCTCAGACGCACACAAGCCTTTTAAGGTTACATGCTTGTTTACATATGTAGAGTATTGTTGTTTGTGAATGCATGCTTTGCTAGAAGAAAATCATTTGTAAAAGTAACTAAAGATTGATGACCTTAGCAGTAAGATACTGGGGCCCTGAGGGCAACTTAAATAACCTTTTTCACTATTTAAGTAGACAGAACATGTCTGAAAAACAGGAGACATGCCAAAAAAAAATACTTTTCAAATTGACACTTTTTTTTTTAAATCAGAGAATACATTTATTTTACCTTTTATTTTACATTTATTTTTATTTATTTATTTTTTTATCTAAAGATATTAGAAAACATGTACTTCATGTATTCCTTTTTTATATATATATTTTTTTAAATTCATCATTTTAATCACAGCCTAATTTTTAGCTCATTATTGAACTTATTTTCAAAACAGGTGCATTCCAAAATCAAAGTACAGCACAGTGCATTTAATGACTTCATGAAATGTATTCATATTTTTAATAAGTAGTTTTGACCAGAAGAGTATTGTCAAGGGTTGAATTTTACTTTGCAGCTAGTTAACAGTCAGTTCTTGAGGATGATTGTTGGAAGCAGGAGAAATGGGTAAAAATAAGAATCTAAGACACTCTAATATCCAAATTATGATGGCTAAACAACTGGGTCCAAAACATCAGTCAAGTCTTGCAGAGTGTTAAAAATTACATAATTCTATATAATGTACTGGTATGATTACATAATCATTAATATGTTTAGTAGAAGTAAGAGTAACAGTAATGCTGATTCACTATGATGGCGTCACCGTAGAGTGAAATCACATTAACTAAGCTTTTCTTCAGAACAGAAAAGAGGATGAAAGACTAGCAGTCTTCAAATGACAGCCCACTGGTGGAAACCCTTATTCACCCTCTAACCCAACACCAAGAGGGTGAATAATGCTGGAGGAGGCACCACACCTAAATCCCATTAAACTAAATATACAAATAAAACATAATAGCACCCTATAAATACACACATAAATATGATATAAACTCCCATAAATAACCCTAACAAAAATAAATAGATGGCCTGCTGAGAACTCTTCATTATATATACATTAGAATGACACAGAGATGTAATTTGAGGGAGTAAAGAATTGCAGGTGCTTTGAATGGAGGACAGAAAATGTTCAATTGAGCATCAGCCATTAATCTCTTTGGGTTTCTCAGGGTTTACCACAACCAATATAGATTCAACCTGGAATTTCCTCATTAATCAGTTGAGCATCTATTAGCTTCCAGACTGCAATATACACACAAGCCCTGCAGAGGCCCATAGAGAACAAAGAACAATATACAGCAGTAGTGTACACATAAGGCTTAATCATGTCTTACACTAATACATAACTGATATTAAAATAATTATTCCACAACAAAAACGAATGTGTCAATAGAGCATCAGTCACACGCTGAGTGGTAGTTCTACATTCATCAGGCATCAGCAATGAACAGATACTTAGAACGCCTTATTTACTAGTGTTTAAATATGTAAAACCTGTCCACAATCTTCTCCTCTATAGCCCTGTCTGGACGGGGGTCTCAGGGGGTGCTGGGGTAGTTTTCTCTTTTATGGGGTTCCTTTGTGATTTTATTCCCGTCCGGACCGATCATGTATGTGTTTTTTGAAGACATCTGAGAAAAACACAAGCTGAAAAATCTACTGTTTTTAGCAGAACTCTGTGGTACTCCTGTAATTTTAGTTTTTAGGTAATAGAGTTTTGTCATGCATTTAATTCAATAGCTATTTGTCCACTGCTGTGCACCGTAATTACACTTTGGGTGCATGTTTCCACGGAGATCCACATAAACACAACAGTGAGTGAAAATGGAGGAGCCACTAAACGTGATGTCGTGTTTTTTCTTTCTTTTTTTTAAGCAGTCCAGATGCAAAAGTTTTGAAGTGTGAAATATTTTTCGCATACGTCTCCTTGAGAAGCGAATCCCGTCTGGATAGGGCTTATTAACATGTGTATGATGTCTATTCAGCAGTCTATATGCTAATAGTGCATAAAACTGTCCAGTATGTCTTTTTATGAAACCTGTGTAAGGCAGAGGCCCATAGAGAACAAAGAGCAATATACAATATACATGCCAACTGTAACCTACAAAGCTGTATGACGGCTAAGCTAATAAAGCCTAGCGAAGGGAATTGCATGTAAGAGCTGTAATAGATTTCATTATTAACTCACATAGAGACAAGACAAGTCTTTATAAAGATCATCCAGCCCTCCTTCCTTCCCTCTTGAGTCTTTAAGAAAATCAATATGAAGGCTTGCCTGTGTTTTCACTCTGGCTTTCTTTCTGTTGTGCTGTATAAGTCTCTGCAGTGGAGTGGTCTTACCATTCAGTTGAAAGTCACCGTCCATACAGGAAGGACTGATGTTTACAGTAATAAAATGGATTATTGCAGAGTCATTTAATGTTCTTTTACCATTCTCTACCTTATGTTTTAAAAACAACCTTGTGACAGTGACTGATCAGGAAAAATCTAATTATGAAGAAAATGGAATGCAGCATTGTTGAAAACTGATTCTGTGTGCTGGATAAATACCCTTTGTGCTACACGTAAATGAGCAAAATTATGCCAAGTATTTGGATCAGTTATTTCTTAAGCGAAGTCATGTGCTGCAGTCTGTTTACTTCAGATGTCAGAGCTAGGACTTACATCACATCATAACTGATAATATTCCAGATGATGATAAACATTCACGTGTGTTTCAAAACTAGGTTTTGAAAAAAAAAAAAAAAGACTAAAGACTTTGAAGTTTACCATAACTGGATTGTTTTATACTAGTGTTTCATGGCAAATCCAGTCAAAATATCTTTAAGTTTTATAAACACTTAATAGTTATATGACTCTAATAATAGATATATTACCATTCAAGTGGTCATATAATCAGCAAGCTCTGATTTGTGAGATCAGATTAATGCCTAGAAAAAAATTATCATTTACAAATCCGATAAAGGCAGCAGAACAGATCCTTGTATAAAAATGCTAATTTGCATCTTTGCAGCAATGCAGAAACCATAAAAACAAGGATCCATATTTGCCAGTATTGCCTGACTCAAAAATTCTGATTTCTAAACACATTATTGACAAAGCCTGATTTTCTGCAGTTATGAAAACACTCAGTAAAATGTTTCCAGTGCCACTTGCTACAACACAACTTCAAAGAATTATTAGTACATCACATACTCATGCTTCATGGATGAAAAATTAATCTCCTCCTTAAACTCTGCACCTATTTTGTTTTCAAATGTAGGTTTACTCAATGCAGCCATAAACTTGTATTGTAGTTTCAGCATTTAACAGTTATGCCTTTTCAGGATCAGTTCATCCTCTACTCACTAAACTGTTCAGAGTATCTATTAAGGGTCTTCATACACATTTGACCTAACAGATCCAAAATACCCACTAACAGTTTTTAGTTAGTAGAATGTTTTCTGAACATTACAGTTAATGTTCTTAGAACATTTTATCTGTCAAGTTTTCTTTTTTTTATTTAACATTTTTAGATGTTCTGCAATGTCACTTATATTTTTTTTACTCATGATTTAGTTTTAAGGTTTAGGAGTTCACTTTTAACTTTTTTTATGATGTTAGTATTAATCTGTGTGACATTATGTGAGAAACATTCTAATAACATTGTAATGCAAACCATTATTATGTCACCGTTTTCAGAACGTTCCTGGAAATATATTTCTGGAACATTGCGTGGTAACGTTCTTGTAACGTTCTCTGTTAGATGGGATTCTTTCAGCCACATTCAAGGGCAGTCATAAAAACCAACAGGCTGTATCCAAATCATGTTATTTTTTAGGTTAGTCAGGAAAAACTCAAAACACAAACAGCAAATTAGGTTGGAAAAAGTAAATTGAGAAGTGATTTAAATGGAAAATGCGAAAACATTTAAGGTAATGCAAATGTCTTATTTCTTTACTTTGAGTATGTCCAGGCCTACATTTATTAGGCCATTACATAAAAATAACTCTCAACTTGTGGCAAAAAAGTGATTTTAATGGCTGCCTTAACAGCTTCTAACTACTTTGAAATGGTTGTTTTGTGCCAGACACTCTGCTAACACAAGGCAGAGAAATGTGCACATTAATCAGCCATAACATTAAAACTACCTGCCTACTTTGAGAAGGGCCTCATCATGACATAAAACAGCTCTGACCCATCATGGCACGGACTCCATGTGGCAAAGCTTGCAGTAACGATTTCCATTTCGTTCCTCTCTAACCTTTTTCTGGTCCAGTTATCTAACCATTACAATTTGCCATTTGCAAAGTCACTGAGACCTTTCTGACGTTTTATTTTGTACAATAAAATATAATTTTTTTTAACTTTCTGAGATTAGAACTCATATAGATTTGATTTATTGATTAACCTTAAATGTGTGTGAGGATCAGTTGTGTCCATAGAAAAGTAATCAACTAATAATTTTAGATCTACAAGCAGGTTTTTTTTTTATATAATTTTATTTCAATTTTTTCCCAGTTTCTCCCCAAATTTGCACGGCCAATGACCCAACCCACTCATTAGAAGCATCTAGAAGCAGGTTTGGGATTTTACAAGATAAAAAAATACAGAATGTGTTTGTATGTGGTATGGTTTGAATGTGGTATGTGAGAGAAAGAGAGACAGAAAGAGTATTATCCTGAATATTTGACAAGAACGCATACATTTCTCTCCAGCAACTCTTCTCACCAACCAGACCACCTGTCAATCAAGATACGAGACAGTGCTTTATCACGTACCCTATTACTGGTTAGTGTGTGTGACAGCGCTGACAGTGCAGGACGTACAGCAGGAGCAGTGCAGCACACGCCGGATGCAGAAACAGTGAGAATCAGTGAGAATCAGGAAACTTCATGGCAGATAAAAAAGAAGAAGAGCAGAGACTCATTTCCTTTTCAAAGGACAAAGCCTGGAGAGTTTAGTGAGACGGTTTGACACTTGAAAGCTGACTTGAAACAGTGCCTTCATTTGTGTCTTTAGAAGTTTAAAAATAACTTCCATAGTTCTTAATGGCACTGCTGGATCACGATACCTGTTCAGCAGAATTAATATAGCTGATATGCTGTTATCTATATTCTCTATAACCTCATATCCCCACAGCCAAACCCCTTAACTGTCAATAAGAAGTCGATGTAAGGGACTTCCGGATTGGGACATGTAGGAGCAAGACGCGAGAACGAGGGTCTCCTGGGATTTTGACTAAAATCACCTAAAAACACCTATATACACGACTTTACACCGAAGTAATAGTATTCATTATTCATTAAAACGGCTAGTTCTAGGTTACTAAACATGTCTAAGAAAGATTCTGAGAAGAAGTGCAGCCGAACGCTAAGTAGTAAAGTGGCTAACATGGCGGCAGCTGCTAATGCCGAAGACTTCGGTATGATATTGGCGGCAGAGATGGAAAAACAACGCAAACATTTGAAACTGGACATGACGTCTCTAATTAATACATCGCTGGCACCTATCCAGGCATCTATAGCGAGTTTCCAAGAGACGGCGGATAAACTGGAAAAGAGGGTCGCCGCGGTGGAGTCCACAGCAGGTGACAACTTTGATGCGCTGTTCAAGGCTGAGCAAGATATTACGGAACTGAAAAAGCTAAACGCTACACTGATGGATCGTATTGATGACCTGGAGAACCGGTCTAGGAGGGTGAATCTTCGCATCATTAACGTGCCTGAAGGTAGCGAAAAGAAAGCAGACAACATGGTCACGTTCGTCTCAACTCTCTTGAAGAATTACATGGGAGACACCCTCCCTTCACTACCCAGATTGGAACGAGCCCACCGGATTTCGCTACGGAGACCTAAAAAAGGCAAGCCGAGTCCGAGACCCATAGTCGTTTTCCACAGCTTTCAAGACCGCGAGCGAGTTCTGAAATGGGCAAGGCAGAACGAAATTATCTATGAGGAACACACCCTGAGATTTTACCCCGATCTCAGCACTCATCTCTCAAGGAAGCGCGCAGCCTTCAAGAACGTCAAAGCGGCCCTTTACAAGAAAGGAATTCAGTTTAACCTACTCTACCCTGCCTGCCTCCGTGTTAATTACGGCAAGGAAACACTACTGTTCGAGACTCCTGCGGAGATTGAGACATTCTACTCTCAAAGGGTTGAGGGAAACCCAGATATCCGGGCTGAGTCGGAGGAACAGGAGTAATTACGCAACATATCCAGCAATGGGTAAAGTAACCTAAGCGCATTTGATGTTGGGGGAGAAAAAAAAAAAAACAGCTGTGTACTGTTAAATCAGGCTTCGGTGACTGTTCTTGGTTCGCTATCTGTAAGCCTGAGTTTTCACTCTTTCATTCAACTGTGAACAAATACTTCAGGTTATAGGTTGATTCCCCCTTATTTTATTTTTATTTTTTTAAATTTCTTTATGTCTTAATTCAGGAGTTCTCTCAAGAGTGAGGTTATTGAACGAAAGTTTTTGGAAGTATCAGAAGAGGGAAGAATCCTGCGTGCTGCTATTTTAGCAGAGTTAGGAGGGATAGCACTTTTTGGGGATGAATCGGTAAACTGGACCCTTTATACTTGTATTCTTGTGGACGGTAAGCTTTTTGTTTCTTACTGTGTACCACTAGCTTCAATGGTGTTAGGTATGACTGACGTTTTGCACGTTAAGGGATACAGGATATTATTATTTGCAATGTGTTCAATGTGTGGATATGGCTAATAATAATGCAATTTACGCTGGCTCAGCCGTGAGGTTTACATCCTGGAACGTTAAAGGCCTCAATGGCCCTGTAAAGAGAGGTAGGATACTCTCTCATATTAAAAATCTGAAAACAGATATTGCTTTTCTTCAGGAAACGCATTTAAGCAATTCAGACCAACTGCGCTTAAAGAAACACTGGGTGGGCCAAGTGTTCCACTCTAGTTTTAACAGTAAATCAAGGGGTACAGCAATAATAATGCATAAAAAAAATCCTGTTTATTACTTCCAGCTTCATCTCTGACCCACAAGGCCGGTATGTCATAGTATCAGGGACTCTGTATCAGACCCCTGTATTAATGGTAAATATCTATGCCCCCAATTGGGACGATGTGGGATTTGTGCAAAGAGTGGTTTCTCAGCTGCCAGACCTTGACACAAACCTGTTGATTTTGGGGGGAGATTTTTAATTGCGCAATGGATCCTAATTTAGACCGGTCTAACCCCAAAGCGCTAACCCTCTCCAAAATGGCTGCTGGGTTTTCAGAATTTTTCAGTCATGCTGCATGTGTGGATCCATGGCGACATTTAAACCCACATACTAAGACGTTCTCTTTCTTTTCAAATGTGCATCACACTTATTCTAGGATCGATTATTTTTTTATTGACTGAAGACTCTTCAATTCAGTAGAGACAGTAGAATATTTAGCCATTGTAGAATCAGACCACGCTCCCATAGTAATGAATCTCATTTTTCGCCAAAACTACAGCTATCGTCCTCAGTGGCGTTTTAATACCACACTACTGTCAGATAACACATTCTGCACTTCGATTGAAGTAGCCATCAATAGATTTCTGGAAACTAATAGAGCTGATGATGTGTCCCCATCACTGTTATGGGAAACCCTTAAGGCTTACGTTAGAGGAGAAATAATAGCATATTCTTCTTATATTAATAAGGAAAGAAAGAAACAAAAACAACAGTTGACTGAAGCCATATTTGAATTAGATAAGAAAAACTCCACATCCCCAAGCGCATCACTTCATAAGGAAAGAATATCCTTGCAAACACAATACAACTTAATATCTACATTTGAAACAGAACGACTTATTATGAGATCGCAAGGGTTATACTATGAGCAGGGAGAAAAATCAGGACGTCTCTTGCCACATCAACTTAAGTCTAAGTCGGCTGCACAGATTATATTAGAAATTGAAGATGAAATGGGAAGGACCACAACAGACCCCTTAATAATAAATAATATTTTTAAAGATTTTTACTCTGATTTGTATAGTTCAGAATCTTTAAAGGACACAACATTGTTTCATAATTTTTTCAAAAACTTGGAAGTCCCTACCTTGTCTTCTAATCATAGAGAATGTCTGGATGAACCAATTTAACTGGGGGAAGTCAGCTTTGCCATCTCGGCCATGCAAAACGGCAAGTCTCCAGGGCCGGATGGCTTCCCGATCGATTTTTATAAAAAATTCTCTAAACAACTAGCCCCGCTGCTGTTAGACATGTTTGTTCACGCACTGTCAGAGGGCAAATTACCCGACTCTCTTAATGAAGCAACCATAACTCTTCTGTTAAAGCCAGGCAAGGATGCATCTAAGTGTGGGTCATACCGACCAATATCTCTTTTAAACACAGATATTAAAATCCTCTCCAAATTACTAGCTACACGTTTGGAAAAATCACTGCCACATATCGTTTCACCTGACCAAACAGGTTTTATTAAAAATAGACATTTATTTTCAAACATAAGACGTCTCTTGAATGTGCTATATGGCCCCTCATCAACCAATGTTCCAGAAATTGTGGTGTCTTTAGATGCCTTAAAAGCATTTGACCGTGTGGAAATGGACTTCCTCTTTTATGTCCTAAAGAAATTCGGTTTTGGTGAGACGTTTGTCAAGTGGATCCAACTACTTTATTCTTCCCCCCAAGCTTCAGTTATTACGAATAATATCCGCTCCCAAAATTTTCCTCTGTATAGAGGCACCAGACAGGGCTGCCCATTGAGCCCTTTACTATTCACACTGGTTATAGAACCACTAGCCTTGGCTCTTAAATCAACACCCTCAATAAGAGGTATCAGAAGATGGGGATTGGAATCAAAGTTGTCATTGTATGCAGATGATTTATTGCTTTACATATCAGATCCATTGAACTCCATTTATACAATTATTTCAGTGTTGCATAATTTTGGTCAGATCTCAGGGTATAAACTTAATCTAACAAAAAGTGAATGCTTACCCATAAACAAACTAGCTATGCAAATTCCAGACCATGCTCTACCATTTCATATTTCTAGGTCAGGATTTAAGTATTTGGGTATCTACATAACACCTTCATTTAATAATCTCTTTGATGCAAATCTAACACCACTCATGTCTAAGTTGGACTCAGATTTGCCAAGATGGGATGTTCTACATTTAACCGTGGCAGGCAGAGTAAACTGCATTAAAATGAATGTTTTACCGAAATTTTTATTTTTATTTCAGAGCCTTCCTATTTTCTTGACAAAGTCTTTTTTCAGTAAACTTGACAAACTCATATCTAGATTCATATGGAAAGGTCAAAACCCTAGGATTAAGAAGGAGTTCTTACAACAATCAAAGGTGGAAGGAGGGCTGGCTCTGCCAAACTTCAGAGTTTACTATTGGGCAGCGAATTTCCACAAAATAGCATATTGGATTCAATCCGTAGATACAGATTGGTGTGAAATGGAGTACATGTCATGCATATCATCCTCTCTTCTTGCGCTGGTCTCATCCAGACTTCCATTGAAGATTTCCAGGTTTACTTCCAACCCTGTGGTAATATCTACATTAAGAATATGGGCTCAGTTCAGAAAGCAGCACGGCTTGAGGGATACTCTTTTGACTTATACTCCATTATGTAACAATCATAATTTCCTACCAGCCAACCTTGACCACACATTTGTCACATGGCATAGGAAAGGAATTAAGAGGTTTAGTGATCTGTATATTAATGGATTATTTTCCGGTTTTGAAAAAAAAAAAAGAAGTCGATGTAAAAAACATCACCTCACATCATTTTCTATGATCCATTTATCAAAAAATTCTAACATAACGCAAAGAACATCTGTCAGGGGGATACAGTTTACGGTATGTTTTATGTGTAGGTTGAATCAAGTTAAGGTGAACTTCTGCTTGTTGTATATTATTTCATGCCCTCTTTCTGTTTAAAATAAACAAAAAAGGTAGTAGATGAGACTGTGACCTGGCCTTCTTTTTCCACCTCCGCTACAATATCAAAAAGTAAAAAGTGAAAAAATGTAAATACAAGTTTATTGTCGGAGATTGATGATATGTTGTGTATACAATGAAACTGTTTTTTGGTTAGACACTAGCTCACAGTCCACAATAACAGACAATATCATCTCACACTTGGACTAACCATTTCTGGCGATTTCTTTTCCTGAATTTTACACACACAGAATCCCTCATGCAGACAAATACATAGCTACTATTTGTGTACTAATATTTGGAAATAGTGTAATTGGATAAATATAAACAGGTGAATGCT
Source organism: Astyanax mexicanus (assembly GCF_023375975.1). Taxonomy (NCBI): domain Eukaryota; kingdom Metazoa; phylum Chordata; class Actinopteri; order Characiformes; family Acestrorhamphidae; genus Astyanax; species Astyanax mexicanus. The sequence goes on along the minus strand of NC_064414.1, from coordinate 39,913,219 downwards.
GATATGTCTATAAAATGTTTTATACAACAGCTTGGATACAAACCTGGATAAAGTCAGAAAGACAGATGAAAACAGTTGAAAACACTCATAAAGCATTCCCTGGACTGTGTGCTCTCAGGTTTAAAGCTTTAGCTTTTTTTAAACATAATTTTTTTAAACGTAATTTGACGCCTAGCTAGAGGTCAACACAGCGTCCACACCTGGCAGTCCATCTCTGCAGTAATGAACATACATTTTTTATTTTGTAGCTCCAGACTTTGCAATAGCATCTGATTTAAAAAAGAAAGAGATAAAAGATACACAGGTTATTAATTTATCATGTTTTACGAATTAAATATATTAATTACGATTTATGATTATTAAATGTTATTATGATTGTTATGATTGTTATTACTTACTTACTTGCTTACTACAAATATTTTATTAACATTTAGCAATGTACCTCACAGAAGTAGGTAAAAGATACTTTGGATAGGCCGAAAACCTAGGTAACTCATTATAGCATTAAAAATGTTCCCACTTTATATAAAATGTGTGATGTGAAATGCAATTCTCCCTATAAATGCAGCTCACTTTCTTCAGGCCATTATGCATCAACTAAGGCAAAAAGCTGTGTAGGTTAATTATAGGTTTACTCATCTCATGGAGACACTTAGATCAAGTTAGCGCCGCCAAATCAGCGTCCACTGCACGAAACGTTCACAGGGTTTTAAGGGGCTTGTTCACCGCATAGAAAGTCTGCAATTAACCAGCACGGCAGGTATTCATTAAATCTATTTGTTCTAACCCTAGGTTGTCATGGAAACCTATCACTCCTTTCCATTTGTCAAGACGAAGAAGAGCAAAATGAAGTGACAGGTGGCGAGAGCCGTAGCGCTCGTGTGGACGGCATGAGCTCCACTCAGCAGGAGAGGAAGTGAGCATAACTCAGTAGAGCACCTTAAACAAAGTCAGAATCAGACTATTCACCCAATCATGCCTGATGGGAGATATAGAATACATCTAAAATAAAAAATATATAAATTTTTATACAGGAAGTATTACACTGAAATAAATCTGCAGGTTCCACATGAACTACAATCACTGCAAACAAATAAAAAAAAATATCTACTGCAAAGTATAATACTAAACTATAAGGTTTAGTGATACATTAAGAAATGAATGATGTCAGGCTCTCTTTATGATACAGCAGAGTGGTCATCTCCAATGTGTATATATTTGTTAATCTATATTAATAATCTACATCACTCTGTAGCTCCAACACAGCAACTTTATAAATAACAGAAAAAAGCTACACAAGGTTTATGATGTGCCATGCTGTCCAGTCTCCTTTCTACCTTCTTAACCTAAAACTACAATTCCCAGCATCCCCTGTCTGTCAAGGACTCAAGGTCACAAGCCCCACTCCAGCATTTTTCACACCCAATAGCCCCTGAATACTGATTCAATGCACCTGTATCTAATTTCTCGGTATGAATTTTAATCCCAGCCTCTTTTCACTACATACCGAGCATATCTGTCATGTTTGTATTTCCACCATGTATGACCCTCTATTTACTTCTTGTTTTCTCTCTTTGGTTCTGTTCCTTTTGGTTTGTTTCAATGGTTGTTTGGTTTACTTAGTTTCGGCTCTGGTTTGTTCACTCTGTCCATGACTGCCATGTTTTCCTAACACTAATCTCTTTTACCACCTGTGAGCGCATTTGAATGAAACCTCTTTTTGCCTTTATAAGTGTCTGGTCTGCGTCTAACATTCCATCATGAAACGTTTATACAAGATAAGAAACAACAGCCACATTCGCATTATGTAAAAAATGGAGATACAATAGAGATTTTTGCATGAAACAAATATAATGTTTTAATGCAGCAATCAATAAACTTCGGGTCTGTTTTTAGATTGGTTACTGTGTCAAGGAGATGCTCTGAATATTTGGTATCTTGTCTGAGGAATGTTCTTAGATATATCTTCCAGGAACTTTCAAGCTCTCTATAAATTCTGCATGCTCACTGCTGGCTTTTATAGTTCTGTCACAGCTAACAAATTTTAGTTTTAAAGCTGTCCAGATTTCTCTATGTTCCCAGAATATTTTTGTTTCTGGAATACTTTATTTGCTCTGATTTACTCGTTCTTCTTATGTAATCTTACTTCCTGGATTACCTTATCTTGTGTGCAGATGTTTCTTAGACTCCTCTATTAAAACTTCCTGACTTTGTTGTTGTTGGTTACAAAAGCAAGTTGATATGCACCTTGCAGCTTCATGATGTTAGATTAATGAAATAAATGACTTCCGTCTAACCCATAAATTGAAAGCTTGGGCATCGGTGAATAAATGTTTTGTTTTGTAATTTTATCATTATAAGGCGTGCTGTATTATAAGGCGCACATTCAATACACAATAAACTGTTTTCTGGTCTATTTTCATACATAGTGCACTGGATTATAAGGCGCATTATAAGAGAACACTATAAGACTATAATAACACTATAATTCTAATACAGCACGTCTCGTCACTGGGTGGTGGGGGCGGGGTGTAGCTTATTAAGTTAAGTAAAGCTAAGCTAAGTAAACAAAAGTCAAACAAGTGCTGGGTGTTAATCTACACAGATTTCTCTTTTTAAAACTGTTTATTTGGGTGAGTAAAGTGCTTCCATTTATTTACAGTAACCTTAGATTCCCAAATTTTAATGCTAATGCTTTAATTCATTAGCTGCTTACTGTAAGTGGGTAATGCTAATGCTGCTCCAGCAGTGTAAACTGTGGTTAGGAGCAGGCTACAGGCTGGTAATACTCACCTCTGAACATCGGAAGCTGGATGAGGCATGAAACACATGACGCAGATGTATTTCAGACACTCATACTCATTTTGTTGATATTCCATTTGCACTTTTATTTACTAATATGCTGTAATAAGCCTGATATCATAGTTTTTCATTTCAGTTCATACAGGAACATCTAAAGCTCATTTGAAGCATTACTTGAAGAAATAAAGGAACATAAAATTAAATAAGCTGGGCCCACTAGTCTTTATGATACAGCACCACAACTCTAGGTCTCTCTAAACTTAGTGTAGCTAAATGACTGTACACTTAGACTTACGTGCCCCTTAAGGATACTGACAGCTGGATAATGGTTTTAAACATAGCCCCAAATTCACAATGGAATACCTTTTGAATGTGTAAACTGAAGATTTTGCCATGGTCTCACAGTACCCCGACCAACATTCAATGATTGAATATTCGTACATTTGAGGATAGTCCTTTGACGAAAAGTTCAGCAAGATGTAGAATCTCAGGAATTCAAGATGCTCACACTTTTTTGGCCCTTTTTATTTTTTTGTTATATTTGTACTGTAAAAAATTTTGTTTAAAAGATTAAATAAATTTTTGCATTAACTTTCTGATATTTTTGTCCATGGGTGCCTAAACTTGTCACACACAGAACAGTTTCTATTTACAGAGTTAGAATGTTATTACTGTTGTAATGGTGCTGTAATACACCTGTATTTGTGTGTTTATCTGAATTCCTCTCAGATTCTCCTGTGTAAAACCGATCCCTGTAAGAAGGCAGATATTGAAGGGGAATACTGACTTTGGCTCCAGGTGTTTTTCTTTGGCCTTTCATAAGAAAGCCTCAGAACCTGAGTCCAAATACTAGCTCAACAGAGATAAACTGCCTATGCGCACTAACTCACCTCAGAAAACAATAGCTTTTTATAATAGTTGTTTTGAGAGAATTCCTCCGTGGGGATGCAGTGAATGCCAGGTTCACACAAGTTCCTGAAATAAACAACCCATACAATTAGAACCACAGTCAGTGCACCCCACTTTTTTAGGCCAGTATGACCAAGAATAGATGGAGGAAGGCACATATAGGGGGCCAAGCCCTGCTAAAGCACTTCAGGGACATAATTCTGGTAAACAGAATGCGTTTCCTTTTGTTGTTTTGGGCAGTAGAGAATCCGTCAAGGCATACAAAAAAGGGCTCCTTCTGGCCACTGTGGGAGGACATAATGGGGCCACATGAAGTTTCCAATTTGTTTTTTCGACTCGACAGCATTGGTACAAACTAAAATGCTTGCAAAACACTACTAAATCCTGTTGTAGCTCGGGTACAAAGTGTTTAAAGATTTTTTTCCCTGAAGTTTTTTCCCAGATGTATTGCTGCTGTTATTTGTGAAGCTAAGCACAACAGTCCTTCACAAAAATGTTGTGTACTGTCATTTCTGCTGCCCTCCATTCTTCAATAACTGGATAATTCAGAACCTTCTGTACACTTATTGGCATTCTCTGTTCTTAAAACTCTTCATATCTTATCAAATAAGCTTTAGTGTAACAAAGGACAACAACATACCTGACTTTATTTCAGATACTGCTTGCAGCAGACTGGCCCTCAGTGTCTAAATATGGTAAATGCTGGTGCTATATGCACTAGGCCCACCTCAACAGGTTAAAATAAATGGTGTCATGGTGATACAGCAGCGTCTTCCTCCATTAAGTTCCACATACTACGGATGAATTTAAGAAGTTTATAGCAGGTTAGATTTAGAGTATCTAAATGTTTAATATAAGTAGTGGATATATAAGTCATCAGATCACATCATCAGTGAGGTAATTTGGAGTTTTTTTCATTGCCAACATAATGTTAATCAGTAAACTGCTTTGTGCTGTCAGGGACATCAAAACCTAGATTTCCAGCAATACTATTTTGGTTATTGTTTTATTTGTACAGCACATTTCATACACAGTGACAATTCAAAAGATTTATATAAACAGGGATATAATACTTAGAACTCCACAACTGGTAAACACTATTGAAAAATTCAGTTTTAGCTCGGTCACCATTTGGAAATGAGCTACTTTAGTAGCTTCAATAGATCAGAATCTAGTTTATGTATGGGTTTACAAAAATCTAGCTCTCCATGCTTAATGTTTAAATTTACCTAAGAATTTGGAGTATGCTGTTTACATAGCCTATTGAATTTTCAAATAACTGCTGATAACTGATCATGACCCCTTGCATCTAGGAGTGGTGGAAACAACACCATGTGGCATTTATTTTTATTTTATGTAAATAAAGAAGCAGGTATAATACATGAGGAAAGGGTTGGTTGGTTGGTTGTTGGGGTTTTATTGCCACTCCAGCACATAATTAGGCTATTTGTGGCATACACTTGGTTTTATATGTGTAGATATAGTACAGTTGATTCAAAGATTACATAAGTCACTACATATGTGTCTAATTTGATGTTAGAAGATTTGAAGATTAAGATCCGATAAAAACTTTAAAATCTTCCCTGGTGGGTTTTTCCAAAAAGGCCCTTCATGTTTCTTGATAGTAAAAATTTCTTATATCGTTATGGGCTGGAGAGTCGGTGAGGATGTGGGGTGTGACACGATTGACAAGATGGTATTTCAATGTTTGTTAAAAGTTGTCCATGTGTTAGGAAATTCTAAATTAACACCACCAAAGAAAGGAACAGAACAAAACTTGACCACATTTCCCTTTTCTAAGTCACAGTGTAGCTGACAGCAAAATAAAGAAAACCAAATGTTCCCTGAGTAATAACTAAAACAGATTGGGTGGTTTGCACCATCTAACTTAGGGAAACAGAGCAGAGTCTTCTCTTATCTGCCTGAAACCCCACGTGACACAAACAAACCTCTTATAAAACAAAGTTAAGAACAATGGGTAAAGACTTTAACAAAGACTTTAAAACTAATTTTGGGCACATGCAGATAAAATGCTCAGCCAAAGCAGTTTATAACATAATGTTTGACATAATCTCATTTGAAACACAGTGTTTTGGTACACAGCTTTGAAGTTTATATCATAATGAAAAAAGCCATGTGACTGTCTAAAAAACAGGTTTTGTTACGTCAGATGGTTTTAAAGGTTTCGAATCTTGACGTGCCTTTAAGCTGATGTGAGATCAGAATGTTTTGTCCCCAAATCATTGTAAATGATAGTAAACAAAAAAAATCTGATCTCAGAACTTTCACATTTTAAGAGATGCAAAGCACTGCATTACATTCCTTTTTTATTATTATACATAATTTATTATCAGCATTATCGTTAGTATTTGTGAAATGGAAGGATCTCAAAAAAGACCTAGGACTGCTGTTTCGGATCATTTTGAACTTGAAGACCTTATTTGAAGAAATGCCTTATTCGTTTACTGTGTGCCAGACGTGTTCACTGTGGAGAATAATGATCTGAAGATCTCACAAGATCAAATCTTTTTTCGGAATCAATTGGTTCATTTAATTTCATCTCCCAAAAGCCCCACTTTTGCACAGTTGCATCTAAAGGGTTGGCTCCTCCCCAATACTCCAGCCAGGACAGCCACTGGTGGCTGGAATCCTTTTAATTAGGGCAGGTGAGCAGATAACCTGTGGAGGGACAGCCAATGAGAGAGAAAGAGAAAGCGCTTGCATGTGCTATGTAGCAATTTGAGAACTTTTTACTGTAGATTCACAATGTGATGATATATTTATCTTGTGGCCTGTATTTAGGTTAATCTACATGGTTTGATTATAATCATGTTAACAGGCCAACTTAATTTTTCATTAGCAAACTAAATAAAATTCTGTTTTTTCCCAGTCTATGGGTTGCAACCTACTTATTGGAAGCATAACAGGCACTGGTGAAGTAAGTAGGCCAGCAGGCCTAATTTCATTTCAGTTTGGTGAAGTGGGACCTATCTGGCGTACTGTGTTAGCACTGCAGGAAATAACAGAGTCGTGAAAGCACTGTATGGTGGGCTCACAAATGACAGCATGATTCCCAGTGGTGGGGTGAATCAACAAAAATGAACTGGACTGAAATGTATGTGCATAAACTGCGCCCAACACATGTTTATTCTGATTGTGGAGCGAGTGCGTGCTCTAAGAGCAGCGAACGCGAACGTGAGTCTTCCCAAGACCATCCCAGCTCAGGAGACGGCTTCCAGATATTTTTCCTATTCTCTCTCCCGATTAATAAGTCTTCATTTCCAGCTGAGCAGAAGACGCAGCACGAGAGGCGCTCTCGCCGCACAGCATCTCCAAGTAATGAGTGAAATCAATTACTCAGGAGATGGAGGACATCCAGGGGTCCAGCCTCAGCCGCAGGTACGAACGTTGGCAGCTGGACAGCCATCACGGTGCATCTGCGCCGACCAGTTCATCTCTATTAAGGAGCAAATGAGCCTTCGTCTGTGCAGAGAGGCGTTCATATGGGGATGAATGGGATGTGGTTCTTGCAGCTGACCTCTGCTGCAGTCCAGGAGCTAACAAACACTACAGAGAGAGACAGAGAGAGAGAGAGAGAGCAAGTGAGCGTGCTGTCGTCACTGTGGAGGCTTCTTAGTAAATTGATAAGTTGGACGCTAATGAGTCTCTTAACAGCAACTGTGTTTGGAGGCATTAATTAAAAACCCAGACAGCACAAAGCAGTTAGTTAAAAATGAAACTGTTAATGGGAATGAACACACTGCATAAATAGGTTGTTTGGGAGGTAATTGGCTATGCTGTTAAAAGATTATACAACCAGATGATTACGTACCAGCTACAGGCTCTGTGCTATTTTTTCCCCTCGGCCCATAATAACTGCTAAACGAACTGTATCTTAATAGTCCAGTCTGTAATAATAGTCAAACAAAGACTCGATGAGCACATTTGCAGCAAAGATGAAGGAACAAATCACTTCTTACACTTAAATTGTAGCTGCAACAAACCGTATAAATATTTTGTTGTTTCACATAAATGCACCATACTTAAGTGAAAGAATACAAATTCTATTCAATCTTTTTTTTTTTTGTTATGTATGTGAAATTCACAACAAAGGCTTCTAAAGTATAATCCCACCACTTAAAATAAAAATATTTTTGTTCATTATTAAGAAAATTGTTATTATTTTGAGATGCTTAATCATAATTTTAACATCACTTTATGTCTATTATCATGAGATGCTGTCTCAATTTTTTTTTCTTTTTTAGAAAAGATCTGAAATACTAATTTACATCACCAAAATAAACAATTCTACTGTGTAATGTCCATTCTATACGTGTCCAAGCCCAGAGTAGTCAATGCCACTTGTGGATATACATATATAACACAAGGCTTTGTTTTGCCCACTAAAAAATTGTTATATTTGGAAAAGGAACTCCATACTGTTTTGCTTTGCTTGGTTCTATCATCTTTGTTGAAACACAATTCTTGATGGGTGAGAGAAATATCTTTCTATGGAAAAGTCGTTTGAAACATTTAATCATTTTTTTTTTCAAGCATATGACGTGCAGCATTTAAATCAGCACACACCCAGGGCCCTATCTTATGCCCTGCTCAAGGCATGTCACGATGGTCATTGCTATTGATGGTCATCCTACACCCTGCCAACAGTCTATTTTCACACCTTACGCCTGCCTCATTTAAATAGCAAAGAAGCTTAAAGATATAGCTATGCCGATCTGCGTGATGGTCCCAAAGTGTTCAGGTACATGTGCCATTTTTTTTACACTTGTTCCTCAAATAAATCCTATTATGAGCTGTACATCAGCTTAATAATATACTTAAATTGCAGATTTTCTTTGTTGGTCTGATTTAATAATGATGGATCACACTGTCCTCTTAAATTCAGCAAATTTCAAACAAGACGACTTTGAGGAATGTCATAACCTTTGGGAAAACTGTGTGTTTTAGGAAAAAAATAAAGCCCACCATCTATCTGATCTCCTCAGTAACTCCCTGCCACATCTCTAAGTCAGACTTGTTTTTTTCAGTGCAGTTTCTTTGTAAAGGACTTTTTCTTTGCTTAAAGGTAGAATTAGCCTTTTCAAGATGTATTTGGCTGAGAGGTATGTCAGTATTTAATTTGTGGTCAATTGAAAGTAGAGGTTTAACTCTGAAAATAATACATTTAAGTGTAATTAAAGTATGTTTCACAAAACAATAAAGTAGTGTTCAGTACCTGAAGACCAGTGTTGCTGTGTGCTTAGAGAACTTAAAACAAGAGGCCCTTAGGAACAGTACAGCCGGTGTAAACACAGTTGCCTTATAAATCATAGTGTGTGACTTTTAACCTTGTAGATTCTCAGTGGAAAACACAGGGCAGCAAATCAAGGACTTTTTTAAATAACACTGAGAACTACATGAATTTAATTTTTATCCTGAATAGTAATAACATTCCAGAGAAGATTTCTAAACAATAAACAAGTTGGATGGAAAACACAGAAAAGGGGAAGTATCAGAAAGCACCTTAAAGCAGAGTTGGCCTTCACACTGCACCTGATGATATCGATCACACTGACCCATGTGTGTCTGAAGCCCCGGCTCAAACTGTGGCTAGTGTACCCTTGATGTCTGCTTTACAGAATGCATTACATCCATCTTAGTGCAGACACCAGCGTCCTGTATTCATACATTCTGACAGAAGCAGAATAAAACCACTCTGGTTTCCAATGCTGCAATAAAAAATACAACATCCAGTCCCTCAGTATCCGCAAAACATGTTTCTTTGGCAGGGATGAAATTTGTGAATACCTAATGTGAGGTACGAATAAAAGAAATGAGATAATGTTAACATTATTATTTATTTTAAGACAGGCCTGATGCTCACTGTCCCATGGCCTTCTCAGAGAGAGGTTCGCACAAGGTGAATCCATCACTCCCTCACTCTAAGTGACTCACATACTCAAAGTGATGTTCTGTACTTTTTCCCCTTGGGTGAATGACATTAATTTATTAATAATTCATCACTCCACAGGTCATTTCAGTCTATTTATGTGTAAATACGCATAAAAATATGGTACTGGTCCCTGCATGAATAGAACAGGCCATGTAGACTAAATGTTTCAGTGTCTCCAAGGTCGTTTTCATCTCAGACACATAAACGTCATGCAGTCAGAGAAGCACTGTAAGATAAACCCTCAGCTTGTTCTTCCTATTAGACTATTAACATTTGCAGAAAGGTTAATGTGTTTTGGATGTAAAAATCTATTTTTTTGCTGCAAATAAAACATTGTCCTTACAATTAATTTCTCTTTTTATATCATTGCAGAACATATGAATCCAGGATATGTCATGTTTTGTCTGGTGAACTTCCTTTCATTTCACTGTGACATGATGTTGACCTCAGGCAAAAAACCATACCATATGTTTTTTTGTATTTATTTATTTTATTTCAAATAAAAAAAATGAAATGGAACCCTGAAAAATGTTCTCAAAGACTTTTCTCCCAAAAAAATGTCATTCATGCCTTAGAGGGTTAACATACATCCATTCCGGCATTTCAGGCCAGGAAACACGTTCCAAAAACAAGTTGGGACAGTGAAGCATTTATCACTTTTTAGTATTGCCATTATTTCTCATAACACTTGTTAACGGTTTGGGACTGAGGTTCAAAATTCTCTACACATTCTCTATTGGGGCCAGGTCAGGACTGCAGGCAGTCCAACACAGACTCTGTTCTGCTGCAGTCATGGCTTGGTAATGTGTGCAGCATGTAGTTTTGCAATGTCTAGTTGAAAAATGCATAAAAATCCCTGGAACTTAACGTCATCAGCATATGCTGCTCTAAGATATCAATATAATTTTTTGTATCAATGCTGCCATCACAGAAGTAAAGTGGTCATTTTCTTTTTTGTGTCCATTACCTACAATACTCCAAATGCAGGAATGGATGTTTATTAACAAAGGAAATTACTAGTTGACCAGACAAAACATGAATTGTTGTTTTGTTTTGTATGCATTTTCCACACTGTCTTATTTGTTTTTTTTTTCTGAGGATGCAAGATATAGCTGCTAAATAACTTTTATGTAAAGTAGTGTACTGCTGATTCAATCACCATCCAAAAAATTGAGACGACAGTGTCAGTGATTAGATAAGACGTACACTCAAACAGACAGGAACAAAGACGCACACAAAACACCTACCCTCTTTTGTGAAAAACACCCATTGCAGTACTATACAAAGTTCCCCTAATGTAATTAAGATTCATTAGTTTACTGTAACTGGTAAATGTAATATTCAATCATGCTGTAATCATAATTACAGTCATTTTAGTAAGGACTGATAATGATGGAGATAAATGGCTCTGCGGGATAAAAGAGACAAGTGCATGTGTCGTGTGTACACGTGTGCAGGTACTCACTACTCACATGGTAACTTGTGAGAATTTTCAAACTAGACTATGCAGTGTTTAATACCATGTGATATTAAAGGGTCAACAACAGCATAGTCACATTCATTAAAATGTTGTCATCAGATGTATTGCAGCTAGAAGAACAGGGAAGAAATAGAGCAGTGTGTATAACAGTTAAAATACAAAATATAGAGCCATTAATTAATTCCAATGCATACAGTTTTAAAGACACAAAACTTTTAATACTGTCCAGCTTAAACACATGCTATATAACATGGGGCAGTGTCCCGTAATTTTTGCCTTGTCTCACAGAAGCTAAAAAAAAAGCTGCACTGGCCTGCAGGACATGTGTGGGTCTCCTGCATAGCATGTGGATGTAATTTCTACCAATCATTATCACCCACTGCACTGTCCACTGTGTGTGGGAATGCCTACTATTATGCATTCCCGGTACTGAACAAAACCTGCAGGGTTATTAACAGATTTATTTACTATAGAGGGACTACAGTTGTTTTTTTATTTTTTTAAATCATTTTCATTTCTGTCATTGCATATTAATGTTAGACCCTAAGTGACAAATATGGGCACATCAAGGATGACAGAAGAGTTATATATACAGTATACAATTTTTTTAACAATGAAAAACTTGACTATTTATACAACAAAGACAACTAAAAAATACATGTGCATGTATTTTTATTCATCAACAGGATGAACTGAAAACTGGGTTGTATTAATACAGTACTCATTTTTCACTTCATAAGCTGAAGGATTCCAATTATCTTTTCAGTAAAAGAAATTGTCAGAGTTTACAGTGTTCTCATAGGTTTATCCTGTAGGCATATTTTTACACTACTCCTTTTGCAGGGTAAATTTAGAGTGTTCTTCCTTTATTCTTCTACAGCAATCCATTAAATTAAAACACGCACGCTGTGGATGGTCTGGGTCCACTGGGTTCTTCCCTATCTGCCTCTGGATCGCAGGGGCATGGTGGCGGTTTCTTGCCTCCATTGTGGTAGGCATTTCATGACATAATCCGTAACACATGACATATTTTTGCAAAAAACAATAGAATAGAAGTAACTGTGCGTGTGTGTGTATGTATTTATGTGTATGTATTAATATGTATGTATATTTATGTATGTGTGTATATGTATAAGCATATGTATAGTTAGATATGTGAGTATGTGTATATATGTATGTTTGTTTATTTTATGTTTATTTTATTATTATTTTTTTTTTGTTTGTTTGTTTTTTGTTTAGTTTTTTTTTCTTTTCTTTTCTTTTTCTTCTTCTTGTACCCCCCTCCTGTACCTCACACTCCGATCCTTCCAACCCTGAACTCCCACAACTATATCCACACAAAATATATATATATATATAAAAAAATAATAATAATAATAATAAAAAATTAAATAAATAAATAAATAAATAAAAATAAAGTATTAATTGTCCTCCGAAGAGGGGGGGTGGTGGTTGGGCCAAAAAAAAAAATAATAATAAAAATAATTAAACACGCACTTGCCTCTGAAATCATCTGTTCACGTCTGTCTTTCTCACAACCTACTTATGGAAAGTGTAACAGCTGTTGGAGAAGTTAGTAAGTAGGCAAGTCAGCCTTAATTAATTTTAGCTAGGTGATTAAAGGAGTTAATGTCAGAGAGGTGATCTGTACACTGTTATTTACTGCAGGTAATAACAGAATCTTAATACACACATGTATTAATACATGTACATTAACAATATGTTTAATCTTACTATATCATACTAGAATTACACATGCTATAATAATATCTATATTGACAGCGTTTCGAATAGATAAAATGATATATACAAAAGCCACGGTACAGCCATTGCCACTCGGGTTTGGGTGATTATTTATATATATTTATATATATTAAATGAGTATTTAAAAAAATAGTTGAATGAAACCAGAAAGAAGACTAAATACAAGTTCAGGAAAATATTAATTTTAAATATATATGTATTTGTTAAGTTCATTGAACTTAAAATTTATTAGGTAATCAGTTACAACAAAAGTTTTGAGTTTAGTCTTATCGGGTGTTACAGTGAACAGGAATTACCGTATTTTACAGACCCTAAGGGGCACCGTATTTAAGGCGCGCTACCAAAGAACCTCTATTATTTGGTCTTTGAATACATAAGGCACACCATATTATAAGGTGCTGAAGTCGGGTATACAAAACTACAATTCGTGAAACAAAGAACATTTCCTTTTAAAGACAAACGAGCACTGGATGTTAAACTGCACAGATTTCTCTCCTGAAAACTGTTCATTTGAGTGAGAAAAGCCCTTCCAATATTATAGCAGCAGCGGTAGCCACGGTTAGCAGTGCTTAGCGCTAGTAAATGCTGCCTGACAGCTTTACACTGAGGAACCCTGAGTATTCTACTAAGCCAGGACGCTATCAGCTAGCGGTTCTTCCCACGTAGCTTATTTTAACACAATAAACATACAGGCTACCGTGTGATATACTCACCTCTGAGCGGCGAAACAGCTAACGCTTGGTGCAGTTAGTGGCTAATGCCAATGCTACACCTAACAGCAAGACAAACAACATTGCAGTTTACCACAGCTATATCAAATTACTTACAGCTTAAGGGTTTAATTTCTGTACCATAACGCTTTGGTACAAATGCATGAACTGTTATTTTCCTAGTATCTCACAAGTCTAACTAAACAGGTATTCAAAGCTAAAGAATCAGCTATATAGGCTTTACTTAATTTATCAAGCAAGACATATCTAAATGGCTGCTGGAAATAGGATCACCTTTCTACTCTGAGTAGAAAATTGAGATGATTCATAATGTTGTGGTATATGTGTATTGGATACAACTGCTTTAATACCATATAAGAAATAATGAATGAAGTCTTGATGAAGAGGGAATTGGCTAATTGGCTAAAACAGGGAGATGCTATTTGGGAATCATTAGATCTTTCAAAGGTCTTGTATTTATATCTATGTATTTGATTGCTGCCTACCATTGTCTAGTGCAGGGGTGTCAAACTCATTTTGGCCGAGGGCCACATTGGCATATTGGCTGTCCTCCGAGGGCCAGATGTAACTTATAAATGTAATAAAATGTAACCAAATGTAATATATGTAAATGAATGTAATTACTCCTTAATGTTAAATAACTCTCAATATATTATTTATTCAATCAAATATTACAGTTGCATGGAAAAAATGTTTGCTTGTTGCTCTATTAACATAAATCCTTTTAATTTGTCATGTCATGAAATCCAAAAACTCCATCAATCAAGAACCAAACTATTCAAGTGAATAGAAATGACATCAAGTTATATTAACTTTGAAATTATTAACTGAAATAAGGCTTAATAAATATAAAATCAAAAATTGTGAGCTGTTAAGAACATAGCATTTCCTCAGATTTAGCAGTTCCTCATCCAACCACTAGTGGGAGCTGCAGCAGCAGCACCACAAGTCCGCAGTCTTTACTGAGTCAGAGCTACAGCCCAGCCACGGGCTACAGGGCTCAGCTCAGCCAGTCTGGAGCGTTTTTACAATTTTTAAGTTCTTCTGTGTATGAAATAAAGATTTTTGTAACCGAATAATACAGCTCTCTACAGTTCATCTTTCAGCCCAATCAGCTAACAGCAGCCGTTTAGAGCATGAGTCACTGCTGGGATTACATTATAAACAGGTCAGTTATCGCGCTGCTAACCTCAGGAGTTTAGTGGACACACCACGGCTGCAAGGTTAGACTGTTGAAGGCTACTGAAGACTATTAAAGGCTATTGGAGGTTATTGAAAGGGTTATTGAGGGCAGAAATCAGTAAAGGCTGGTTAGATAAGTGATTCACGTCCTCGTACTTTGCTGCGGTGAAACTGCGACTAGCGCTGTCACAGTGATGTTTATTAACGTCATTAAAACAGATTTTGTCAGCTATTGTCTTATAAATATTTACACAGAACTTATATCTCTCCTAAAAAGCGTTTATTTTGGTCAGTAACACTCTTCGTAACACAAAAGGCATACCGGTCTTTCGCCTTGAAGCACAGCCGTCCGTCTGCATCAACTTCTCTTTTTCTGGACATTATGGGATAAACATTTATATGTCTCAATTCCACCCGCGAAGTTACACCTTCCCTCCGGCAGGGTTTCCACATCAATGACTACACTGCCGTGTAGTGGCAGTAAGCCGTAACTTTGCGGGTAATACAATCGACAAGCATTGTGGGAAATGTATTTTTTGGTCAAAGAACGCTTCTGACTTATTTATTATAGACACTAAGATCTTACAAGCTCTCGCGGGCCACATAAAAAGACGTGGCGGGCCACATTTGGCCCGCGGGCCTTGTGTTTGACACATGTGGTCTAGTGGTATTGCAGGTTAGTCATCACTGTATTGCCCATTATGTGTTTTAGTTAATGTCAATTTTCTGATTTTTTTTTTTGTATATTCTATCCCTATACTCGGGTGGATGTTACTTCATTTAATTTGGCTTATAGTACCACACACTGTTTGCTCCAGATGACGCTTTCAATGATGAGGGTGTTTGGAACAGTAAGTATGCAGCAAGTCAGGCAGTTCATCAGTTTCTCAGTCCATTCATTTAGATAAATGAGAAGTAACATTTAAAGCACAGTTTCTGCTGGTAGGAAACTTCAGGTGTGATTTTGTTGAGGAACATTACTTCTTTCTGACATCTCACTAAAGTATGGCAATATAACAATAATAATAAGATGTCTCTGTCAGAAAATAATAAAATAACCATCTGTGGTTATGGTTAGAAACATTATTTATTGTAAGACATTTCATATCTTTGCATTCCACAAGGAAAGGAAATCCAAGTTTATTATGTTTCCAAAAAGAATAAATAAAACCATGGGAAATGGTTCTGGACTCTGAGTGCTTTGAAGTAGCAGGCAGTATGACTTTGACTGCATCCCTCTCTCTATACACACTGTTTTCATCTCTGACAACAGAAAGCTACTCCAGCCATGAACACAGAATCACCATAGAAACACACGATTCCTCTGACACTTCACACTTTCCAAGAACTGGAAATCCCAGTCCTACAGAAAAGATAAGAGATAGCTGGCCTTTGCTTTATTTATGATATTATTTATGGCATAGTTACAGTCGGGCAGTATCTGGACAGTGATATAAGTTTTGTAAATGCTGACTCTGTATACCTGCTTAATGGATTGTAAAGGTAGCCATCAAGATTTGATGGAAGTATAGTCTTTAACTTATTTTAAGCATTTTAACCGAAAATATTGCTTTTAGTTTTTAAGAAAAACACAGCAATTTACTACATGGTCCTTGTGAAATGGTTGCACAACTTAATGACTGGTGGATGTCCTGGTCTGCTAGTTGACCTCTAGTCCCTGTATATAATGCTTTGTAAATGTCAGTGATGTTGATGTTGGCTGAAAATTAAATAAATAAGTGATGGTGACTTATTTCATTAGTTTTTGCAAAAATCAAGCACAAGTTACCTTTCTATATATTATCAAGTACATGTGTGTCAAGTTAACAACTGATTTAGAAAATCAGAATTTTTTTACAGAAATATTGTAGGTTGATTTTTTGCTCATGGCAAGGTAAGGCCTGATAATGGATGACAGATTGATGGGCCATTCCTCAATCCACAGTGTCACGTGTGTACCCGGAATACATCATAAAAGGCATTACCACCCACAGTGGACAGCACAGTGTGTGGTAATGATTATGATTTGCTAGAATTTTCAGTGTGAACAGACAGGCAGTTGTCAGATCCACATGGGTATCCTGTAAGGCAGTGCTGTGTTCTTTAGCTTCCATGGAGCAAATATGATACTCGTTCCTGTCCCATGACTTGTGGCATATCAGGGTGTAATATCTAATGTATCATTTATACTTAACAGCTGTTTTGACTGGAAATCATCAGTGGTTTCTGGTGATTTGTGTTGAGCTGGAGCTTCAGACTGTAAAGGAAAAGCAGCAACTATTGTTCAGCACCTCCAGGAACTCAAAACTTCAAAATGCTGAGAAAACTATTCCAGGTGACTCTACCTCATGCAGACACTGAGATTAAAATACCAATAGTGTGCAGATCTGTCCTCAAAGTTAAATGTGGCTAGTAAGAAGGATCTAAATATATTCTGGTTTGTTCAACACTTTTTGTTTAAAAAATATTTCTCAATGACTTTAATATTACATTAACAATGTAAAAAAAAAAGCAGAAAAAGAAAAAATAAAATGATTGAGAAGAGGTGTGTCCAAACTTTTGACTGCTACTGTACACTCAAAGCAATTCCCTGATGTAGTGTTTGTCTCCACTGTGTTTTTGTTGTTGCTTTTGGGATTCAGTAAAAAAAAAAGAAATCATACACACCAGTAGCCAATAATACATCATAGATAGTTATTTAAGAGGCCTCTCGAGGGACGTTGTATTGAGGGGAAATTTCCGGTGTCTGATGCTTCCGGAAATCCCTCATGGACACAACAAGATTGTTGTTTTGGGCTCCTCAGCATGCCCTCAGAGCTGCTTGCTCACTGGAGGTGATATTGGTATCAAAACAATGTTCTTCCAGCTGCTGCCAATCTCATTTGAAGCCGTGCCACCCAGTGCTTTCATTTTGCTCATCCTGTGTACAAGAATTAGCCCAGGCTCTCTCCTGAGACACTCCTGAGCCCCTGGGTGCTTTAGTTGGGCCATGTGCATTCTTTTCAGATACACACACAATTCAATATATAACAATAACAGTGGGTATTAGAGCAGACTCTATATTGTAACTTGAACACACTGCATGCATGCACTTTTGCATGCAAGTATGCATAATGGTATATAGTGTTAATAGATTTATTGCATATAAATAAGTCTTTTTTCTCTTCTAAAAGTGAGGTGTATATATTTTACATTTACATTTTTTTTTTTTGCTCTATTCATATTCTTCAATAGCATGCAGCGTGGACAGTCTTGTGGGACCACCACTTTTAACCTTGTAGGTGTTTCACTGTGCTGTGAAATAAAAATAAAATCTGGGAGCCTAGTATTTGCTGCCATCAAGTGGCTGACACTGATATCTAACTCTAAACCTGCTGAATAACAAGACCAGGTTAAGTTTCTTAAGCTTGTACAATTTGTTAAAATAATTTACCAAATTGTTTTAAACCAAAAATATTCCTAGCAACATGCAGAATATGTGCAGTTTTTTTTTAGGTTTTATTTTCTGTATTAGAGATGGGCTTAGTTTAAAGATACCCATATTTCTATACTTTGTTCTATAGGTTTGTTTGATTGTACCACCTGGGTTTTCCAACATTTTAAATTTACATTTATGGCATTTAGCTGATGCTCTTATCCAGAGTGAATTACAAGGTTATTCCTATTACAGAGGTGGCCTAATGTAGTGTTAGGAGTCTTGCACGGCATAGTCACCCAAACCTGGGTTATCTCCCGCATGGTAGCTCACTGGCAGATGGTAGTGTTATCCACTGGACCACACCAACCACTGGGCAAACAGGTAAACAAGAAAAAAAGGTTTACTCTGCATAAATAGTTTTTTAAATGTTCTTTTTTTGTAGTTGGTTGCATTGTAACTCAGTAGCGAAGTGTGGTTATATATTTTTTGTTTCTTTATTTGGTGCTGTCCAGTTTGAAAGCTTTATAGGCTCTATATAGCTAGATTTTCGAATGTGTGCAAATGTGTAAGTGCTTGTTTTTAATAAATAAAGCTCTGTTAACCTATTGCCCCTGCCTTGTACCTGATTTGAGTGCACAAACCCCTAGAGACAAGGTGGGATCCAAAATAACTACCGTGAGCTAGAAACGCTCGCCAGTTAACACATTACAATTTACAGGTGTGATCACTGTTCTGATTTGGAAGCAGTAAGCTACAAATGCAGCAGGGCTGCAACAACAAACATTATGTTTTTGTCTATTTATTGTTTTAATAAATTAATTTCCTGCAGTAATAGGTCATGTTCATCACTTTATATTCAGTTTTTATTTTATAGATTTTAGTATTATTATAGTTTTTGTTTAGATGCTATTTTCAGCACCTATATTTTAAGGAGTTTCTTAGTTTTGTCGTACGCAGCTCAAATACAGCCAACAGGATGTGCTTATTTACAAGCGTACAAGGTATAGAGCCTACAATGCTTTGTGGTATATAGCACCAAGAGTTAGCAGCAGATCCTCTTGTAAGTTGCGTTGAGGTCTTTATAGACTGCATCAGTGATCCTGTACCAGGTTGTTCTTTCTTGAATTCCTTTTGACCCTACTACACCAGATCAAGACCAAGTGGTCATCCAGAAAGCATGCCATAGGTGTTTTTTTTTTTTGTTTGTTTGTTTTTTTTGGATGACCAGCAGGTTTTGGGTTGGATGTTCTGATCAGTCATCTAGTCATCACAAAATGCTCTTTGTCAAAGTGCCCCAGATTCTTAGGTTTACATCTTTTTACCTACTTTAAACACTTCATCTTAGACATTTATTTGAGATAAGGTCGTTTGGATTACTTCGTATAGAACAAGTAGTGTACTTGCAAGGTCTGAGCACTAGGTGGACCCATTTGTAAGGATGGTTTACTTTTGTGCCCTCATGATGGTTAAAAAACTCATTCAGTCATGCCAGATGTTCACATGTGTTGAAATAAGTCTCAAGTTTTTGTGGGGTAAGTCTCAAGTCTTTGGTCACGAGTTGAATTCAAGTATCAGGTCTCTAAAAAATAAGTCTCATATCTCTTCTGGTTGTAATAAGCTTTCTATCGTCTGCTGCAGTCCAGTACTAAGAATAATTTACAGCTATATCTAAAAATTTACTGTATTATCACTCCTTAATCTATTAGAATACTGTATCAGTACTGATTAGTTATTTGTTATGTGATTACTTTAAACAGGCTATAGCATTTCATGATAAGAGGAAAAAACATTCTGTAAAGGAAACTGTATTCTTTCAACATTCACTAGGCAAACTATTTGGCCAGTGGACAAAAAAAGTAAAAAAAAAAAAATCATTCTAGTGCTGGGAGGTTAAACGAATTCATTTGATTACATAAATTACTGTTTTATTGCGATTTTCACCACATGTAAGATTGAAGGGGTCAGCATTCTTTAAAAAAAATAATGAATTGTCAAAGAAACAATGACCGACACATTACTTTAAATGCTGCTGTCGTTTACAAATACAAACTTAAGTTGTTTTGTAAGAACTTAAAATAGTAATCAAGAATCGCTCATATATTTGAAGAATATCGAGATTTTTTTTTTTAACAATAGCCCAGCCCTAGTTTGCACTCTGCAACCTTATTGTTTGATTACACAGGGCACTAATGACCTCTATTAAGTCTACTATAAATGCACACATTTATCTATTCTCTCACTCAAACCCAGTGTAATAGTAACCTGATGGACCTGCAACATTAACATGATCAACAATGAACATGTAACCTGTCTGTAAGCCGACAGGACAGCTATGTATTTTTCTGCGTTTAACTTTAGCCAGTAGATTTAGGCAGCGAAACGTAACTTATTAAAGTTACCGACACTTTTATCGTCATGTCCACACCGCTCAATGCAAACACGTGAGGCAAGCAAAAAAAAAACCTGTTTCAGACATTTAGTTACTAAACTAGTAGCCCAATAAGTTAAAGTTACAAAGCTGAAGCTAAGCTAAACATGTTTTCTAACCGCTAATATGTGCTAATGTGACTGACCTCTCTGGGTGAGTTTTCAGGTGGCTGATAAAATGTGATGCTGTTAATTCTGCATCCTGGATTCTGATACTGCAGGCTTTGTAGTCTGCGCTTGTGTTAGTGCGTCTTAGTGCGTTCTTATAATTTAACGTACTTAAAGAGGGTACAGTAGCAGCTGCTGTTCGGTCGAGTTGTGCTACCTAACGATTTGTGCTACTTAGCGGCTCTGCGCATGCGTTAAACTCTCCTTTTTTACAGTTTGAGTCTTACCTGATCATTTAGTTTTATTCTCTCGGGTGCATTGGACAAACTGGACTTACTGTAATTGTTTGCTTGAGCGCTACAACCGTGTAAAAAATAATGATAAAAATAAAATAGTATAAATAATAATAATAATAATAATAATAATAATAATAATAATAATAATAATAACAACCTCTGGAACATATCAAGAGGAAGATAAATGATCACAAGCCATCAAACCAAGCTGAACTGCTTGAATTTTTGCACCAGGAGTGGCATAAATTTATTCAAAAGCAGTGTATAAGACTGGTAGAGGAGAACATGCCAAAATGTCCGTAGTTTATAGAATAAAATATATATAGAAGAACAATGTTCATTTTACTCAAACATATACCTATAAATAACAACATCGGAGAAACTGATTCAGAAACTGAATAGGTCTCTTAATTTTTCCAGAGCTGTATATGCCATGTTCCAGTACAAGGATTTTAGGGAACTAATAAAAAGGGGAGTAAAGTACGTGGAGTGAAGTAGTATAGTCCTCTTATCTTTAAGATTGTTTGAGCATTGTAATGTGTTCGCCCAACTCAGTCTTAAAAACAAGAAATAACGGTTTGGCGCCACTGAATTTGTATTTATGAATATAGCAATACGGCAAACAACATGTCAGATTGATCATAAAATGCTGATCATCAATGGATTTCTGGGAATTACATTAAATAAATACATATTACATACAATTTTTGATGTAAAAGAAAAATAACCAGATACATTTAAATAAAATAATAGTAATAGTTTGGACCAGAACTTGCTACTAAAGACCAAACAACATTTTCGGATGCACTGTTACAAAAAAAAGCAGTCTGTTTCTATATCAGGCTTGTATTTCTTTTTTAATCTTCACTGGGTAAATTCTATGGGTTTAAGCCTATTTTCCTCACTTTGTTGAATGTGCGAGTTAAGTGCGACCCGAGTCCCTATCTCTGCGTCATGTCAGAGCACGTGACGTCAAACTGCAAGAACTGAACAGCTGTTTTGCTCTGCAGCGCTTAATTATTTAACATGTCAAAGTAATACACTAGCAATGAGTATCACTTTATGTATGTAGTATTTATCATTTAACTGATCTGTGCTAAATATGAACTAAAACTATATTTGTTTTAAATCGGCACGGGCCAAAACAATTAAGCGACAGGAAACTAACTCGAGGCTCAGGGCCAGAGAGCAGGCCAGCACTTATCTGGAGATTTGGCAAACAGCACATGACAAGCCAATACTTCACTAAAGCCCGTTTCACTCAAGGTTAAAAGCGCAAAACACATTCTAACAGAGTGGAAACCACAGTGTATTTTACACCATTTTGTAATATTGCAAACTAAATACTAAATATACATTATGCAATCAGATATTGCAATACAAAACAAAACAATACACTGTGGATTTGTTTCTTTCCGTTTATAAAAGCAAAAAAACTCTATTAAAGAAAGTGCATTTTAAGAAAACTTTTCCTCTCATCCCTCTGATCCCAACACTAATTAGTAAGCAGGCGTGTGTGCCGAATTCCTCGTTTACCTGTAACGCGTCAAAATGGCGTTATATACACATTCTGAACAATGAATATTTAACTATTTAACTATTAAAAATCTGTCATTTGAAGTGGCTGGGGCGGTTAAGTATGTTGTAGGCACAACGCGCATTTCACGTTTTCACCGCCGGGGGGCTCTACATATCTATAAATGAATAAAGTAACAGTACAGTAACAGTAACAGCGCCTGACTGACTGACTGTGGACCATAAAGCGCTTTAAAATAATTGAAGATTTATTGGGAGTTCAGTGCACTGATTATGATCAGAAAACAAAACCTCCCAATTGCTTTAGTTTTTTTTTTGTCATTAAGTTTTAGATCATATAAACGGGTTTAATCGGATCTTTTAAACAAAAAAACAGTATTATGATTATTATGATTATTATTAATAATAATAATAATAATAATAATTTATTTTCTATTATTGTTATTGTTGTTACAACCTCTTGATAATAGTTCACAAAGTACCAACAGAATAAATGTATTACTATTATTATTTTTATGTAGCCTTATTATTATTATTATTATTATTATTATTATTATTATTATTATTATTATTATTCATCCTCATACGGCTGAGTATGTAAAGTATGGGCAGGGTATTGAATCTCATAGGGCTTATGTCCTTCTATTGTAAATTCACTTTTTTTTAAAGAAAGAACTAAATAATGAAAAAATAATTAATTAGTAAATTAATGAATTAGTAATTTTAAAGCAGTGCTCGTCTGTTTCGCTCGGGCTAAAGCTGTGTTCAGCAGTGGTTAACGCTCTGTTGTCTGTGGCCTTTCTCCCAGCAGACCATGTGTAGTTATCTATTCTGTCTGTCTACAGCCTTCCTCCTAATCATCATCACCATCTTCTTCTTCGTCATCCTCTTCTTATACAGTCCTCAAACAAGCACATCTGCCTAAGCGGACTAAGCCTAATCGATTTACAGAGAAGTGATTTAAACTCGGGCTGAGAGTGAACTTCTCTGCTGATCAGCTGATCTCACAGCAGATAGTCAGTCTTTGCTCTTATGGTGGAGTTTTAAAGAATTTAAAGCGAGTGTTTTTAGTTCGATACTTTTTAAATAATAATAATAATAATAATAATAATAATAATAATAATAATAATAATCTTATATAATAATCTTATATAATAATTTAAATAATATAATAATTGTTCTGTACTGTGTTTCTATAAATGATCGAACTGGTTTTCTTCTCACACTTATTGTTTCTTTGTTCAGGAAGAGGCTATCAGCTGTTCAGGAGGGGTAGTGGACGTGAATGGTGGAATGAGGTGTGTGTGTGTGTGTGTGTGTGATTTGTGAATATGGGTGTCAGTGGTAGTCTGTCCTCTTTACTGCTATATTTCAGTTTGAGCGCTTAGAGTAAAGCTAAAGCTGCTGAACGCGATCATAAAATATATATTTAGAGCAATATTTATACATTAATAAATAAGCTGAGAGAGAAAGAGAGAGAGAGACTAACAGGTGTGTAAATCATTCCTATCCTATTTATCTCACATCTGACCACAAGTCTTCATTTCGATAATGAGTTTACATCACTGATCGCTGATCAGCTTCGACTTAATAATTATACATCTAAGAAATGATTAAACGGGTAAATAATAATATAATAAAGTTAGTGTGTATTTAATTATGACTTTTGCATTTAAACTCGCACATTATCATATTTGCTTATAGAATAGTAAATTATCTGCATTTTATTTAATGATTTTTCAAAGAGCTATAATAATAATAATAATAATAATAATAATACACTATTATATAATATAACATATTATTATTATATTTTAAAAGCTAATCATTATTTTTATAATTAATGTTATTGTTATATGTTATTTTAGTGTCTTGTAGTATTTTCTGAGAACCCAATTTATAATTATTCATAAACAAATGAACACATTTTATTAATATTGTGTGTTTGTCTTATTGTGTGTATTATTGTTATTATTATTATTATTATAAATGCTGTAATAAGGTAACAAAAACAAAAACGCAAAGACAAACAGGCGCAAATGCAGATTCAGTTCAGATGCTGAAACAGGACGAAAGTAAAGTTTCTGGCCTCTCTAATGTAATTTTACGCTTGTAGACACAGTGATGAGGAAGATGATGGTCAGGGAAAAAGACCTGAAATTAAGAGAAAATAGTTTTGCTTCGACTGTCTAAACTACACACCTATAGTACATCACTCTTAATAAAAAAATAACTAAAAAAAGCCGTTTGTTTTACATTAAATGCATTAGAGTCCCACATCGTCACAAATTTACGGTTTTACACACAGTTTAAATCGAATACAAGAGCGAGAGCTTTTTATTTGTGTTGCTGGTCCTCTTTAATTAGTCTAAACTAAGCGGAAAAGTAAATCTGCGCGCTTAAAAACAGCCTCACTTACTCAATCTCACTCTCTCCCTCTGCCTCCCTCACTTCATTAAAAACAATGAAACGCTCATACAGCGCGCTCGCATCGAGGTTAATGTACTTACATTGTCAGCGGTAATGGCTCATAAAGTAAACCTGTCTCTCTCTGTCTCTCTCCCTCTTTTTTCTCCTATCTCTCTCTCTCTGTCTTTCTTTTTTTGTGTTAAAACCTGAAACAGTGAGATTTTTACTCTACATCTCTACAGTCCATCTGAAGACGAGTGACGTGCATGCAAATGATCCCGCTCTTCATTAACCAATCAAGGAGAGGGGGGACCTCCGTCGCAGCCAATGGGAGGCGTGCGCGCTCGGCCTTGTCCAATGGGAGGTGGTTATCTGCGCGTCCCCGGCGGCGGTGAGAGACGGGGTGAGAGAGAATGAGAGAGGGCGCCGGGAGAAAAGAGAGAGAGAGAAACAGAAAGAGAGAGAGACTTAGAGTTAAATGCTCGCTGTTAAAAACAGAGTAAAGGCGCGGGGCTGACAGGGTTGACTTTTCTTCAGCAGGCGGAGAACCGCGGACTGACTGACTGACTCACCGGCAGGACAGACAGACGGGCTCGCCCGACACTCGGACACAAACACTGGGCTTTAAAACTTTTTTCTCCAGCCGCGTTCTGGTTGTTTTTATATCTCTGTAGAGTTTCGCCTACTTTTTGGATACTCGCAACACCCTCGGCTCCCTAAATGCTGCATGACAACTCCTCCCTTTAATTTCGTCCTGTGTTGTTTGTTTACTTGTTTATATATTTATTCATTCGTTTTTCCCCGCGCTCTCCCTGAGGCTTATGCTTACAAATGTTAGCTGTGGGGCAAATGGATGCTAACAGGCAGAGCGCTTTCGTGCTGGGCAGCACGCCGCTGGCTGCGCTGCACAACATGACCGAGATGAAGAACTCTCTGTTCCCGTATGCGCTGCAGAACCCGGCCGGCTTCAAGGCTCCGGCCTCGCTCTCCAGCCTCAGCTCGCAGATCCCGCTGGGGACGCCGCACGGGATTAGCGATATCCTCGGCAGACCCATCGGCGCGGCGGGACAGCTGCTCACGGGCTTCCCTCGGATCGGCGGCCTGGCAGGATCGGCGGGGATGTACCTGAACCCCGCGGCCGTGGCCAGATACCCCAAACCCCTGGCAGAGCTGCCCGGACGCGCTCCTATCTTCTGGCCCGGTGTCATGCAGGCTTCTCCGTGGAGAGACCCGAGAGTGCCCTGTCCCTGTAAGTGTTTCTGACTTGAGCTTCTGCTTTGTGACTTCTGAAACTTTACTCTTTACTGTTTATGAACGTAATATTTTGTTTAGATGAGAACCTGAATTTTAGGAAGAGAAATGTATTAAATAAAGATAAACAACACTATATATAGGATAGTCTACATACCAATACAGTTTTATTAAAACTGTCATTTCTAAAGAAATTATAACACCGAAAATAATTCTAGATGAGAGAAATCTAGTGGAAACTGTAGCTACATTAAATAGGAAAGAGAACACACTTTTTGTTTCTCCTTATAAAATATAATAGTTGAGAGTTATCTACAGTAAACAAAAACACTTTAATTTAGTATACTTCATACATGCATACACTATAAAATGATAAGTGAAACAAAGCAAAGCAGCACCGTTTCAAATCACTTTGCACCAGTTTCACTTGTACAGTGTACACAGTGTATGCGTATATGTGTGTGTGTTTGTTTGTTTGTGTTTGTATTGGGAGCACTTGACTTAGTTAGTCCACGTCTTTCTCCTGGAATAATATTTAGGCCTAAGGAGTGTTTATAATAAAATGTTTGTTTTAAGACTTTATTTTTTTAGCTTTTCTATAGTTGGTAAAGTAAAGTTTGTTTTGATCTCTATGAAGTGTATGACGAGTTTTACTGAGGTGGTGTGATTTTCTCTTTTGCAGCACAAGCCAGCCTAATGCTGGATAAAGATGGCAAAAAGAAACATTCCAGACCCACCTTCTCAGGACAGCAGATTTTCGCCCTGGAGAAAACTTTCGAGCAGACCAAATACCTGGCCGGTCCGGAGAGAGCACGGCTCGCCTACTCACTGGGAATGACCGAGAGCCAAGTCAAGGTACATACCTCAGTTTAAAGAGGATTAACGCTGGAAATTTACACCATTTAAAATAATTATAATTTTGAAAAAATAGGATTTATTATAATGGGTTAGTTTTCTAAAATTATTATTTTAATGGTTGTTTAAAAGGCTATTATTTTACTCTTATTTTTAATAAATAATTATGCTGACAAATTGTAGTAAATGAGAATATTGTTGCTGTATTTTTTATAGGTGTTGTTTATCGCCATTTAATTTTCACCTAATTTAATTCAGTAAGCAGTAAATTTTAAAATCCTCCTGTATTTATTTCCACTGCTAAATGAATCTGAACTCTAGACTACTACAGGTGTAGTGAGGCCCTGTCACAGCTGTGGTGAAGATGCTCTACAGGTGTAGTGGGAGTGATGGTGCGGTTTTATTAACTCTAACTCTCTTCCTCTGCCCGCAGGTGTGGTTTCAGAACCGCAGGACCAAGTGGAGGAAGAAGCACGCCGCGGAAATGGCCACGGCCAAGAAGAAGCACGACTCTGAAACGGAGAAGATGAAGGAAAGTTCGGACAACGAGGACGATGACGAGTACAACAAACCCCTGGACCCCAACTCAGACGACGAGAAAATCACGAGACTGCTGAAAAAGCACAAGGCCACGAGCGGCTCCCTCGTCAGCCCGTGCAGTAACAGCTCGGACACGTTGTGATTGATTGACAGCTGAGCAGAGACTCTAGTTCGGACTAATGCGGCCTGAAGCAGGGTATACACTGCTGTTCTGAAGTAAAGCACGGTATACACTGCTGTCCTGCAGCCACGCAGAGTGTACACTGCCGTCCTGAGGCAGAACATGCGCTGCTGTCCTACTAAAGCAGGGTATGCGCTGTTTCCCCACAGCAGAACACGCAGAACACTGGTGGTACTGGTCTCCTCGGTCCAACAGGCGCTCGCTCTGATGGTGCCGATGCACTGTGTTGTACATGCGAGTGTAAGTGAGATGTATATATTTTGTACGGAGTAAATTATGTTATTAAACCGCCAGGAACGGACATGGCGAGCTGATGAGCCATCACCACCTTTCTGTCAGCTGTTTTAGCTTAATTTCGCTGCGCTGTGGTAGAATAACCAAGCCTAACTCGATCAGCCTGGCTGATCAGTTCTGTCCTCTACAGATCTACTGGATCCAGTGTTGTAAATGAACCATGTAAATAGCCTTTGTTTAACAGTGTCCTCTAAAGCCGGTTCGCTTCATTTCGAAGGACTTTGTTTTACCACATACCACTGAAAATAGCCACAGATGGAGCGTTAAATATTGAAATAAGAGAATATTATTGCTTCCGTGCTGAAGGAAGAAACCCCTTTGTATGATCAATAAATTATTTAACATATTTTAAATCTGTCTTGGTAAATTTTTCATTTCAGTAATGTCTTTAACTGTATATTTGCCAGGCTTTTTAATTGAAAGTACCTGTTAGTGTTTGACGTGTTAACATTTCGCTTTTATAATTAGGGAAAAGAAAATAACTAGAACTTTTTTTTTATAGTAAATGTAAAACAAGAAACTTCGTATATACAAAATGTTATTTTTATTAGAATGAAAAAAAAATCAGTCAGTGGGAAATATTTTATTTCAAGTAATTTTTAAAGAATTTGCATTCGTCCATTTAATTTGAAACAATGTAAATAACAACTGGCAGATTTATATTATATCAACAAGTACAAAGTGAGAAAAGTTTCCATATATATACAGCGACAATATGCAGTTCGTTGTGTAGAGCGTTAATTTGTATGCAATAGGTTCGTAATTAATTGTAATGTTACAGTTTATTAAATTGTATTGATGTGCAGAGCGTAATGTTAAAAAAACATTTCTGAAACATTTAGTCCAAAACGGACAGACTCATTATAGCGCAACAGGTTGTTAAAAAAAAAAAAAAGAGTCCCTTTAACGGGAATACCCTCGCTATTTCAACATCTTTTTAAATCTTTGAGATTATAACGTTGAGAGTTAAAGTTGATCTGTGTGAAATGGCTTATTGATGGTTACAGTAATTACAAATGGCCTACATCCATTATGTTTAGTCTTTTTAACAACTCTCACGAGAGATAAAACTCTTCTGCATTTTATATGCACTTGTGATGCAATATAGTGAAATTTTCTCCGTAATATTTTATTTCTGCCTACATACCGTGCCATTTCGCCTTACCCTGCACCTTACCGGTCTACTAACCGGCCTTATGCATTTTACATAGCCTATAGGTTTAGACCACTCTGTATCAGAACAGTATTTAAAGACGCATGAGGCACCAGGTAATTTCTCAAACATTTAACTTCATGTGAAGTAGCTTTTTTGTGGCATTAAACTTTTAGAATTTGGTCCCCAACAGCACTACTGAGAACAATTCTGACACTGAAGTTTCTCAAAAAAGGCGCATTTCTGAAACACCACTCTGAATGAATGTTCAAGTCTGAATCCTTTAATTCTGCAGAAACTAATTGAAGTAAGTCACTGTGTGAGGGCACGCGATTTTTATACTCTTATACGCTTTCTACATTTGAATTCTACATTGATCACTGATTATTTAAAGTGAGAATGGTTGCATTTGGTCTTTTTTGTAGCTTCCATTTTTTGGACCCATAAGTTTTTTAGCGCAGTTTTACCTACTATGTCTTGCTTAATATGATTAAGGAAAGCAATGATATATTGTATCTGAAGCTACAATTCATTTTATACGATTAATTTTATAATATAATCCGTTATATGTTTCGTTTATTTTTTTTTTACATATTAACCCCACTTTAACACAAAACCAAATCCGATTTTTTCTGTTTTATTAAACGCCCACTTTACGATGTGTTTTGTTACACTGTTAGACTGAATGTGTGATCATGTTAGTTAAAACACTTTTATAAAGTACAAGAATAGTTCTAATCGTCTGTAGACATTTTAGAAAATTATTTTTTTGCTAAATATGGACATTACCAATTAAACAATGTAAAAACAAAAGTTTTAGTTTAGTTTTTAAACCCCTTTAATTTTAAACAATGGTTATTTTGTTTATGGCTAAAATAAAATAAAATTGCAGCATAGGAGATAATGTAATCTTTTTATTTAATCAAACAAATTGCAACTACCAAAAAAACTAAAGCGAGGCGCATTTCACGCTTAAAAATTGTTAGATGAAGCAAATTAGTGACGGGGCAAAGCCTAGCCATGACTGGTCATGTTATTAGCCTGATGTCACAGAAATCAGGACACGAGGCCCGCGCGCTGGGCGGTGTGTGCAGCAGATTAGCGCGCGGTTAAGACGGTGTGAAAGGAGCAGAGCAGCAGTAATAAGACAGAGGCAGTCACTCAGGTCTAATGGGGTTTTATTGCTTGAGGAGGTCACGGCATCCACGGAGCTCCATCTCTATGTGCTTTACAGGAAGCAGTGAGCGGAGGAAGAAGAAAAGAGTTTAACGTTTAACGAGCAGATTCGTCTAAGCACAGCATTGCCAAGACCACACATGCTATCGTTTCCACTTGTGGTGATTCAAATGAGGAGGAATAACATAAAATAAAATAAAAAATAATAATAAAAATCACATTCCAAAAAAAAAAAAAAAAAAATCCATCCATTATCAGTGTAGCTCCTCCACGGGCTTTCTCCGTGAACTCTGTAGTGTAGTAAAGAGAAATCAATAGAAAGAAACGTGACGCCGATTCCTCAGCAGCCTCTGCTACTAACGAAGCACTAACGAGGCGATGATCTGGCAACCTAGAGAAAAGCCTGCAGCCTACATGGAAAATCGCAGAGATCTCCTTCTCTGTGTTTTCACCAGAGGTGGGTAGTAACTACAGATACATTTACTCCAGTAGAACTGTCACGGGCTTGTACTTTCCTGAGAATTTTAAACAGTAATACTTTTTTAAATATACCCAAATATATTTAGGAATAATACAACTAATTTAAGCTTTTGGTTACTTTCCTTTTCTGACTGGCCACACTTTCTATTTGAAGGTTAAGCAGTTCAGTATTTAATATTTCAGATCTAAATGACCCAAATAAGATAAGATAAAACACACTTCATTTCCTATGTTAACAGATACTGCATGTATTACTATGTTCCGCTTCAGTTCTACAGAGAACTTTACACAAAGTCTTCTCAACTTCTACCCAAGATACTTCCACTATCTAATCTATTGTACTATTTACTATTTTATAGCTTGACTACTTATACTCGAGTTTTGTTTAGGCTATTCTACCCACCTCTGCTTTTTTCACTTATTTTCAGCCTTGTCTTTCTATTCCACTGCACAACTGGCATGGCAACTCTTACTCAAAACTGTGTACAATACTTGGCACCATGATGCAGTAACAAAAAAAACAAAAGTCTACCTAAAACATCACATTCAGAACCATAATATTATTACACAGAAATAAGTTAGAATAAGAATAATAATGAAATAAACCAAGTGAGACTGCTATATAAAACAAAACCTTATATACTTTGCATGGTCTTATGGCACTGGTTAAAATAGCTTTGATAGGCTATATATAAGTCATATGACTGAAAAAGGTGCACTTCAGATGATGATATTTTGTTGTCTTTTTTTTCCCCATTCACGATTTAGATATTCGGTTGCATCAGATGACAGAACACTCAAGCAGTTGTCTCGCATTCATATTTCAGCATAACAATTTTGGTAAGAATTATAAATTATCTCGTTTAAAAAGTACAGTTTATAAAATGAGACTCGGTGGATGTCAAAGGCATGGCAGTGTGTGTTACGCACACGAGTCAGCAACAAATCAAATCATCTGAAAGAAAAAGAAAAAAACAAAGAGAGAGAGTAAAGAAATAATGCAATGCATTGAAATGAACTGAAAATACCTATCTATACTAACACAGAGCGACTGACCACAAAATCTGGTCAAAGAGAAAGAAAAACAGCACTAAAACCATCAACACCACTATGTAATAATAATCCAATGTACAAATAAACCTAACACTATACATATACAACAACTTTTTTTGCATTGCACTTTTTTTTTAAAACATCTTACACATGATATGGAAGTAGCTTCTATAATGCAGAGGCATACCTAAAATTGCAAGTATGGTCTTTAAAATATGTAGTACTTCTTAATTTCTATTAGAGTTTTGGCAACAAGGCTAGAACACGTAAAAAGACTTGTCCTTTGTGTTGTCTTGGCTTTTTTTTTTGAGAGAGAGAGAAAGAGGGGCCATGGGAGTTGGAGGGGTGATTGTCCATCAAGAGAGTGTGCCAAATTGAGAGAGGCATTAGCAGTGTGAATGAATGTATGAGTGTGTGTGTGTGTGTGTGATGTGCTATAAGTGTTCTTGATTGTGGGTCTTGAAGAACTCGTGTACACAATCTGCCATTTGTAGGAGCGTGACGGCATGCACTTGTTTCACTACGACTGGTCAGTCCTGCTGAAAAGTCTTATCTGGGTCTTCTGTGAACGACTGAGTGAGTGAGTGTGTGAGTGTCTGTCTGTCTGTCTGTCCAGCTGTCTCAGTTTCTCACAGGGGCGCTTGTCGGGAAATCCTCTCCACCCTTTGGCACCACGTCCCTGTTCAATCAAAAGCACACACACACACACACACACACACACACAGAATAAGAATTAGAATTCAAATGTGTTTAGAAACTCATGAAACTGTCATATTATTAAGTGGAAAAATGGGAAAAAAGCAGAAATAATAATAATAATAAAAAAAATATTTACCACATCACTGCACGATACAACACTTGTGCTTATGTGCATTAGGTTTACCTGCCCCTGCTGTTAATCGAAAGGACAGGAAAACAGGCTGAAAAACAGACAAAACATTAAGCAGTGAGTTTTTGTGGTGGCACTGGATTATGCAGGAATCAACAGGTACGAATACAAAACCCATCTATATACACCACAATTAGGCTTCCATCATAATATATTTTTCACTGGATGAGTAACAACAATGCAATAGTGTACTTTAAATAGAGTATAATAAAACTGCAATTCACATTATACTTTAACACTGACATAATTAATTGGATAGGAGTAGGTATTGCCTCAGGGGACGGCTTAGGAAAAGAAGCCCTGGAAAAAAATAAGAGACCGCTTAAAAATGATAAGTTTCTTTAATTTTACCAAATTAAAAACCTCTGGAATATAATCAACAAGAAGATGGATGATCATAAGCCATCAAACCAAGCTGAACTACATAAGTTTTTGCACCAGGAGTGACAAAGATATCTAAAAGCAGTGTGTAAGACTGGTGGAGGAGAACATGCCAAGATTAATGAAAACTGTGATTAAAACCAGGGATGTTTCATTTTCTTTGCATTATTAGAAATGTTGTCCGTAGTTTATAGAATAAAACAACCATGTTTAGTTTACTCAAACATATACCTAGACATATAAACTGAAGTGGTCTCCATTTTTTTCCAGAGCTGTATATCAGTTATTAGGTATTATCGTGTAAATGGCCAGCATGCTCATGGCATTGCAATTATTGAAAGTTGGAGCAAGACTTGATAGTGGGAGCCAGAGGAGTGATGGGACATTCCAATTCTGAAGCTGCACAGGCATTTATTATTGCTTAACACACAGTGTCCCATCTGCATCAAGAATAAATCATAGAAAGCATTAACTAGACATGAAACTAATTCCTAACTAAGTCCAGTCCAGTCCATTGGCAGTGTTAAATCAACACTGTTAGTGTTAAATCAACACTTATTAGTGTTACACTTTACACTCTCAGTGTTAATTTAACACTAACAGTGTTGATTTAACACTGCCAAATTTCCTGTGTCCCATGACTTTTGGCATGTCAGTGCAATTCTTTCCTTTATTTCCTATTTAAATAATAAGCTCATTGATAATTGTGCGCCTCGGTTTAAGTCACATTTAATATTTCCCATAACATCTTAATTTCCACAATTATACAGTTACAACCATTTTCATTAATGTAATGCAAAGACAATAATACTTTTTTGTATCACCAAAAGAACCTGGAGATCACAGACTGTCCACCTACTGACAACAAGATGCAATCAGCTGGTATAACAGTGTCCTGCCTGTGACAGATTAGGGTTTGTTACCCAGCCAAAGAAGCAAACCACATTTAACCAATCAGAGTCTTCAGGCAAAAAAAACGCGCTACATTTCTCTTATCTGCATATCGTCGCTGTCCAATGAAAAACACTTATCTCCAAAACAGCAACTTTACAGGATAGAGAAAAAACCTGGTAAACTTTTAATGGAAGTCAATGTAAATAAAGTTTATTTCAGGTCAATTTTGGCACAGTGTAAGAGACAGTTTGTCAGTTCGAATTATGTAGTAAACTAAAAATCGACAAAAATGAAGATGTGTTTTTCATAGGACAGCGACAATATTTATTGAAATTTAAGTCGCTCTATATAAGACTGTCAAACACTGATCAGTCAGGTAAAATGGTAAACTCTGATTATCTTTATCTAGAGTGGCATTTAGCTAGGGGTGGCTATATTAGGCAACACGTAAACAGTCAGCTTTTGTTTTGTCAATGTTGATGTGTTAAAATCAGGAAGAATAGGCAAGTATTACAATCTGAGACACTGATGACATTGAAATTGTGTGGGCAGAGCATCTCCAAAACATCAGGCAAGTTTGCTTTCTTCTGATATGCAGTGACCAGTACTCGTCATAAGTGGTCCAAGTGAGTACAATCAGAGGTGGTGACACCAAAATACTCACTGATACCATGGAGACCTCATCTCACAATTTACAGGATTTAAAGGATCTGCTGCTAATGTGTGTCTGCCTTTAGTCTACAAATAGTCTAATCTAATTAATATATTTTGTGCCATAAAAGATTTAACATACATTTCTAACACAAATTTAACACACATTTACCAATAAAAAAAATAAAATGGCATATACATACCTTGTGGTCCCCCATACAGACATTTGCTCCAATATTGTCATATGTTATTGATTTCTCGTCAGTCTCTGGCTGTGTACGACAAGTACAAACATGTAAAAAAAAAATTATATATATATTTATTTAAAAGGTTTTAAAAGTACTAAAAATATGAACTATAAATCTGTTTATTTAGGGAGTTTTAAAGACAAGTACAAATAGGAAAAAGACCCTTTTGTGACAGCTGAACATGCATAATTGTAGTTTCTTGACTCAAATGTTAGAAATGCAAAACTTTAAACACAAAGTTACAACAAAATAATACTGACATACATAAAATAAATATGTTTGGAATAACTGTGGAAGGTCTATGATAATAGAGCTGGTAATCTGAGGAAAGAAGTATTTCAATTTCAATTCACATTTCAGTGTGTTTCAATCTGTATTCTAAGCTATGGTTTACATTCATATATATGCTCAAAATGCAAAGAATTACAGCCACTCTGACTGGACCAGGTTGTCTTGTTCAAAAGTGATGAAATAATGAATAACATTTATTATAAAGGAAAAAAGGACAACTAAAACTTGTTTATTATAAAAAATATATATATATATATATATATATATATATATATATATATAGTAATAATAACAGTAGAAAAATATTTGACATACTCAAAATATATATCAGGTCTTACAGGGCTGTCTGTGATATGTTTATCTAATGGAAGACCTGCTTGTGGTTTTTGAACTGTATGGATTTGTATATCTTTGGATTTGTACAGCTGGCAGAGAATTCCAGCCGCTTTCTCTGAGCCTGGTGAGAAGTGCAGCTCAAAAGGACTGAAGAGCAGGAGAGCTTCAGAAAGAATTACAAACTTCAATCTGAATGAACTTCAAACCAATAACACGGAAGTGTCTAGGTCATCCTTGCACTCCTGAACACACCCACACACCGAGACTACCTTCCCATCTCGGGCTATGTTTTAACCTCCACACACACATAGGCGTGTGTGCGCCGCCCTGGGCCTCAGCTTCCCAGAGCACAGATACATTCATCAAAAAGAGACTTGATAATTTACAAAGGCAGCATAAAATTGTGGATTTTCGGGCTGCGTAATCTTTAGACAGATAAACAAATGACAGCGGGAGCCGGGGCTGCTGCGGCGCGCGCTTGACTGAGCCTTCATTACGGTGCGGAGCGGGAGAAGCTGCTCGGGCCGCCGCTGCCGGCAGACCTGCAGTGTGTTAGGGCTCGGCAAGCAGAAAATAACACGGCACAAAGTTAACGGAGCACAGCTTGATAGATGACGCTGCGCACAACGCTGTTTACGGGCCCATGTCTCAACAATCTGTAATGCTTATGCATTAGAGAGGGAGAGAGAAGAGGAGAGAGAAGAGGAGAGAGAGAGAGAGAACCCATCACACCATACGCTTATTGAAGATATCCAAATGAAGTACTTAAGGAGCGTGCTCAGGTCCCTTAATGGGTGTAAAGAAAACAAAGTGTAGCCTTGACTGGGAATGTCTATATGTGTCTCTATTCAGGGATTATGTGACATTGTACTTCACTGCATACAAGCTCAATGCAAGATAAGGCTTATTTGATGAGGGCAGGTATTTCCTGTATTTATGTTTGTACATTCTACATTTTCTTGTGCTTTATTATTCATAATAGGGTCCAAATTATTGAGTCAACTTATAAGGTATGGGTTAAACCATTGTTTTTGTATTTCCAACTTTCAAAGGCTTTTTGGTAAGACTTACAAAGTCTAGTCTGCATATCTGCTAAGATGAAATTATTTTTGGTCTGACGCGACAGGTATATGTTTTTCAGGGTAAAATAAGATTTTTTTAATATCACTCAAACCAAATTCAGACTACTCTCACATTAACACAACACTAATATTAAGTTTACATATTTTACAGTAAGCTTGTGAATCCTATATCTACTATTTAATTTACATAAATTAACAGTTTTGAACACAGAATATTGTTACATCATACACAGAAACTAAAGATGAAAACTGGGTTTATCCAATGTGTTTTTGATAAATTTACACACTGCCATGCATACATCATCATCTCCACTAACTAAAAGCAAGCAATGAGTGTGTATTTGAAATATCTGAAATGCAGAGCCAAAAATAATGTTATTGGTTTTGCTTAGTTCAGTTTGTCGATATTTTTTTGATATTTTAAAGAATGTTGGGAGATGAGTCTGAAATATTTTTGAAGGTATATTTAAGTTTTTTTTTTTTCTATGTTAGTCCCTTTAAGCAGTCTTTTACTCTCGTCAGTATATTTATTGTACAAGCACCCTATTAACACCCCTTAACAATCTGCCATACACCCCTCATAAAGTACAAGGCAGTTCTTCTGAGGTAAAAATGTCATCCAGCTGACATTACTGCCAAACCAATCAGCAGATTTGAATGGATTGTCAATAAGATTCTCCAGATCCTATTGGAATACTCGAGATCATGATGAGAGGGAGAGGGAGAGAGCGAGAGAGAGAGAGAGAGAGGCAGATAAATAAACAGACTAGAGTTTACTGTTCTGCTGCGGCTAAGAGAAGCTCTTACCCTGAGAGAGCAGCCAGAGGGACAGAGATCTGCCCAGCTCTATAGAGACTTATGAAGCTGTATAAAGCAGACATGCACGCCTGGCACTCTATAAGAGCAGGGCTGAATATACTGCCAGTGTGGACTATGAGCTTAGCATGGCAGATGAAAGCTTACACATACAGCACCAGCTCCATCTGCGAGCCTGGCACAACGAGGATAACCAGAGAAAAGCAAGCGAGCAAGAGAGTAGTAGTGAGCATTAGTAATAGCTGAACCTAAAGACACCAAGACTCTCATAAAATCACTCACTAAATAAACTTTAAAATTAATTTAGAAAAGGCTAAATGAAGATGCACTGCACTAGAGCGTTCACAACTGGTGTTTACTTGTGGTTTAATCAGAATAAATGTGTAGCTGGACTGGTTTAATCCATCAATTTACAGGCAATCTTACACCTATAGACTATGTGTGAGCTTAATCGCATTAATCACATTAATGGGTACAATAATACATTATTTTGGGTTGTGAAGTACATTGTGAAGCAGATAATAACCACATCAAGCACACAGCATAAAAAAACATATAAAAACAATAAAAAACTGACTAAGGAAAAGATGTACACATTACTTTTTTTTAAATAAGTCTATTTATGACAGATTTTAAATAATAAAAAGTGAAAGATGCAACCCACTGTGGTTTAAACCTCCAGTGGTTGATGAACACTTATATTTGCGTTATATTTGCCAATGTTTTTCAATGTTTCTATTAATATCTTTGC
Source organism: Astyanax mexicanus (assembly GCF_023375975.1). Taxonomy (NCBI): domain Eukaryota; kingdom Metazoa; phylum Chordata; class Actinopteri; order Characiformes; family Acestrorhamphidae; genus Astyanax; species Astyanax mexicanus. The sequence continues at coordinate 39,874,882 of NC_064414.1, read as the reverse complement.
AATAACACAGAAGCTCATCGACTGCATCTTGCCAGGTCTAACTGGTGGGCACATATGTCTGTCATCTGCCTCTCCTAGGTGAATTCACATGCCTCTTAATGTTTTGTGTGAAACTGACGAATAGGCGCACAGGAAATCACTAATGTCTCACAAATCCATCAGTTAGATATGGCATAAGGTAAAAAAGTTAGTTCTCATCTGCACTGAATTAACCCTTTATGGTTAAGCAGTGTGTAACTGCAGTCAATGTGTGCTTTGGACGTTACAAAAAGTTCAGATGTAATTTAAACTGGACTGACCTTTAAGACCAGATCTCTCGCAGAACTGGACATGAGGATGCGGTCACACCAGGCAGGACATCGCGTATTCATGTACTGCTTCCCCTGATTGGAGTCCTCGCTGTATGGATAGCTGTGGACACACAAAAAATAGCAAATGTTAGGATAACTGTGACACAAGAACCACAACAAAACTGCCCAGGTCAGAATGCTTTTTCACACGCAGTGCACTGCCTTAAAAAAATAATTAATGAAACAATATATATATATTTTTCCACATATGTTTCTTCCCATTTTAGTCATTTACAATTTGCATCCACTGTCATGGACACCCCTGTCACTGGGAAAATTTCTGGCCAAAAGATGCCTTATGTGATTTGGGAAGCATCTCATTGGGCAGTTGAACATGCTTGGAGGAGAATATTATCTACCAGTTCTGTTGAATGGGGAGGGGGGACCAACTAATGCACCTGAGGTCAACTGTGCTCACTGGGTCTCCAAGCCACATTTGGCTGTGGCAACATCAATGATTGAACCTCCTGATTCCTGATAACACTGCCAATGCTTAGACATTCACACCACTTGGGAGTCCAATTATTCATACATAAATAAACACACTTTTAAAAATCTGAAAAATAAAATTCTGAAACAACCTAAAAGACATGTCATATTTTATATAATGCAGTCTTTGTATTTATAATTATGATTATAATCATTACTGTTATCGACATAATAATTGTTAGATGTTTCTTAAATGTTTAAACTTAAATGCTTGCAATTTACTAAGTTAAATTTACAGGGATCTTGGTTTTCACGAACCATAAAAGATTCTGCTTGTGTGTTTCTGTGTGAATATGATTGTATGAACGCTGACAAGATTTCCATAACCTCAGCTCTTCTGAGTACAACTAACCAAAAACAATCCAATGAGGAAAAGGCTGCTAGGAGACAAATATCCACTTGCTTAGGCCAATTGGCCACGAAAAACACACCGCATCACACGGACATGATGGCTAAAGCCCCTCATTTAACTAAAGAGAATCAGCTCCGCAAACAGCAACCTGGCAACGGCTCATCTGCCACAGCCCAGCTCCTCAGCAGCTGCTGCTAACGCTCCACGGTATTGGGCAGCACCATGGAGATCACAAACCCAGAAGGGTCAGGGGTTTGGTGAAGGCGGGGACTGGTGGTAGGGGGCCTAGTTAGCCCACATCCGGCTAGCACACAGACCCCTGACCGGGTGACCAAACACAAACCGGCAAGGGGGCTTTGCAGCAGGCCTGAGTGCAATTAGCATTGATGGCACTTTAAACATGTGGAAATGAAGGAGGGTTTTGGTATGTTAAGAAGGCAGCTGAGAAGATGATTCCCTGGATGAAAGAGATGAGGAAGAAAGAGACAGTGCATGATACAGGAGGATAGAGCGAGGGGAAAGGAGGATAAAAAGGGATAGAGATGCAGAGTGTGGGAATTTGGAAGGGGAGGGGGGTGTCTTCAAAGTGACCACGGCACAGCCTTTTTCAGGCTGGACCACACAACTGCCACAGGAAGTTTTAGCAGCGGTCACTGAGGCTGATCAAGCGCCTCCTCGGCTTAAGAGCTGAAAAGCGCGCTGGAAAAGGTCCTCTCGCATTCCCACCCAGTCGAAATTCCATTTGCTAATGGCAATGGAATTTATTATGGAAGCAAATGGAGTTTAAAGCTCTATTAACTGTGTAACATTAAAGATTCTGACCTCTATAAATCAATTTAAAATGTTTGCTTGGTGAAGCTTTTTAATCTGTCAACAAGTCACAAGTGCACTTTTGTGTAAATATGATTTATCTTGTATAAAATAGTGTGTATAATACTTTTAAGCATTTTAATCTTCTGGTTTTCCTAAGGACAACATACAATGGCACTAGAATCAAATTAGTGTTAACTGGACAAATGTTTAGATCTGACTGACAGTTTACACCAGTATTTGATGATCTGTTTATTGTATTTAAAAAGAGCAGACGTATTAATGCAGTGCTGGGCTACAGTGGATATTCTACAATTTATTCATTTTATAACAGAACTGTTGCAAAATAAATGTCATGTTTTTTTTTTCTGTAAAGCAAACCCAGGTAGACTAAATAGACTATAGACTCCATAGACTAAAAACAATGATTTATTGATACTGACATATTTCTGTGTGTCCATAAATCATGAAAATCAGTTAAATCGGTCTGGTTCATTAGTGAGTATGTAAAGTTGTGTGTGAATGCATGCATGTCTATATTGCCACTCTGTTAAGGGTGAACTCCCCATGGCCTAATGCAGTATTTAGGTGAACAGTTGTTTTTAGTTGAGAATAAAGGATTCTGTGGAGTGTTGTCTGTAAAGTTTTGTAGGAAATTCATTAAATTTAAGGGTTCACTTAGTTTACTGAGTAATGGCTCAGCAGAAAAAGCATGTAAACACCTTACAAGTGTAATCTATTACATTAACTCAGACTGCTGTATGTGCACATATTAATTGCATGCTGTGAAGTAGTATGTGTTTCTAATTTCTTCTATTTTTTTTGCATATTTGTTACAGTGGAATGTTTCAAATTATCAACTAATTTTACCCAAATTCAATTGACAGCTGGGTTTAATAAGACTAGCCACACCTTGGCATGATTACTGCCAGACCTGTTCAAATCAAAACACCACTTATATCACTTCAAACCCGTCTGGCAATATGAGACAGGCTAAAATTTCTGAATTTAGAGGTCTGAACAAAATGTACTGTATGTGTCTTTGATTTTATTTTATAGTTGCTAAATAGAGCTACAACGGTTTCTTTTCAGTGCATCACAAGAACAAAAAACAACAACAATCTGCATGCCTTCAAATCAATAACTCCATATTCATTCACTCCTTTATTGGCAGAGATTCCTTTTGACCAGCCACTTTTACAACCTGCCATTCTGTCTCTCACTCGTGAGTGTGCACACACTACACACACACACACACACACAGGCATGCACGCGCACACTCTCTCTGACAGAGCTGATCTAGATTACAGTTCTCTAATGCAACAGCAAACAGCGGTGCAGTGCAGCAGGGCGAGGTGATGGATGTGGGTGATTAGCACACACAAACGTATCTGCCAGAGTAAACTCCAGACCTGGGCGTGCGAACCGGAGACCGTCAGCCACTATCAGGCCCTTATTGCCCATGGCAAGACTAATTACGCTAATTAATGGGCCCGCCGCGATAAACTCAACAATTGCCCACCTGTGTCTGCGGGTTTTGGAAAGAGAGAGGGAGAGAGTGAGAGCAGACAGGGAGAGAGATGCAGGCAGTTTTGTTTAGAGTCAGTGTCTGCAAGAACATGTCCAAGTACCTATATAGACCTTACCCATAGGTCTGCCTGCCTGTCTGATTGGCCAGCAGAGAAGATGAAGGTGACAGTAAACGTTCTTTGGGGGAGTTTTAAAGGTAAAAAGTACCACTTGTGGTTCTCTAAAGAACTTTTATAATTGAATTTAAACGTTCTTTATGCTTTACGCTCACTCAACTGTAGTGTGAAACCAAAATGTACAAGACCAAACGTATCAAAACACATTCACCTCAGTTCAGACTGTAGTGTGAAAACATTATGACGTTCAAACGTTATCCCTAAAAACAGCTCTGAAGTTCTATCTCCAATAATTCCTCGCTTCTGGAGGAAGAGGAGTCCCGTCTTCCTCCCCTGATCCCACAAGCACTTAACGATTCCTCACCGACTGTGACTTTAATGTTTGACTGACTCCTGACATTATTCACCAGATCTACTTTTAATGTCACTGCCTTAGGCCTGCATGTCTGAGCAGCACAGGGACGAGGAGGGTCCTGCCAGTGTGTGTGTGTGCGTGTGTGTGTGTGTGTGAGCACACGTGTATGTGCACGTGTGTGTATGTACCTCCACAGGCCTATTCTGCCTCTTTTGCCTCTTTTGTCCCTAGAGCCCCAGTCATGTGACTTTCCCTGACCAAGCCCCTGTCCCACATCTCCTATCAGTGCCCTGAGAGCTGTTATCTTGTTCTACATAATGACAAATAAGTGACAAGCCAAACACTGGCACACTGAGACAGGCTGTGTGTAATGAGGGCAATATAAACTGGTGAATACAGACAGAAGAAAGGGGGGGCTGATAAGAGACAAGCTATTAATGAGCCATGGTCAGGGGTCACAAACTGTACTAAAGGGTGGAAGTCACCTGACGTGATCGGCATGCTGGGATTGGTGGAAGTTATTTAGGCTGTGAGAAAAAGGCGGGGCTACAGAATGAAGCTGGAATGCTTTCGATGAAGAACAGTGTGTTTGTTTGCTGTCGTCAGGGGAGTGACAATTGGAGTGCCCAAACACCAACACACACCAATGCACTCACACACCTACACACACACACACACACACACACTCATTCATTCACAAAAAATTCAGAGCCTTGTGTGCTTCTCAGGATCATATATACATGATAGATACCCATACAAGCGAAAGTATTCAGAGTATGTGTATACATTAACTGAGCAATTTGTTTTCACTGTTTGTATTTGAATATTCAGATACTGCAAAAATATGATTGTGATTATTTAGTGCACATTTTTATTATTATTGGCTGTGTGGTAACTGCACTACGAAATTTTATAGATAGATGTTTTTGATAAAAAAGAAGGCATATGAACTGCTTAATTATTTGAAGGCATCATTGGTTCAAATCTCGGTCATGTAGCTTGCCATCAGCGGCTGGAGCCCTGAGAGAGCACAACTGGCCTTGCTTTCTCTCTGGTGTCTGTGAACTGATGTATCAGAGCTGAGTCTCTCTGAGCTTGCTTCCGAGTGCGCTGGCTACTCGGCTATGCTACATCAACAGTAGTTTGAAAAGTGAAAAGAGGAGGATGTAATGTATCAGAGGAGGACTGGCTAATCTTTACACTCCTTGTGTTGTGGCATCACAAATGATGGGGGATATACAGCTAAGTAAAAGCTGAGTAACAGCTGAATGGGTGGGACAACTGGCCTAGCTAAATTGGGAGAAATTATTTAAAAAAATGGAAATACATTTATATAAAACAAAACTCTTGCCTGGTGCAATCTGCACAATATCAGGAATCCCAGTTTTCCTTTCTAACAGATTTTTTGCATTTTTTGAGTTTACAGTGATTTACAAAGGCATTTAGAACACTGCTAGACTAGTGACTATATATTTTTTTACTAAATACATTTGATCGGTATCTCCAGTTTGCATACCATGATTCTGGACAGTCTCAGGGCTTACCACGGCCCTGACCAGGAAGAAGAGAATAAGACGACAAAACAAACCTTAATCTTACTTGATAAAGTGGATATATAGTAAGAGTTAAACTGTACATTTAAAGGCTGGCAAATGCATCGCGTTAAGTAGTTTCAATTTCTTGGCAAAATGCCATAACTACCCATAACCCACAGCTAGCTGTAAGCAGTGTGCTTTTCATTAACCCTCCCCCATGTCCCACATACTAAAACAAAGGTTTCCTTTCAGGGGCATCAGAAGAGTGAAACAGATACAAATAGACTCATGTCCATTTGACCTGACTCTCCACTGCAGAGCTTATACTCATCTTAATGTTATTCCCTGGCTGTAATGATTAATGTGATGGCACTTAGGACTCTGCTGTGTCACTCTGAGGTTGATGAGTGTCCAGCTGAACAGAGAGAAATTGGGCCAGATATCTTGTCTCTTGTCTCATTCTTTCTGCTGGGACAACACTTAAGACTAAGACATCTACTGTATCAGGCTTCATTAAACACACGTGAGATCATTGCCCTCAAGTGAAAAGGAACAGTACAGTGTGTTTATGTGGTGGGAATAAATGGTCTCCTTCAGGTCACACACACATGCACAGGGACACAAACACTCCATCTGATGCTCAGCACAGTGGAGAGCTACTCATCTAAATGGGTGACATCATTCAGTAGTTTCAGAATGGGACTGGAGAGAGTGGTGAGGCAGAGGGACATAGAAAAAGAGAGAGAGAGCATTGAGATGGATGGAGCTTGGGATGTCACACGGACAGTGATCACCACCACCACCATCACTACCATCACAATGACATCAGCTCCCCTAGTGTCCTTCTAGAATATGAATACACAGTAGTAAAACCATTACAGCGTCATAAACCCCCACCAATGCAGAGTGAGTATATAAAACTGTGAATATACATTGTGTACAGTGCACGGTATCCCCTGTGCTCAAAACACAAGCGCTTCTGAGACCCTTTTTGACCAAAGGTTCTCATGGTCCTGGTTCTCACATGTGGAGGTTAAGTAGAGGCCGTGAATACACTCATTTCTGAGGATTTTAGGAGTGCTGAGATGGACTGAGTGGAATTTGAGGCAATCATGCTATGATGAGCAAATATTGAGAACCTGATTCAAACTATAGCCTTATTCCCACATCATCATTGGCGTCTTAAGCTGTTTTTAAATATAAACTTCACATATAAATGCGAATTGGGTCCTGACGTTTTCCTCAGAGCTGCAAGTCGAGTACAGCTAGAGATTTTTCATGTCAGAAATGTTCTTACTACAGTTAAAGTTACATGGTTTACGCAAGGGGGTGGTGTCACTGTAGCACATGCAGTAAGCATGGCCTACCGTGGACAGCTCTGAAAAACTCACATAAGTGTTCACTCTGTACAATGAGAACTTAAGTATTGTTGAATTCAGAATCTAATAGCACAGCCAGTGATCTGAAACAATGTAGAATGAACAATTTTTCCAAAGTATAATGTTTCCACTTTTTTAAAACCTGGATTATGTATTGCCATGGCTTAACAAGGCTTTTACTGTTCATATAAATAAATTTACCTTAACGGTTAAAGTATTTGGACATCTGACCATTCACTCGTTCCTCCAAAGTCAAGGGTGTTAAAATAGTTTAAGATGGAGTAGTCTGGGTTTCTTCTAGATTTTGCTATTAGGACTTTAGAATCAAATTTAGCAAATAGAACATTAGTGATGTTATTTTATTGGATGATCAGCACCCCACCTTATACCTGACTCTCTCATCCCAAATGTTTTGGATGAAGCATCATCATTCCAGAGAATTCCAGAGAGAGTTCCACCGCCCCTTAGCACAATGCTGGTGGGATATGTAATCAGGTTATGCCTGGCATTAGGCATGGTGCCAGTAGGTTCATGTTTATCTGCTCCAATAAGACTATTATTGGAAGTATTTCTATAGGTGGGGCTAGACAATCTGTGGGAAATAACTGTAGGATGGGATACAGGCCAGGCTAAGGAATCTCAGTAACAAGCCATATGTGCTTTGGATCTTCATTAACTATTGGCAGACTGCCCAGTTGATCACGCCTTTTAATGATAAGATAATGCTGTGTTCCATTTACACCAGAAGTCGGATGTAAAAGCTGGAAATGACATCACACGAGTTGACGATGTTCCAGCTGAATATGCAAAAAAAAAATGAGCTAAAGACTACAGAGTTTGATAACTGGTGCACCAGATATATGACTTTGGGGTTGGTGAGCATTTTAGGCCTTTCCAAAAAGGAAATCCTGTGTCCTAATACTGTGTCCCATCAATTTTGAAAAAAAAGAAAAAAAAAAATCAGCACTGCACTGAATATGAATGTGAATTCTGCCAGTCTCGCTTTACTGTTTGCAAGGACAATTCTAGCCAGATGCTGCCAGTCACAATCATTACCACTTACTGTGCCTTTAAGGATGATCTAGTTTCAGCAGCATTCTTCGGCATTCAACAAATTCTAGAGAAGAATCGCACAACACCCAACCCCAGGTTCGAACCCTCCAACCCCATCGCGGTCTGGGTCTTGGAGAATAGCTCCAACCCACTAAGCCTGGGCCACATTGTTCTAATCCTTAGATATGTGGAGGGCTGAGGACTGAGGGATTGAAACTGAGCTGTTGGTTTAGCTAGAGCCTTGCCTTCTTTCCCCTGGCAGCACACTCCACTGTGTTAGCTACACACTGCCCCTTCTCTTCTCCTTCAGAGGAGAGTCACTCTCCAGCTCATCCTCATGGAGCTGTGCATTTTGGTAGATGTACGCTGAAGAGTTCTGTGCACTCCTACAGCTCCTCACAGTCATTCTCTTCAGTATCAGTAAATGGTGAAGAAATAACAGTAGGTCACCTCTGCCTTCACCTGCCCTCAACTTCTGACCTTCAACCTCCAACCCGTGGCTGCCTGTCTAGACTTGGCAAACACACAAGTCGGGAGCCATTCGCTCTTTAAAATATTTTTCCTGTGTTTTCCTATGTGTTTTTTTTAGAATCTCTTCCTCTCTTTCCATACCTCTGTAAAGAAACCTTGGAATTGCCAGAAGGAAACAGCGGCATCCGCAGGTCAATGCTCATCATCTCTCTTTCTCTCTCTCTAATGTCCATTACCAGTAACCCAGTTAGCGTGAGAATAAATAGAAACTCTTTCCTCCAGTCTTTCATTGTCCTCTAAATTCCCACAGGCCAATTTCTCCATTCAATTTCACTATTGATTTTACACAGAGAAGACTACAATAAAATCATACGACGACTCCGCTAACTGCACTCCCTTTAGATCAATCAGAATATATCACTAGGGCAGGCCAACCAATAACAAGGATCACTACGCTCAGAAAAACATAACATGCCCTACAGTACACTGATGCACGCCAGCACATACACTCAGAGCTGGACTTTTAGAAAATGTTAAACTTTTTTTTTTCATTATAGCATACTATATAATGAACAAACAATAACATAGGCAACTTAGGCAAATCAGGACTAAATATTTGAGTTTTATTTAATACTTTCATATCATTAGTTAGTAGGTAAGTTGGTGTTGGGGCAATATTGCATTTAGCTTGAATTGGAAACATTTTGCATTCTTAAGTTATTCTTAAAAATATATAAAATTTACAAAAAACAAAAAGAGTGGGTTTTTGTTTATAGACTTTTTTGGTGTTGCCATAGTATATATAGTTTAGTATTTGGTAGTGTGGTACTACACTGAGCCTCAGAACATGCATTAAAATCCTGATATTAGGGATGCACAAAGATATCAATCATATCAGCATTAGAAAAGAAATGATTAAAAATAGTGTCAGTAAACTGCATAAAAAATATGTAGCTTTGGAAAAATGTATAGATTTCTATAATGATGTTTGACTATGGATTTAAGTCCAAAAGAACAGAATGTTAAAGTGACACTAAACAACTGCATGAAAACATCTACATTTTATACATTTTGTAAAAATTATTTTCATTTAATTGAGATCGTGAGATGCACATAAAATATCAGACAATAGCATTAGCACAATTAACTGATACACTATTCAATATTCTACTCAATATCTGGATGTCTGAATCTAATCAACATTATACAAAATTAGTTTATATATATATATATATATATATATATATATATATATATATATATATATATATATATATGTTTTTGGAATAATTGAATGTGTTTATATTTCCACAGATGATTGGTGCAGTCGGTCTGGCTCCAAGACTAATGTTGGCGAGAGAGGGCCAAATTCCACACACTCGTGCCTCAGCGCTTAGCCTTGTCAGAAACCAAAATCACACACACTCCTCTGTAGGGCCCAGCTCTGTGAATTTACAGCTTGTAACACATTCTTTAAAGAAATGCTCACACGCCGTGTGTAAATGGACGAAGACAAGAGCACACGTCTCTTGGTCAGAGGTGTCAGTGTTGTGTGGTCAAGAACAGCCTTTGACCTGGAGACGGGACACCGCACTGAGATCTGACCTTAAAGTGTTCAGCACCTAAACTGGAATTTAGGTAAGCAGCGAGTGAACAGCATCGACCCACCGCCAAAAGACCTCAAACACAACTAAAGAAGACTTACTGTCATGTAAACCTTAGAATCACATTAAAACATGTTCAGCTAATACACCATCTGGTTATGATACAATATCTGCTACTGGAATTACATAATACGTTTGATATTTTAATAATAATTAATAATAATTTGTAATAATGAAACACAGAACTAGATAAGGGAGTTCAGACATTTTATTTAATGTGAGCTAAAGTATTTTGGGAAATTTATCCCACCATAAATAAATAATTTAGATAAATAGTGAACAATGTAAAAGTATCAATGCACAATAATACTGCTACATCACTCCCGGGTTTAACCTCCACTTTCCAATGAGAGAGTGTGGTTTTCAAAGTTTGATTGCGTTTAAGTTCTGGAGAACTATTTATTTTCACTGTTTTGCTTTCAGGGTTTGGGAATAAGGTCTGAGAGTGTGAAGAACGTTTTGAAAAATTACAAAAAATTCTTCACCTGATGTAAAGGTTTTTCGCTCTCACACATTTCTATTAAAACATGGTTCTTCTGGGGAAAAAAAACAAACGTGGTTGTTCTAGTGTATCACTCGAACACATAGGATGCACATTTTCTCTTTTTAAACAGCGTAGTTACTAATTAACTGTCAAGATGTTATATAGAAATAGTATGTTACAACCATATAGCACATCAATTTGCACTTAATAAGATAAACACAGCTAAAAAAAATGCAATTCCAAACTGAACAGCAGTGCATATCAGTGTTTTCCTTACCTGGCCCTCTCCTCTAAACCTCTCCTCTAAACACTCACTACTGTCCTATCCATCTCACTTCAGGAAAGCCTTATTAATGATCTAATTAGTTGAAATCAGTTGCTATCATAATACACAGGTTAGGAGTACTCCCAGATAAGAGATAATAGATGTACCAAACCTGGTCTGCTGCTGATATGCAATATTTTAAGGAAGAAAAAGCTGCCTTTATAACATGAAAATATGACTACATTTATATAGTTTATCAATTAAAATATTTCACATTTTCTATAGCATAACAAATGTTACAAAATGCAATAAACTAAATAAAATGCAGTGCACTAGCCCAACGTCACCTTAACATTCTGCTACAATAAATTAATCAATATCAGTTTAAAATAATGATCTGCTAATACTGGTGTGACCTTGTGTAAAAAATCCTTGAGCATGCCTATGTGTGCTAAGATTCACTGCCTCTTAAATAGTGTATAACTTCAGTAATTACACACCCTCAATATACAACGACACAAACAGCCAAAAAGGCAATAAATGTCAGATCACACAGAGGGGCAGTTTACGGATTGTGTTTTCTATCAGATCTAAAGCTGATAGGGTGGTGAGTGCTAGTGATTGAAGGAGGTGTGTGTGTCTGTGTGTGTGTTTGTGTCGTGCGTGTGAGTGCTCGTCCTTCCGTGGCCCTGTGCAATAACCCCACAGATGGTCCGGGGTGTTTCAGGGCTGTCCATTTGATGGAGAACAATTGCTGAGTGCTTGATTGCTCAAGAAGCACGAGGCGTATCTGACAGGGGGAGGGTGTGTGTGTGTGTTTGTGTGTGTATGTGTGTGTGTGTGTGTGTGAAGCCTGTTTAAGTTTAACTAAGCTGTGTCTCTTCTCTCACCTCTGACAATAATGTGGCTTGTAGCAGACACTACTTGCATCAAATCAAATTTTATATACTCCTTAATGGCTTTGGATTTTTGATTCATCACTGGCGGCAGCGCGAGAGCATGGTTTGCCTCCTCTCGCCACGCTGCTGCTCAGCCATTTCTCATAGCAGGCCTGACTATTCTGGATTATATACTGGAGACAGATGAGAGCAAAAGTCACACAGTGTAAAAGCCTAATAAATCCACCTGTCACTTATGCAAAGCCATGTAAATGGAGATAGCTGATTAAGACAGTCATTTAAAAATAGACACACATGCGTGCATGCTCTCTCTCACACACACACTCACTCACTCACTCACTCACTCACACACACACACACACACACACACACACACACACACACCCCTTGGCCCCGCCTCACACACCAGCCAGTGGAGCAGTTTATCAAGTAATTATTGTTTGATTACAGCATTTCATTATCTACACTGATTGAGTCAGCGCTGACGCCAAAGGTCAAGCACCATTAGCACGGGCCATGCTTCGGCTCTCCGCTGCTGTTCTGAAAAGCCTAATTGTACATTCATTTGTTTGAAGAAGAGCACACGGAGAGAAAGGCTGCTATGGAATATTAATGTTGTTCTGCCTCACACAAGCGTGATGAGCAAAAGAAGAAGGGGCACGTAGTCCAAAATTACCCTGGGGCAATCTGTTGCTGTTTGTGCATATAAAGGTCTGAATGGTGTACAATTTCAGTACAGTGTCAGAAAATCTTCAGATAAAACTTCTGAAACAGTGTTTCAATGTTGCTTACCTTGGTCTCTAGCAGGGGTTACCGAATGATGGAACCCATTCAAAAATCACTGGATCTTTTATTTCTTTTTTTACACTATTGTGGGGCATTGTACATACATTTATACAATATAATTTTAGTTCTGCCAAGGCAATTTTAACCCAAAAATGATAAACTCTGGAGATGTAAAACCTACACACCTGAAAATGCATATTGCTACACTTATAAATTATAGATATGAGCATCAAAAACAAGACTCCATCCATGTGTATCTGAATACACGTTTTTGACCTCATTCTGATCTCTCGCCCAGACAAAAATGCCATTTTGGTGAGTGAAAACCGAGCCTTTTAAATAACTTTTTGCAAGATGAAGCTATTTTTTACAGTGCATTCCATTTAGATAGGGAGAGCAGAGTTTTGTAAAAATGCTGATGTCACAATGTATGCATGTTTTTTTGGGCTGAATCTTAAATCCCTTCTTACTCCCAATATAGTGAACAACATGAGGCATAAAACTACAACATCTACCATTTGAACAAATGAATAAACATAAATACTGTTCTATTACAAATGTATTATGATCTGTTTAGATATAGAATTGGCAAACACACTACATAAGGAGCGGAGTATAATGTTTGCATAATGTCTGTTTTTTTTTCTTTCTTTAAAAACAGAGGCAGGAAATGTATGTTTTTTTTTAAATATACAAATGTGTGTATGTTGCCCAAAAGACACCACTGAAAAACAAACCATCAAGTCAAGTGTTTAATGATTCAATCCTTCCATAATAACCCATGATGTCAAACATCCTTTACATTTTTACATCATCGTTAACTAAAAGTTCAGAATGTTTTTTTTTTACTTATCCCAGTAAAGCTGCCATTTTGAAATGACAAGGTCATTCGTCTGTGACAATCTATTAAATATAACTAATGTTAATTAAATTTTATGTAATAGTGTAATAGTTAATAGTTCAATAATCATTTTTAACACTGCACATTTTTAATCTCAGCTTGACATCATTACATTATCAGATCTCTTATAAATATTACAATATGCTCCGTCACAGGAACTATTACTCTTTCATTAACACTGAGATAGCATCAGAAAACAAACTTACCAACTATTACAAACATGTCTTTCACGCTTTAACCTCGTAGCAGTGCTTCTCAGTACTCAGCAGGTGACAAAGTGAACAAACATCACACGACAACAGTGACTCACGGGTGAAAATGTAATAGTCCAGATATGAGATATGAGAAGAAAGGAAGTGGAGGCCATACCTGGGAGGAAAGGAAATCTCCAGCTCTTGTAGACGATCCTTAAAGACAGACAGCTCTTTGTCAAACTCTAATAGCTGTAGAGATAGAAAAAGAGACAGGAAGAGAGTCAAAGCCCATTTCTTAAGTTTTATGGGCCCAAACATTTAATATACAGTACATTCTTTGCTATCTTTGCTAAAATTTATATATTCACTTACTGAGGTAAGATGTGAGTGGAGTGATATTCAAAGAGTAATGTAATTCAGTTTTTAATGTAACTTTGTCATTAAATTGATACAGATTAGCATAGTATAACAGAGCACTGTTTGAGTAGATCAAACACAGAAACAAAGGCACACGGCTAATAATTAAAATAGATAACAGACAATACATATCACACAAACCAACAGGGGGAGCTGCTTATTAATAACTGCTAATGTAGCTTGAGGCCATTTACTTTATTTACTTTTATTTGAGGTCCAAATAGGAGAAACAAATAAGCATGATGCCTTCAGGCCATTTTTTAAGACTTCAACATGATAAAATGAGGGTTTTACAATGTTGATCACTGTATGTCTGTGTGTGTATGTATTCTTTGACACTGTGCTCTATGAACACACACCACAATAAGTGTGTTCATAACACTTGATTTGGGTGTGTGTGTGTGTGTGTGTGTGTGCGTGTGCTGTTCATCAATCATGCTCCCTCCCAGCTGCACACTCACTGAGGGAGTTGAGTTGTCTGAGACGCAAGGATGACTGAGACAGGCTAAAGCCATTAATCAAAGCTGAGCAGAATAATTAGCCTGTGTGTGTACACATTAATTATGAGAGAGACCAACAGGTACAACTGACACCTGCATCACTGCCTCATGTGCGTGTGCTTGTGTGTGTGTTTGCGTGTGTGACAGCTACTTGAAAAAAGTAATGTGCTCTTGTATTTGTTTGCATAATGGTTGTGCTGGTCTGCAACACTACAGAATTCTTGTGTGTGCGCGCGCGCGTGTGTGTGTGTGTGTGTGTGTGTGTGTGTGTGTGTGTGTTATTTTTGCAGGCAGTGAGGTGTTCAGGCAGTCTGTGTGGTTCAGGAGGGCAAATAAGAAGCATTCATCACGTTACCAGAGTGGACAGACCGGACCCCCCAAAGTTACATGCTTGAGTACATACATGAACCCTGTGTATGTCTAAGGGAAGAACACTCCGACTGAACAGCATAGATGTCACTATCGATTATATCAATAACTGGGTAATTATTATTATTTTGTAAAATAATTGAGTAATCAACTCGAGTTAGAAGTGAATAGTTCCACATTCTGTTGTATTTTATAAGCTAGAATTTTATTTAAAAACTCTAAATAAGTCTTTGAAAAATTCTGAAATTCACTTTAAATATTTGAAATGTAAAAATTAACAAATTTGTAAAAAAAAAATAATAATAATAATGTTATTACTATTTTTAAATGTTGGCTGATTGCCAAGTTGTTTAGATCTAAACAAAATCCTTTTCTTTATATGCATTTTAATTCACACAACTCTGGAAAAAAAAGAAAACACTTCAGTTTCTGAATCAGTTTCTCTGATTTTGCTTTTTCTAGGTACATATTTGAGTAAAATGAACAAGGTTGTTTTGTTCTATAAACTACAGACAACATTTCATCCAAATTTCAAACAAAAATATTGTATTTAAAACATTTATTTGCAGAAAATGAAAAATGGCTGAAATAACAAAAAAGATGCAGAGCTTTCAGACCTCAAATAATGCAAAGAAAAGAAGTTTATATTCATAAAGTTTTAAAAGTTCACAAAACAATATTTGGTGGAATAACCCTGTTTTTAATCATAATTGTCATGTTCTCCTCCACCAGTCTTACACACTGCTTTTGGATAACTTTATGCCACTCCTGGTGCAAAAGTTTAAGCAGTTTAGCTTGGTTTGATAGCTTGTGATCATCTATCTTACTCTTGTTTATATTCCAGAGGTTTTCAATTTGGTAAAGTCAAAGAAACTCTTTTTTTAAGAACTGTATATGCAGAGTTTGCAACGGCAAGCATTTAATTTTACCTCATATAAACTCAATTTTTAATAAAAAAAAGTGTGTTAGTCTACAGTGGAGCTTGGAAACTGTTTAAAATTATAGCACAACGTTATTTCAGGAAAGTGGATAGGTAATGCTGTGAAGTCTGTTTTGTGAGGTGTGTGTGTGTGTATGTGTGTGTGCGTGTGTGTGTGTAAAGCAAATGTTAGGTAATTCATTTAGCAGCGGTGGGACAGACAGGGGAACCTGAGGGCTGAAATTTCACACTACATTTAATCGGGGCTCAATTAAGCAGAATGATTTGCTGGTCTGATAGGTCAGCAGTAAAAACTGAGCTTCATACAAGTTCAAGGGCTCGCTGCATTATAGAAACCGGGCAGTTTGTCAGCTTGCAATGACCTTGAGGTTCTAAAGGGATATGAAGGAGATCAAGGGGGCCAGTGCTGAAGACAAGGGCCCTCAATAGGGAAGTACCATGAAGAGAAAAAAAAGTCTGCACAGCCTCAAAATTCTCACATCGCCTCAATGGGCTCCCCCACGTAAATCACAAGGGCTTTGATTACTCTGGAGCTGTGCCTTTCCACAAAACTGCAAAGTAAAATGTCCCCTGGCTCTCTGCTGCACGATGCTATGTCCCCTGCTATAATTGTGCTTTGATTTATACTTTGTCAAATACGGCTCTGACAACGCCTGCTGCCATTAAACGGCATCAATAAGGGCAGGGTGAGAGGTCATTTAATTTGATTTTTACGCTGCACACTTTGCCTTCATTGCTGTGCCAATATTTCCCCCACTTTTATGATGTATTCATTATTTTGTGTCAAAACGATATAGTGTCAGCTCCAACAGGACAGAGCAGAGCGAGGGTGGACATTGATCACCTCCCAAACACTGCAACGTCAACCCGGCCGGCATGAATCATTGATAATGTGATTTTAAATGAAAACTCATTTGAAATATGTATATATGAAAGACAGAGGCTTCATATCTTACATCAGTGCTTAATCTTTAATTATATATCATTAATCCATATTCACATTTTCAAGAGTGGCTTTCAAGTAGACGTCGGTGCTTGAATTTGTATACCTCAAAAAAAAATCTACAATTTTGCAATACATGTTTAGACATAACTGATACTTTTCACAGCTTCTATCTTTTATCTTTTATCTATCTTTTTATTTAATAAGCTTTCTATTTAACAACAGAAGAAAAGAATGAATAAAGCACACTATGTTTGTGTTTAAATGTGTGTGGACACAGCTCCTAATGAATGGATTCAGCTACTTTAAGTTGTACCCATTGCTGACACAAATGTGCCAATGCACATATTAAGCCTGTTTAGTCCTTGTAGAGCAGGGGTCGGCAATTAAGTTTGGCCGCGGGCCACATTTTTTCCAAGCCATTACATGGCGGGCCACAAGCACTTGGGGGGGGGGGGGGGTGGGGGGTATGGGGGGGGATTGGCGGGAGCGGTGGCGGGAGGGCGCTCTTAAAATGACAAGCAGACATTCAAGTGGGCTGATGTGGGTGAAATCTGTGGACTGACCATTGGGGGCGCTATTAATGATATACCTGTTTGTTAAATAAATAAAAAAAAACGAATAAAAAAAAATAACAGAATAAAGAAGCTAGCAGTTATCTAACAGCCCGTGGCTCTATCAAAAAATCTTTAATAAATTTTTCTGTTTTGGAAAATTAAGTTTCTAAATAAAGAGCATTTTTGAGACGGACAGTCCGATTTTTTTTTTCATTATAGTTCAACCTCACGGGCCAGATGTTTCTTGCTTGCGGGCCGCATCTGGCCCGCGGGCCGCCTATTGCCGACCTATGTTGTAGAGTATTGTCAACAGAACTAGACACTCTGGATCAGATAAATATGAACCTATTGACACTGTGGCTAAAGCCAGGGGTATGCTAAAAGGGTATAAAGCCCCTCAGCACTGAGCTGTAGTGGACCTGTGTTCCTTGGAATGATGGAGCTCCAACCAATATTTTTGGTTTGAGTTGGAGATGAATTGAAGATGAGTTGGGGTAGAACAGCGCACCACACCTCCAGGGTCTGATACACCATCCTGAAAGATTTTTTAAAAGCAAACTGGGGTTTTGAGTTGCCTTTCTAGCAATCATATGATCCAATGAGCAGTGCTCTTGGACAACCCCTTATTGGCTGCTGATAGTCAATAGGACAAGATTTCAGCAGTCAGAGTATTAATGAAGCTTTACATTTTGCATTACCACAATAAGAGGTCGTAGCTCATTCTGAAGATTAGTTGACCTTCTACCCACTCAACTTTTCACAGGAATTTTAGCAGTGCCAACAGTTTAGCACACCACTCGACACATAAATAATTACGAGTACAAGCTTTTGGACTGCCCAGCATAGGTTTATGCATGGTTCAGACAGGCCGACATTCATAGAGTGCGTTTAGCCTGGTCGGATTGCAGTCTGTGCCGGGGTCACTTTAGATTAGAGCTGAAGCCGCTGCGCTGTTAGGCCGCCTGACAGGTAAAATATGGATCGGTCCTGTGCAGGAAGGGCCGTGTTATTTATTTATTTGGATTCTTAAAAACTCTTGCGGTTTGAGCAATGCAGTGGTCGAGGACGCGAGCAGCATGAAGAGTGTGACAGAAAAGTTCATCACTCACTCCACTCCTCCCCTCCCTCCCGTGCTCTGCTCTCGTCCTCCCGTCCCACCGGCTGGCCAGCTACAGCAGATAAAGTTACAATAAAGAGATACTGAAACAAAATCAATGGGAATGGGACAGGAAGGGGAGAGATGAGAGATTGGGTGGAGGGGTGGGTGGGCGGCGGAGGGGTGCTCTCAGTGTAGTCCTCGGTTGCTGAACGCCCGGCCAGCAACACACGCGCACGCACCCTCCCCTTCCTGCTGCTGCGAGCCCCGCGCCCCCTCGACGCAGCGGTCCTCGGAAAATTTAATCTTCCCAAATCCTCATCAGAGCTCTCCATCCTCCGTGCCTGACAGCCACCCGGATAATTAATTATACAATTTCGATGGGAATATCGACTAAACAAAGCTATTAATCATAGCAAAAGTCAATAGGCATGGACACATTCAATCATGTCCCCACCAATGATTACTCCTCTCAAAATACAATAATTATTTTCAAGAGCTGCCTCGAATTAAATTTCTGTCAAGCCGGTACAAGTCTAGTAGTTGATGAAGGATGCAATGGATTTTTATTTATTTATTATTTATTTTTTTGGATGGGTGGAGGGGGGTGGAAGACATTTGTCGTTTTGGAAAGGTAGTTTGTTTTATAAGGCTCATAAGACAGTGTGTTTAACTAGACCATGACCATCAGATTATCTCTCATGAGCCATTAGGTCATTTATCTAACAGCTCCCCAGTCAAGCGAATGAACACACACGCGCGCACACACACACACACACACACACACACCTCCCTGCACGTGCACACACACAGCTTGTAAAGTATATAACGCCCAAGCCAGGACACACACACACAGATGTGCTCTATTCTCTAAGGGGTGCAGGTGAGGATAGCCTCTAGCTGAGCTGAGGTCAGACTTACAGACTATTCTGAACATTAAACTGACCTCAGCCCCAAGATGAAAGGGTCCTGTTCATTCAAACGTACGTAAGGGATCGAAAATTACTTCACATCTGCATCTACAAACACTTGCTCACAAAGGAGCACATTATTTAAGTAATTGCCTTAATCTACCTAAAAAAAAAAACTAAGTGGGTCTCTGTGGCTCAGCTTCCTCAATGTCTCTCTTTCACTCCCTCACGACAACATGACAAATGACTTGAGGGTGCCACATTCTTTCCTCTTTAAGTAACCTAAAAAAAAAAAAGTCTTATTGGATAAAGCACTGCAATAAGAAGAAAATACACAACTTACCAGCGTTCCATTGTTTTCCCGGAAAACATCCTGGTTAATATAGTTAAAAATCTTCTTTTCGAGTTGCAGCACAACCTACGAGAACGCAGAACCAACGACTGAGTCAACAAACAGCACACAAGGGAACAAGGGAACATGACCAACATTAGAATGGAAAGCCTGTGCAACACTAATGCCTAATAGGAAGTTCTATATTGTAAACATTTGTAAAGGAATTCGAGATTTTTATACATTTAGTTTGGTTAGTTTTGGTTTCACACTTCATTTTAGTGAGTGGATTAAAGCACTGCTGTCATCCCTACCTATGTGGGCTTTCTCCCCTTATACTTGACATTGACTGGGTTGTGGAGAAATGTGCGTTGGATGGCGACATGGTGTGAATCAAACAAGCTGCCTTTTTTTTAGGTGTTGTGCCAAATTTTGCCTCCATGCCAAAATCTAAATCCTTTCATGCATACATGTCACACAGTACAATGATTTAACAGATTACCTTCGGATTCCTTTTATTTCTGATTAGAAATAAAGGTTAATCTACAGGTGTAGTAGTCACAGTCATTGTGCATAAGTCAAATTTTGGCACAACACCAATTCTTTTTCTTCTGTTGTTTAATAGATTAGCCATTAAACATCAGCTTCAACTTCATGTAATTGGTCTGAAAGTTTAAACCATCCACATACATTTATTTTACACTGTTTTAAGCAATTTATCTTTACTCTTCTGATCAAGGGTGCCCCTTCTCTCCAGACCAAATAAGATGTGTGTAAAAGTAAGTCTAAACCTAGACAAAAATAAGCTGGCCAGATAGATAATCTGATCTAAAGTTATCCAAAGTTAGTGAGAGAAGATTACTGCAAAACTGCATCCTTAGAGACAACTGAACGAAAAGTCATGGCTTGAGAACCTTTACTAGGGGCTCAGAAACTGTCAGGCCATTAAGCAGACATAATACAGTGTATGTGTTTGTGCTGGTGAGTGTGTTTTATATATTTTACCTTGCGGTCATTGTCCGACTCTCGGAATATGAGTTTGTCCACCTCGTTGGTGTCCTCAGCTCGGACTGTCTGCATGGTGGCTGTGGAGCACAGACTCTACAGTGAAAGAAAGAGTGAGAGAGAGAAAACAATAACATGATCATATGTCAATAACAATGAGAACAAATGCTTCAATGAAATCAATATATTCAGAGTCTGTACTTAAATATCTTCAGCACTTAACTTAAATCCTAGGTTAATGATTTAGTTATTGATCCAATAGCTAAAAGCTACTGTGTAGCCGTTTAGCATAGCAGATGTTGTGGAGTCCCACAGGGTTCTGCTTTAGGGCTCATGAGACTGATGTAAATTATGACTGTAATAAAGTGGGCTTACATACAGAGGATGAACTGTTTAATGGTTTGAAGAATGGTGAAAGCTCAGAAAGCAAAATAGCTATATAAAGATAATACAGCATTTTCAGGTAATTGTTGGAAGTTTTTTTAAGAAAGGCTATGTTTGACAGTAAATTACCTTAAAGAAGACTTAAACTGGGATTGATCATTCCTGATCCTGGAGATCTACCACCTGAAGATTAAAGATATAACCCACCTGAATTTAAAATGTTCACACATCCCTGAAGACCCTATTTACCTGTGCGATAGCGGCAGTGGTAGATCTGAGGGACCAGGAATGAGCTAAATATGATAAGTCACCAGAAGAAAATGTCTACAAGTAAAATTAAACATCCAGGAAGATGGAAATGCAATTTTTCTAAGCAAAGAAATCAATACAGATTCTGTTATTAACTCATGTTTGTTAAGCCAAGCTGACAAATGATTTCTATACATTCTATACATGCAATGTAAGGAACGCTGCAACAAGTTACAGAGAAAGTTATCTAGGCCTAGGACCTTCCTGTTACAAACACACTCTCTCTCTCTCGCTCTCTCACACACACACAAATTACACCCAGTGTATTTTAATGATTCTGAAGAACCAGAAACAGAAAAAAAAAAAAAAAAACATCAGCTCCTCTCGGCCCTCTTAATGTCATGGTATTGTACTGACCCCCGAAGACTGCGGGCATGGCTAAATTCCCTTTTGTCGAGTCTTTTAACAATTAGTTAAACATTCGACCATCTGTGTTTGAAGACAGTTGAATGAGGTAAAGCCAGTCCCGCTGGTTCCCATCCCACAGGCCTGATTGAAATTCAAAGCACAGATTAGTTAATCAGGTCAAGCCAATATAACAGAGAGAGAGAAAGGTGGTGGGGGGAAAGGACCCTTTAGAATGAAATGTCACAAATCGGGCCAGAAAGCCCACAGAGCCGTGCTGCAGATTAAAACAAACAGCGGCGCAAAAGAGAGGAGCAAACCTCCTTCCCTCACTCCTTCATCCCCTCCCTCCTCTCTCCATTTAGCTGCTTTCTAAAGCCCTAACAAATCGCTCCATCTTTCGCTCATTTGGGTCCAAGCGGCAGCTCAGGGTGCTCCCCTGGCAGCCTCATACTAATGCGCTTTACTGGGCTTAAGCTGCTTTGTGCAATGAATAAGGCCAAGAAGGAGCTCCCAAAAAGGCCAAAGACAGAGATACTCTCCCCATCAGAAAATCACTGTAACCACACAGCCTCAGACAATGCTGGACATTTCATTTTTCTACTGTAATCTTCATTTAACCGGTAACTGA
The DNA here is from genome assembly GCF_023375975.1 of Astyanax mexicanus. NCBI lineage: Eukaryota > Metazoa > Chordata > Actinopteri > Characiformes > Acestrorhamphidae > Astyanax > Astyanax mexicanus. The sequence continues at coordinate 39,852,511 of NC_064414.1, read as the reverse complement.
CAAAGGTTAATCACACCTACCCTCAGTGTCTGAGTTCCTCGAATCATACAGATCACACCCATAAAGTTTAAGGAAGCTACACATTTTGAGAACATTGTCTAAGATGTAGGGGGGGTGACTCTGAAGTTTTATCTTATTCAAATAAGGTCCTCATGTTACTGACTTTGGCTTTTCGCTTTCTTCAACAGAAAGCCTCCTTCTGTCGTCCTCTCGGGCCACGGAGTCAGCCAAGCAGAAAACCCTGGCGATTTGAGAGCGGCGAGAGCGCCAGACACCGCTAACTCCTCATTGAAATGAAGAGCATCCATTTACGAGTACAGAAGCACCAAATCCATTCATGTTTAAATGATTTCTATAATCCATGGGCTGTGGGATCAGCCCGTCGCTAATGATGGACAGTCACGACTACATATAAAGAGCTTGATGGACAGTGTCTCCTCCTCCTAATGTACTCACACACAAACACACACACACACATGCAGACAAATACAAACTGTCTATACAGTTTCGCAAAATCTCACATATTTCCTTCAGCAAGTGACACTTATTTCACTTGTTTACTTATTTCTTTCTTAAACAGTCAAAAAGCTTTTATTGTCATTTCATTTGTGCATACGTACAATACAATTATCTTCCTCCAGGACATTAGTGCAACATGTAACTAATAGTACAGTACAGACTATATAAACTGCAAACATAAGAATAGAACAATACAGTGAATCAAATAAACATAATAAATATTAAAGATAAGATCAGAGAATAAGGTATAACAGTATACACAGTCAGCATCCGTGAACACTGCAGTTACTGAAGTAAGAGAATGAGAATACAGCACAGGGTTGTAGCAGCAATAGAGATGTGTATGTAAGTGTTTGTGGGTACATTTTGGATCTGTGTGAGAAAGTGTTATAGTTAAATTGCCAGTAGCAGTGCAGCAATCACTTAACCAGTTAACCAGCAAAAGCAGAAAATCATCTGAGAAAACCTACCAGATTATCCAGTGTTTAGTATGAATATATCGTATTTTTCAGACTATACAGGGCACTTAAAATCCTTTAATTTTCCCAAAAAGTAGAGTTTCAGTAAAATTTAGCTCTAGCACCAAGTTTGGAGCAGTATTACCACTAGCCGCTTACCGCAGCGCTAGCTCTTTCGCTTTTCAGAGGCGAGTATATTAGAATGTTGCGATTGTTAATAACAGATGCTAGCGCTGCTGATAACTGCACATCTGCTAACAGTGTTGTTGAAAATATTGGAAATCTAATCTAAAGGACTATTGTACCCTTGTTCTTTACTTTTGTCGCTTAAAACGCGTCTTGGAATCTTTACATATAAAAGTAAAAAATCTTAAGAGCCACTGCTTCAAACATTTGTTTTCTGGACTCATCTAAAGATTCTTTAATTCAGTTTCAAGAGCTTCTTGCGCTGTTTGAAAAGTGAAAAATAAGCCCCCGCAGAGTGGAAGGAGATTGATGTCCTTATTCATGTGTTTACTGATGAAGACTGACCAGTGAGTCACAGGACGCCCCGATGTCATGTCCAGCTGACTGAGCACTGCTAATCAATCACAGGATACCACAAACCTCTAGAAGCATGAGCGTATGTGCAGGATATGAGCCCTTGCATACACCCCCCCCCCCCCCCCCCCCACCACACACACACACGTCTATTAATTTCTTATTTTGCCTAAACCAGGGGTCTCAAACTCATTTTTGCCGAGGGCCACATTGGCATATTGGCTGTCCTCTGAGGGCCAGATGTAACTTATAAATATAAGAAAATGTAACCAGATGTAATACAAAATGAATGTAATTACTCCTTAATGTTAAATAACTCTCAATATACTATTTATTCAATCAAATATTACAGTTGCATGGAAAAATGGTTGCTTGTTGCTCTATTAACATAAATCCTTTTAATTTATAAGTTATATTAACTTTGATCAAAACGTTTGATACTGAAATAAGGCTTAATAAATATAAAATCAAAAATTGTGAGCTGTGACAGATTTAGCATTTCCTCAGATTTAGCAGTTCCTCATCCAACCACTAGTCGGAGCTGCAGCTGCAGCACCACAAGCCCGCAGTCTTTGCTTAGTCAGAGCTGCAGCCCAGCCACGGGCTACAGGGCTCAGCTGAGCCAGTCTGGAGCGTTTTTAAAAATTTGTAAGTTCTTCTGTGTATGAAATAAAATAACCCCACTAACCGGATAATACAGCTCTCTACAGTTCATCTTTCAGCCCAAGCAGCTAACAGCAGCAGTTTAGAGCAGCGTCACGGAGGCACTGCTCGGATTACATTATAAACAGGTCAGTTAGCGCGCTGCTAACCTCAGGATGTTTATAACTACGGAGTTTAGTGGACACACCACGGCTGCAAGGTTAGACTGTTGAAGGCTACTGAAGACTACTAAAGCAGGCAACGCAGCGTAAGCAAAAAAAAAACAAAAACCACACACACACCAAAATACAAGTTAAGATAAAATATGAAAACGAACATAATAAAGCATAAATAATTAAATTGAATTGCGGGCCAGATGTATGTTTATTTTGTTAACCCGTGAGGGGCCGTATGAAACCGCGTCGCGGGCCGCATGTGGCCCGCGGGCCGCTACTTTGAGACCCCTGGCCTAAACATTCCTAGTCATGTGATTCTTCTCACCTTATATAAGAAGTCCTACCATAAATTAGAACCCCATGCTATTGCTTATAGCAGGTCAGAGCTGATCCTGGCCAAGAGGGCCCAGGTGCTCTCTTGATGACCCAGACTACGGAAACAGCCCCCAACACTGACCTGAACACAGCTGCTGACCATTCGTTAACCCGGCCCTGGCAGTTAATTGTGGATCATGCATGCGTAATACCTAAAGAGAGTAATGTGACCGGGGGAGTGAGGTGGGGGGTGGGGGTAGTGATCTCGGGCTCTCTCCAGAAGCCGCAGTGAGAGCATAAACAGAGAAGTCTCTTACAGCTGCTCCATCAAAGGCCAGCTTCTAAATAAATTACATCTGCACACAGTCACTGACCCCCTTAAATGATATTAACATAACTCATTTGAGTGCAATTGGGCTTTTCATTTGATACTCGAGGATGAAATGAACAGTACGAGGAGGTGGGAGAGGTAAGAGGAGGAAATAATTATACGTAGAGCTGCTTGGAAAAGCTTCCTCAGGACACTGTAAATTAAGTATACTGTGATCTGCCACAATACTAAAGGTACATGCTTAAAGACTATTTCACACCAGACTATAGCAACCAGAAAATAGCTTATTCTTAAGGAATTTAAATAGGCTTGATATTTCATTTCGGCTCCAACAGCTTCAAATACAGCTCTTCAGGCACTTTATTTTTTGAAGTTGCCTTTGTACAATGAATTTAGATTTTTATACAACAACAGGGATCGCACTCCTGCAAAGCTGCTGCTACAGTTTAAAATATAGCCTGTATCACCTGTTGATATGTTTATTAGCCTACAGAATGTACATTCAGTAAGAGTAAGGGGACATATTACATGCGGTGTGGTTTCCGTGTCTGATGTGAAATGGGCTTAGCATGCCGTAGGGCCCTCTGGTGGCGTCCTGTGGCGTAGGGTCCTGTGGTGTCTGGCACCAAGATGTTAGCAGTAGATCCTTTAATTCTCGTATGTTGTGAGGTTGGGCCTCCATGGATTGAACTTGTTTGTCAAGAACATCCCACAGATTGGACTGAGGTCTGGGGAAGTTGGAGGCCAAGTAAACATCTTGAACTCTTGGGTCATGCTAATCCTAAACAACTTTGGCAGTGTGGCTCAAGGCCCCTTTTGGCCTTTTCTTTAAGAGAACTTTTGATGGGTGCTGACCAATGCATCCAGAGATTACTCCATATGAGCTGCCGTATTAAGAGTGCTCTGACTCAGTCGGCTACCCATCAAAATTTGGACCTTGTCAAATGGTTCAGATCACAAGTAATGTGCATTTGTTACAGTATATCCTATTGTAACAAGATAATCAATGTCCGAGGTGTGTCAGGAATATACCACAGGCTTTACCACCCACTGGAATTATAACTGCTAACTATCAGCAGGATACATGGAACTATGTGGCACAGACACCATTAGGGGCGTCACAATTCTCTAAATCCTCGATTCGATTTTATTTCCGATTTCAAGTTTTTTTCTTTAACAAAGATATATTATTAACTTTATCTGAGAGAAAGATGCTCCTTAAGGTACCAAAACTATTAACATATTTGAGGCTAGACAAAACAACTGTTCTTTTTAAATTTTCAAGTTTTTCTTTAAGTAGATGAGAATGTCCACGTTCTCTGGTGAAAGGGCTGCTCTTTGAGCAGTCACAATGTCCGCAGCTACAGTGTGCTGTGCCATTTGTGTAGTGTGCGCGCGTGCTTGCGTAGCTTAAAGGGAGGGATCTTCAATCCTTTTTTTTTTACTTCGAGGCTCGAGATCATGACATAATTTGATCGATTTGGTTTAAATATCGAAATCGTGACACACCTAGACACCATTAAGCTATGAACCCCAACTGTGCAGTGTGCTATGTTTGCGTGGCTTGCACGTAATATACCCTAATTATGGGATGTTCCAGCATATATGCCGGACCACACTGTGCAATTAGGCTCAAATTGTCCAGAACTGATTTGAGGAGTATTCTGGTCAGTTCTGACGAATGGTGTGGCCTGAATGATGGGGAAACTTTACAGACTTTAAAAATAAAAATATAATTAAATCCCAAAATATTCTTAATCCTAATAATTAAATAAACTATATATATATATATATATATATATATATATATATATATATATATATATATATATATATATATACACTATATTTTTTCAACTTGTATTGTAATATAAATGGGTGTAATTGCATTGTCTTTATTATATCATCATCATCATCAATAATCCAGTGGCATTACATAGTCAAAAAGACTTCTGGGGCACTATGTTTTCCCCCCATTTTTTTCATTGTGACAGGCCTATGTGTGTGTAGTATTCAAATACAGCTCTAAAGCTCAATATTGTGAAATATAGTAGGTTTCATTCATTAACAAAAAAAAAGACAGACAGTATAAAGGCACCAACACACCACACATCTCTGACGGACCACCTGGTGGGCACCAGCAGCTAGAACCAAGCTCGACCAAGCTGCTCTTCATTAGTGATTATAGCCCACGGCTCTTTTCTCAGCACTGGACATCAATGCTCTTAAGCTGTTACAAATGAACACACCGAGTCAGCTGTGAGCAGTGGACAGGAGTGTGTGGGCCACGCTGGAGCACGGCTGAGGAGCGGTTTGAGGAGCGTCCTGCTGTGCCTGATGCTCTTAAGTGAGATAATCCTATCAATGGCAGAGAAATCGCTGCTCAGTTACAGATGCTCTGACCTACAGAGAGAGGTTAAAGCAATGTGTCCCACAACAAATCCCTTTTTGAGAACACACTCACCTTCTGGTCCCACAGCCACACACAGCTGGAGGGGCTTTACTGATGCCGGCTCAAAGACACTGCTCACTGCAAGCACCAAGCTTAAGCCATACTCTTGCATGCGGGCCCATACACATCAGAGCTGTGTTACTATTCTTCTGACAATGTGCGTTAAATCAATGCTAAGGGTGAAACAAAACATTGCTAAAGTAAAGTATTATGATACTATGTTTCAATACTGTATACCTTCTAAAAAAACATACATATACATTTTTAGTGAATAATTTACATGTAAAGATTTGTGGCAGGCTGCGGTTTATTTAGTGTTGCATTTAAAATCCAACTGCTTTCAGACCCCCATAAATTTATTTTTTGCTCAGATTAAATTAATAGATTGTGTTTTTATACAGACAGTTTTCCCAAAAGTAAATAATAATAATAATAATTGTTATTATCTGTATTATTATTACTATTGCACAGCACCAGCCATGAGAACAAAACAAAGATCTGGAAATAAATGAGAATGGTATTTTATTAACGTTAATATTACTTTAAATCTATATTTAAATATTTAATTTACTTTGTAGGCCCTACAGCTTATTATTTCTTGCCAATAAACTAAAAATGGCTGGCTCAACCTATTTTTATCCTATTTTCTCCCCAATTTACAAAGGTCTTACCCAACCCACTCATTAGGACTCACCCTATCACTAGTGATGCCCCAACACCAGGAGGGTGAAAACTAGCATATGACTTCTTTGATAAATATATCTCCTCTTTTTGAACTGCTTTTGATGTAGCAGTGCCAAGTGGCCAATGCGCTCGGAGGAAAGCGCAGCGAATCGGTTTTGATACATTTGGAGTGATGTAGGGAGAGAGCGCCATCTACCCACCCAGAGAGAGCAAGGCCGGTTGTGCTCTCTCAGGGCTCATGCAGCTGATGACAAGCTACATGAACGGGATTCGAACCAGCGACCTCCCAATCATAGCATTTTATATAACAGGGATGTAAATGTAAGCAAACAATAGATCTGAACCTCATATTAGTTTTCAAGTACCCTAATAATTTGGTTTCCTATGTCCTATCCATATTCATATATATTTAAAAAATTACCATTTACAAGCTTAATAGAGTATATAATTGAACTTATTTTCATCAGAACAAGCCCTGTTACAAAGCATTTAATGAATGAATGAATGAATGAATGCCCATAGCATGTGTGTGAGACATGCTTCATGAATACAAAATACATTTGTCTGGTTTAATATCTTTAAAATCGAACTATTTTAATATATTAGGCTGACCTAATGCTTGTTAATACAGATGTTTCTGTAATGGCTAATTGCTGTATGCTTACCATTACATTAGCACTACCACTAAATAATACTTTTTGAGCTTTAAGTCTCTTGACCAACTTAAGAAATCACAAGAAATTCCAGTTGTATTTCAAGAACGGTTGGTGGAATCAAGACATTCTTAAAGAACTGAAGTGGAGGTCCAGGCTGTTCTTTAACGCTAGGTCCAGACCTACACTATTGAAGGTAGCTTACACTGCATTGAGTTGACCTCTGAACCTCAAAGCCTCTTCTTAGAGTCTCCTCACATCACTCAGACATGACACTATTGATTTCCAGCTCATAATTTCTCATGCCCGTGGTCATTGCTCCGCCATTACAGCACAGTGATGAGCCATTGTGAGCATTTAGGGAGCGGAGCAATTAGATCTTGATTAGAAAGGAAGAGGGACTGGGGCGAGAGACACAGGAAAAGAAAGACAGATTAAAGTACAGAGGTTACAGGCTGAGCAAGATATTGCTTTTTAATCACACATTCAGAATTATGATGATACTGATAACTCAAAGGACAAATGACTAATTGTTTATAGTGTGCTCTGAATATCCTTAGCAAATTAAGCTGTTGATATGATGAGTGCAAAACAATTTTGTGACTAATATAAAGCAATATTTGTACTGTAAAAAACTGAAAAACAGCTTACTTTTTAAAACTACTCTGGGTTTAGAACATTAATTGCACATTATCGCATTGCAAACAGAAATAAATGCTATACTAAATAACCATAACCATGTTTGCGTAACTTTGTTTTTTCCCCAACACTCAATTACATGTTGGTTTCTCTCAGCTTGTCCAGAAATGTGTGTAAGTACAGTCTTTTTAAGTGGTATATAAAAGTGCAAATTCAATTCCACTTACTGACTAAAGGGGGTCCCAGAAGCAAAAAAATACACATATATTCTTGCACAAATAAAGGGTTTACTAATGTATCTTCATACACTGTAATCACCATGTGCAGAAATACAATCACAATACATCCTTTTCTCCATATTTTACTCCTTTATAAGAATTCCTCTCTGTCAGCTTACATGCCAGCCTGGCACTTAGTGTCAACATTCATGCTGGCATCTACACGACAAGTCATTATTTCACACCGCAGCCCAAAGCAGAGCTGCCAACTCTCTTAGTGTCAGTCCTGGCAGAGACCAACATTTCCTTCAGCCATCTACCCCACTGTACATACCCCTACAATCACAAACACTCAGGATGAAGACATCTGCTCCTGGCCTCCGAAATATCCATTTATGCAAGGTGCTGGAACCTCTATCTAAACTGTTTCTACATTGGCCTTTGTTATATTGACAATACAGAATGATCTAATGTGCATATGAGTTTTCTGACCAATCTGAGTCATTCTTTATAATGATTCTTTGGATATTCTGATAAGTGAAGACACTTTTTTCACATTAACCTAGATGTAAAAATCAAATGTGATCGGTCCTGCAAGGTCAATGTGCTTCTGTAAGACATTCTGTAATGTCCTGTCCAGCCATAAAAATAACCTCAGGTTAAACTAATCCTGCTTAAATCGACATGTCTGTAAATAATCCATCATATCCGGAGGAAAGGGAGTTCAGAGGAGTTTAGTTTGTTGTCCATAGCACAGATACCTTTGGCTCATTCAAACCTATGGCAGATCACAGGTGTTTACAATGTACAACACTCAAATCCAGAAGACCACAAGAGCCAAAGAAATCCTTAGACGTGTATTGCTTCTTACAGCTTCAGGTAGAAAAGTCACTGTGTAGCATAATTTTCAGCCTACATGCAGGTTAAGAACATGTAGCAGCAAATTTAAAATTTTAAAACTACAATTTCATTACAACTATAAACAAATTGCAGGACTGGTTATCATCACTTTTGTTTGGAGATGATGATAGCATGTAAATCAAGTAGCTACTCCCATCTCAGTCATTTATGCAGAGATTTCTTATCCTGTGCAAACCGGTCATACATTTTATAGATGTTCTATAGTAAATGTACATCCGAATGCGACAGGAAATCGCAAAACTCTGCTGGACAATGACTTTCAAGGACGAGAGCTTTCCCCGCCAAAACTGCTTCTGACAATCCAGCCAAAACATTGCTGTGTATAAGCACGTAATGCAGCAAGCCCCTAGCCTTACGTCCTCAGCCACCCTGAGTGAGTGAAATCGAGATGCAGCTGAGGAACACCATGCAGCGAGGCGCTCTGGGCGGCCACCAAGGGGGAGCGTGGGTGTAAAACGCTGGATAAAGGGGTGTGTGAGGCTGAGGGGAATGCTGCCTATTCATCTTATGCATTGGAACATCTGGGAAACCCCTCTAAAACAATGGTTGGCAGCGTGAGGGGAGGCACTGCTTCTCTTAGCGAGCTCAGGGTCCAGGACAACCTCGATTGGCCTCCCTTCCACAGAATGGACAGGCCACAAATCATCTCAGGACAACAGGAGCTGTGGGGTGGGGGGAGCTAGTGAGGTGCTGTGTGTGTGTGTGTGTGTTCCCTCTGGTATTTAAGTCCTAAACAGGCCTATTCTCTTGAGCCCGGCAGGACAAATTGGCCAGCTTGGTAGTCTTTGAGAGGCAGTGCAGCACGAGGAGAATGGGACAGGCCTGAAACACAAGCAACAGCCCCCATAAAAATTCATCACTTTGACCCTTGTGACCTCCCACTGCTGGGGGTTCCACACAGACACACACACACACACACACAGAGCTGTGAGCAAGCAACTCATGAACGAACACACACACACTTAGCATATAAAGCATTCATGACTAAATTAGATGCTTACCAATTTGCGGAATCATCAAAACCCAAAAGTCAGTTTTACAGATACTGTAAGAGTACGTGTGGTTCAATTTACAGCTAGTCACACACACATCCACACATATTCACACACATGCAATCCCCCAACACACACAAAATGGACAATAGCTAAGAGAAAAGACTTCTTGACAAGAAAAAAAGCCACCAGATGCTTCATTGTCCCCGCCTGAAGTAGAAGTAGCGAGGGGTGTGTGTGCGTTCTCCTCGCTGTATTAAGCAGACTAAGAGAGGGCCATTGTTTCACACCAGGCTCTTGACACATTTGTGCCACATGTACAAAGAGAGCTAACACAAGCTTAAACATGGCCAGGCCTGCTGCTTCAGTTCACAGCCTTTAAACCATTGGCCACAGATGTCCACAAGACTGTTTAACTCTCTCCACATCAATAAAACCAACCTACTGATGCAGGTTGACTTAAAACAATGTTTATCGGGTTCAAATGTGCCTCCACGCAACATTCTCACTCAACAGTGTGATTCCGAGATCGTAAAATAGGCCCTATCAGTGCTTCTATTATGAGCTGCAACAACCTCTCAAGTGCCTGTTGAGGTAGTAGTGAAGGGATGAAAGAGATGGTGAGGATGATAAGGAGGAGTGTATTGACCAGCAGCAGATAAGGTTCAGTCCTGGAGGGTCTACAAAAAGAGATATTAATAGAGAGCTAAACAGAGTTACACATTGGCATAGTGAACTCTGAAGAACCTCTCATGATGTCATTTGACTGCACTCAGTAATATTAGCTTCAGTGAGGTCAGGATGTTGGATGACCACCACAATGGCCACCACAACATCTCATGCCAAAATATTGGACAGAACACAATCATTCCAGAAAATGACAGGCAATAGGCATGATGCCAGTAGGTTTATGTATATCTACTCAAGAGTGTCTTATTGGCTACAGGGACTAGAGAAGCTGGCAAATCTGTGTCAGCAATGAGTGCAGCTTAAAGTTGTAGAATGTCTTTCACTAGAAGGCTTGTCCTCAAACATTTGGACATATAGCGTATTTCACACAGTGTTACAGTCAGAGTTCTAATATCGCATAGTGCTAATAATATATGATGGCTCACAGAACTTTTTTATTCAACATTCTGATCTCTTAATTTACTTGAGATGCTCAATCATTTCAAAATAATCTGTATATGTGAATAGTTTTTTATATTATTATATATTTGGAATTGAACAGATATTAGATTTGGGTTAGATTTTACCCAAATTTTTTTGTATACGTTTATTTCTAATTTTGAACCCATTTTCTCCTCAATTTACAAGGCCAATTACCCAACCCACTCATTTGGACATAATATTGCCCCCATCACTAGTAATCCCCCAACACCAGGAGGGTGAAGACTAGCACATGTCTCCTCTGATACATGTGAAGTCAACCACCACCTCTTTTTGAACTGCTTCTGATGCAGCATTGCTGAGTATCATCACAGTGCCCTCAGAGGAAAATGCAGCGACTCGGTTCTGATACATCAGCTCACAGACGCCTTGTACTAAGCAACATCACCCTTTGATGGCAAGCTACATGAATGGGATTCGAATCAGCGATCTGATCATAGTGGCAGCGCTTTAGTCTGCTGGACCACTCGGAGCCTAGATCTACCTTAATTTGAAACCATTATATGATATGATTAATACAAAACAAAACAAAAACTAAATAATTTGCTGTGATTAATCACAATTTTCCTTTTTAACACTTAACTGTGTGTTTGTCTCTGCATGTACAGACATTTAGTTTCACTGGGTTAATGATAACCTTCAACTTTAAAAAGCAATCACAGCACTTCAAATTTAAGAGTCCATCAACACAGTCATGTCCAACTGTAAAACTGAGGGTTATCTGCCAAAGACATCAGTCTTCTTCACATATGACATACTACTAAACTCTCCCACCATCATACACAAGCTTTTCTTGATCAATCCAAAAGCCTTCACGCTCAATCCATCATCATTCGGGTCAGGAGTGGTTTGGTGGGTCACTTATTGTGTGCTGAGAAACGATTAACAATTAGTGGTTTTGTCTTAATGAGCGGCTAAGCTCGAGTTCATTACCCTGGTGATCAATGCAAACCAACAAGCAGCAATCAATGATTGTTAGCCATTTTTAACAGAGAGAAAGGAGCCTTCAAGTGTAATTCAGCAGCAGCCAGGAACAGCTCTAAGAGCTTAAAAGGAAGTCACAGGAAAGACAAAATGTTGGACCTTTAGTCCAGCTATTTCTTATGGGACAACAAGCCAGATATATATGGTTCAGCTTTATGTCCTAAAGAAGAAAACAGCTTATGTAAATACACTCATTGACAAAAAATAACTTAATTTAGCATCCAAATAAGTATAAGGCAGATATGTAAATGATTATGATGTTATTACCTTCCCTGATGCCCTATATAAAGACCCACATATAAAGAGCCAAATCTTGGGCAGTACCTCTTGGTCAGAGAATGCACATTTTAACATTTTGCCCAGTTAACAGTATTTTATAGGGTGTAAATCATTGGTCAATACGAAGTCTATCAGCCAGCTACTGTTACATTTTTTGCAGGGGTGTCCCGATCTGGACAGCTGTGAAATGGAACCGTATAAAGGAATGCATGTTCTGTTTGGGATCCGACAAGGATCTGGTTTGATTATAGAGGCCTTGTAGTGAGTGCTTTATCCCTCTTTCCCTCTTGCTCCAACTGCTAGTGTGATTATCTGGGGGGCACTGCATATGACAAATTGGCACTTGTAGTGATGCAAGGATCTCTAAAAGCTTAGCAATATGTAAATGACTTTTCACAGTCACCTGTTGCCTTTCATGGAAATGATTGTACGGCAATAGTTCATCAGGACAATTCTCGCCTAACAGTTTTTATTATGTGGATAACAATGTGTAATGAGACGAGGGTAACTGCATTTGTATGAATTGCTGCTTTTTCTGTGAACTCTACTGAGATGATAATAAAAGTTAAAACATGAGCTAAAAAGCATCTGTATTTACATACACCAATATGTTGTGCTACTGATAAATGTTTAAATACAGTTATTATTGATAAATTAATAAAGACAGAAAATGCAAAAAGCCCAAGAAACTTTCTAATAATGTCAATTATGATGTTCCTTATTTGACTGAGTATTAGACATACAGTGTGGAGTGTGGTTTATCAGTGCAGATATACAGTAAATGGACAAGCATCAATTATGCAGAAAAAGCAACTATTCCCTAAAGAAAAGGACCAGAAGAGCCGAGACTCCACACAGCTTTTCTGAAGCACAATTAAATGGAGCATGTCTGAAAGCGTTAATGCTCCAACAATCCTCGTTAAAGTTAACTGTTTTGTTGGACTGGACAATGATCCATGCATCCCCTCCTCTCAGATGGCAATGATGGTGGCAATCTGGGTCTCAATAAGAGTACAGTCTGAAAGGACAGCGCACAATGCTGTCCAGCGCACAAAGGCCTGTGATTCATTCCCAGCAACACCCTTTAATTTGTTTGCACCATTTCATTTAAATGATGCTCTCCAATCCTGCTGGGGGATCTAGCTCAGGAAGAGGAGGGGGTGGAGCAGAGAGAAAGAGAGAGAGAGAGAGAGAGAGAGAGAGAGTTGGAGAAGAGAGGGAGAGGTTGAGCGCAGTCTGGGCCTGGTGTTCGGCGATGTGCTAGGCAACCATCCTGTGGGTGGGCTTTGTGCTTCGTTTTTTTAACCAATTTTTCATGCCCATCCCTCTTGATGTGACCCCACTGTGAGTCTTTTATGGAGCTGACAGGCCAGTGCAGGGGAACATGCTGCCCTTCTGATAGCATGAAATCAGGAACAAAAGCCCCCTCCAGGACAGAGGGGTGCGAAGCTGAGTGTAGCCCCCGCCTGCCTCTAGCTCACTGGATCCGTGGCTCTATCTGCTGCCCTGACTCTACCTCTCCTCTGTCACTCTAAACAGCTGGGAGCTCAGGCCTGTGCCTCAGTTTTCCGCCTTGCCTAAGACAAAAGCTCCAGCTCCTCCTCAAAGTGTCTGACAATATGGCCACCACAGTAAATCAGGAGAGACTTTACAGAGGAGAAGTCATGAATTGCCAATGTGCCACTTAATGGGATCAGTTAAATATGATGGGCTGGTTGTGGGAGGCTTGTGAAAGGCAGAAGAGGCTGTGCTTAATGTCAGTCAGCCAGACCAGACAAGCTAACAGTGGGCAGATCTGTCTCTATAAGACTCAGAAGTGTAGTGGAGGAGTGTGAGTGTGGTGGGGATTTCACTCTTATCCCAAATCAAATCAATCAGGCAAGACATTTGGTGTTTATTTAGTTTCACACTAAAGCTACAAGCTAATGTAGTAATGCTAACACGTAATGCAAGTTTACACCGCACTAATCAGCACTGAGCAAACTGGACCATTTAAATAGTCAGAGACTTTTCCTTTAAAAAAATGTTCAGGGGGTAATCTCAAAATCTTGCTTATGTGGTCTTAATGGAGAGATATAGTTAACAGGAGCACAGAGATAAACAGCATCAGGCATGTTAAGTAAAAACATCATAAGCTTAGTTCATATTATGTACCTGACAGCTCTCATCATGAGACTGTATTAAAAATATCATAAGATTATTTGACTTATAGTGAATTGTGTGATATGCATCAAAACTGTCAAGAGGACAACAGGTCCGTTTGGTTTTATATTTTTTCCTTTATGATAATACCTCAAAGCAGAGCAGAGTAGAATATCTTAATCAGGTTAAAAGTTTCAGGCAGAGCTTTGGCATTATAACTGAGAAGAGGAGGAAGGGGTAAGAGAATCATTTATTACATTTTATATATTTCTAAGCATAAATAGAATGTTGTTGTTTTTTTTACTTCTGAACAGACATCCTGTTCACACTGATAAATTGCTAATTTATAACTAGTCTACTTGAAGGGAATTGGGGCAGAACTCAATAAAATTCAATACAATTATTCTAAATCTAAATTTCCCATAATAATCTACAATTTATTTTTTTAAAGAGCATCCATTTTTACATACATCAATATATGTTAGTATATTATATGTTAGTATACAAGTTTACCAAAGTTGAATAAAAAAAGACAATACTCTTTGCTATCTTATACCCTGTCAACTGTCTATTTTCACTCCTTTTGCCTGCACCATTAAAATAGTATCTGTCCAAGTATGCTCAGGTAAATTTCTGTCAGTCAGTTGTCAACTTTTAACTGAACAATAAACAGAATAAAAAATAAAATAACATTGCTGTTCCCTTAAATGAGCTGCTGGCATATCTTCACAGCTTTAACACGCAGGTGAGTATCCTCTGCTGAGAAGCACAAATAATAACCTAACCTGATTGGCTGCTCCGCAGTGTGTGTGTGTGTGTGTGCTGAAGTAGAGACATGTAAAAAACGCTGCTGTAAAACTCACTCTTTCGGTTCTAATTCAGGAACCATGCATCCTATAGTAAGATGGTTCCGTAATCCTGAGAGTTAGACGGTTGGAATGATGTATAACATGTCCACATTGGTTCAAATATGGACGTACGAAAAACGCAAATATGAAAATTATGATGAATATTTCTAACAAAAAAGCATATCTCACTCTAAATGTTTCTTTTCTGAAAGGAAATACAGATAAATATGCTAGTTAACTGAAAAGCAGATATTTTAAGCTTTAAATTGGCATATTGGGTGTCTATATTGAACCTATAATTATTCATAAACACAGCCATATATTAATTATAATATTTTTCTGGCCCGCCGGCAGTTAAGACTGTTACTCAGGCAAGTATAAATATTTAGATGGTTATTTAGGTAGATGGCTCGTGTATTCAGATCTGTATTGTGTAAACTGATATAGGAGTTGTAAAGTTACTAACCAGGAGATGGTGGACGGCAGTATTTCTGATCCATAGCGTTAGCGTTCGGCTAGGTTAGCGTTAGGCTCGATTAGAGTTAGCATTCCGCTCGGTTAGCGTTCGGCTCAGTTAGCGTTCGGCTCAGTTAGCGTTCGGCTAGGTTAGCGTTAGGCTCGATTAGAGTTAGCGTTCCGCTCGGTTAGCGTTCGGCTCGGTTTGCAGGTTACTTAGGTTTGGTTGTTTAGTTTTCTGTTTGAGTAGAAAGGCACCCTGCTGCAGTAGCAGCTCTTGCTATGCTGCTCCATTTTGTCTGTACGTTCTACCCGCGCTGTTTACCCTGCTATTTTTTACTTCCGCATTCCAAACCTGGAAATGGTATCAGCCGATACCACTGCCGATACCTATACTGTGTGTCAGTATCGGCAACCCTACTATAGATAATTTAATCTATACTATAATCTACGCATTATAGATCGCTAAATTAGGGTGCAATGTCTGAGAAATACACAAACTTCTTAAGATTTACACTACTATCAATCATGCTCATTAACATACCACTTGACATGAAAGCACAATAATTTTCTCACAGGCTCCGGCAGCCAAGACCATAAAGGTCAGGAAAAGTGTTAACTGGAGAAGCACATAGATAAAAGCTCTCAGTCTCATTTATGACCCTCCGGCCTCCTTGCAATAACAATCCCTGCGCCTCCGTGCCCACGCCATCAAATTCCATTAGAAACCCTCACATTATATTGCTCTCTACACACCACACAGGGCCACTGCACTGGTCAAAAATAGACAGACGACCATCCCACAAGCGGCCCACTATTCCACCCGCAACAAAGAGCTCTTTCTCTGCCCGCAGGCCTCTGCTGCCGCTTGGCGAAAGCAAGAGAAAAAGAGAGAAAGAGAGAGAGAGAAATAAAGAGAGAACACAGCTTCTTCCTAAACTCACTCTGCCCTCCTGCTAGTCCGACTATCACCAGCTATTTGAGAAAGATGGTGCAGGAAGGGATGGAGGAGAGACAGTGAACCCAGTGGAGAGTGAAAAGGACATGATGGTCCTGCTGAAAGGACAGAGGAGTTCATACACTTCATCATCAGTTCTGGAGGAACAGCAGTGAATGAATGTGCCGCCAGATTGATACAGAGGATTCTATTTTTTTTTTACAAATTAAACCAGGTATCTTTTTTATTTGCAATTTGTTATACTCACCGAAGTGTATCGAACATCTGATAGCATTCCCACTCCCCCCAACTACAGATAAGTGTATGCATGTGTGAAATTCAGCCTTTGGAACATTTGGTAATGGATGAAAAGCATCAAATGCAGAAAGACGAGTTTACCACACCTGAATGCTTCTGAATGTATAAGTAAGAAATGCACGGTGGGGGTTTCTCAATTCTGAATGGACTGTGGTTATCTCCATTACTCTGGCTTCCTAACCTACTGTAACTGTGGCAAACAAGCTGGTCCTGTTTTGATTAGATTTTTTTTTGGCTTAGTTCAGTTTTTGGGCAAAACTTTTCCTGAGCTCAGGAAAATCAAGTTTGAGCACTGTGATCTGTGCTCTGATGCAGTGTTTGCTGGGTACAGCAGGACAGAATTCAGACTGACTAACAAACCTGAGAAAAACATACCAACAACAGACAACAAAAAATGTGAAAGGCATAGAATAATAGTGTGGAATTCCTTGTCATATAAATAGTTTATATAAAACATACTTGAGTGGAGTTTGATGTGAATGTAATATATAGAAAGGCTCGATATGAATTTACATACTGCAGAAAATCTCAGACTAAGCTAAAATACTCATCAACCGAACCTACATGTGCTTTTCTTCAGTATTAATTAATTACAAATAGTAAATTAATAAATAAATACATAGATAATGTATTACATATTTTCTAAAGGTTTTTTGGTTACTATGTTTGCATTTGCTTTGCATGTACTTTTCCTGATATGAAAACTTCAGGTCAGAAGTTTCTCCAAACTCCAAACTTACAAATATTTCTCCCACAGTGTCTCTGTAACTATTTCATAGAGACATTTTTCCCCACTCAATTACAATGGATTTAGAAAAACTAAGGGAAGATTTCCTGAATCATTATTTAACTCATTGACTCAGAGCACACAGTGAAATATTCTTATCTAGAAACTTTTAGATAAATGCCTGACCAGTGGCTTAGTCACAGTAACAGACTTTTAATATGGCACAAACTGCCTCTAGTGGTTGCAGTAGCTTGCTTATGCAGCTATGTCTCTGTGTCCTTATCTCATGCATCATTAAAGACACCATGAAATATATACATATATATATATATACATATATATATATATATATATATATATATATGTATATATATATATATATATGTATATATATATATATATATTTTTTTTTTTGTACAATTTTACTTTTTATGGAGAGCATTAAATAAATGATGTTCTTCAAATATAATTTTTATAATATTTTTATTTCGATTGACTATTATCTCTGATCAAAAATTGAGCATTCAGAACTCATTTCATTCTCATACGATTTAGCTTTTTGTTTCAATTCAGAAAAATCATGCTTTCTCATCTGTAACAGTCTCTGACTAATTATTTTAAATGCATGTATTACTGTGAAAGCTGTCTGATCTTTAAATGAAAGCCGGCCAATCAAAGAGCTCACTCACTGGCTGAGTGGGTTCATATGGGCTGGCGCTCTATAAAGTTGCACCATGCAGTCATAGGAAGCTCTTGGGGGGTGTGTGTGAGCGAGAGTGTGTGTGTGTGTGTGTGTGTGTGTGTGTTTGTGACAGAGGCCGCAGTGGCGTCCAGTGCCAGGCGCCCCCCTCGCCCCCATCGCCCGCCTGTGGAGCCCGGCACAATAGGGCCAGGCCCCAGGAGCGCTCGAGCAGCCTGCTGGGGACCAGGCTCCAAGAGGAACAGAGGCCAGTAGTTGTTCTTCATTCTCTCTGCTTTTTAATTACGTCCCGATCAAAGCCGACACACTCTTCTGCGCTCTGTGTAGCGCTCTTTGTGTTAGTATTATTAAATGGAGAGAGGGGAAGGGATGGAGTGGGAGGGAAACAGGGAGGCAGAGAGAGAGAGATAGCGAGAGAGAAAGAAAAGCGCTTGTTTACTGCTAATGTTCTCTGTGTATTAGCTGAGGTTATCAGAGAGATCATGTGAGTTTATCTGGATTGATGCTGTTTCATGGACATGATAAGGTGATGAGCAAAAGTGAAAACAAGGACTTCCTTTAGTAACTTAAGATCTCAAAAATAAGCAACACTCAATAGTCTAGTAGATTTATTTAGTAAAATGTTATTTTAACAATCAGGGCAACAGATGAGGGAATAATATTTTTTGTGCATATATTACTGTAATTTATTCTATTTATATTCTATTTATATTTTGAATGTAACTTAGAATAGAAAAAAGCTGTATGTCACTAAATGAAACAACACAACTTCTATTAGGAAGATTTTGTTTAAAAAAGCGCTAAATAAATAAAATATCAAGTTAGATAACGAAAAAAATATTATTGGAAAAAGTGTTTGAATTGTAGTATGAAGCTCATAATCAGTAACTGTAGCGTCTCTTTTTCAAAACATTGCTGTCACACAAAAATCACGTCTCTCAAAAATGATAACTTTCCAAGAGAAAACAAAACAGATAGAAATAATATATATTTTGTGTGTACCTTTTTACTGCCAAATGATTTTGCCAATTTATGTAATGCGTACACTGTAAAGACCAATAGTCAGATACTGAATAAATTTATATCATGATTAATATTTTGATGTTAAATTATTATTCAGCCCTAAAAACCAAACTGGTCCCAAACCAAAAAATCAACAGCAGTGTGATATTTTGGCATTGGGCAGATATATTCTGCCTTTTTAAGATCGTACAGCTGTACAGTGTAAACTCCTTTTATAGTGATTAATATAAGTGGAAATTTCATATAATGATGATGTTATGGAATGATTGAAGATGAAGTTAAAAATATATTAAATATATTGTTGTTGTATCACAAAAAAATGCTTTTCATTTCCTTAAATGCTTTTCGTTTCCTCAAATTTGTCTCATAAGCTTTATTTACAAAACAAATTATCTTGATTAAGGAGTATTAATTACTTGACAGCCCAACAAAATAAAATTCTATATAACATCTTACTGCTCCTAACAAACAGATTTAAGGAAGTGTAAAGAAATTTAAGAGCAAAGTGGTGCGGATTTAAGGCCTGAAATTACTGCTAAATACTTGAATAAATCAGAGATCAGTAGAACATTATCATAAGTTAGAATTGCTCACTTATAAAAACATGAAGGAATGATATTGTATTGTGTCTGTGGTTGTGTGTGTGTGTGTCTCAATTGCTAGTTTATTAGATGTGGATGAGGGTCACTATCTCTGGTGTCGAGAGTCTCGTAGAACAGAGGGCCGATCAGTGCACGCCCACTGACTAATGGATGGATGCGTCCCAAAATTAATTAGCCTGACTAATGTAGTGTACACTTAATTCCGCTGCCTGTCTTTTGATTTATGGCAGGACGTGCGCACAAACGCAGCGTGAAATGGAGCCTTATTGTGTGAGGAAGATCTCAGCAGTAAACACGGCTCTGCCCCCTCTCACAACAGTGCACCAGCAGCAGACGCCACCCCAAGCGCCTGCCAAGCACCATGTAAACACGTGCAGATGGACACACACTCGCACCCACACCCACACACCCACACCCACACACAAAAACTACCCATACATACACAAATCTATACTAAAAACAATTCACAGCAAAACCAGCTACACAACATTAACAAAAAGAGTTTCACTCTCACTTTTACACACACACACACAATTTATACACACGCACACTTCTCCTCTCTGGCTCCAAAAACAAACAGGGACAGAGTTGACTTTGGCATCAGAAGAGCGCTGTAAACCTCTTCAAACGGTGAAAAATGAAATCTTTATTACCCATGCCTGTCATTAAGCAGCAGTTTACAGCCCTCATTTGGAGAGGCCGATTGTACACAGCCCCACCTTTAATTTCATGCTGCTCAGCCCACATAACGGCTGGGACAAAAGCAGGAAAGATTGATGTGTGAGAGGGGTTTCTTCCTGCGCTCCCTCTTTGCTGCAGATAGGGGGCGCTGGGCCTGAAATTCCAGCCCTCTCCTGAGAGTCTGTCCCTTCAAATCACTGGTGTAATGACAGCAGCCCGCGAAAGCAGCGGATAAACTCCAATTAAAACAAGCACAAGTTATGTCACGGGGACAGTAGATCAAGTCAGTAATTAACCTTCCCGCCGGCCTCTATCAATCCTCAAATTGGAACGGCCCGTGCGGACCAAGCCATTTTTGCAGAAATTAAATTTACATTCTATTAAGTTTAATTAGGAGAGATTTTAAATATACTGGCGAGCAGGTGCCCGGCCGGCGCTCTGTCACTGCGCACACTGATTCACTACCGCCGACAACCCGGGGTCCCCGCCAATCCCAGCATGCACTTCTGCTACTCTGCTACAGCCGGAACACAGAACACCAGCACACAGCAGGACACTGACCATTATTGGACAATGACACTAAGCCTTTATGTGTGCACACAGTTCACATTATTTTTAATAGAATATCATATTACTATTAAGGACAGTATCATTATTATGGACAGTCACTTTAAGAGCACACAAAAAATAAACTGCATTATTCTGCAAATACTGATGCTACTGATAACACTGCATATTCAGATATGTGTGTTTATTTCAGTTTGACTTCTTCCTCTCAGATTCTTCTTTACATAAAAAATGTAAATAGCCCTTATACACACAGCCAGGGGTCTGAAAACACTGAACATAGACAAAAGAGCACCCTTTACTGCTCAGATTCTACTGAGGGGGACACAGGGTCAGCACACCTGTGTTAAGAGCAGGTCTAGCTCTTTTTCATCATTAACACCTAAAAGCCCTTTTCCTGTTCTTCTCTCCTCCCATCCAACATGTCTATCTGTTACATAATGAGAGCTGTATGAGAAAGAGTGATTCAGAGAATGAATAAAACAGAACAAGTGTGGGAAATATAGAGAAGGAGGGGTAGAAAGAAAAAGTAAGATCTACAGTGTGAGCATAAACACACTAGAAAGTACAAGCATTCAGAGGCCCTGCTGAAGTCACCTCACTAATACTGTAATCCTTTAGCACAATCAGTTCCTCATAGCAATGTTCCAAAATCAAGTAGAAAGATTCTGTAGAAAGTAGAGACAGTCCACTATAAGCAGGGCAGCATCTTGGGCACCCACCCAAGATGGCGGCGCGTTAACACGCAGCGGCCGCTCCGGGTCCGTTAAATGGTGCTTTTGTGTTACTATTTGTCGTTTTTTCCGTTTATTTCCTGCAAATATGTGCATCGGAACACCCGTGCACATGTTCTACCACCGCCACCCTACCACCCTGCTACAGTGGAGAAATCAGCCAGAAAACACGCTACCGGACGAGGTTCTGCAGACGCTACTTGAGCTTAGCCTGCTAAGAGACCCAGGCCGCCAGCCCGCGGTGTTTCCTGACGCCGGAGCCCAGCGGAAGTGCCATCGCAAGCGCTGCGAGCGTAAGCGTAAGCGCGGAAAGAGAGCCGGGATCCGCGCGAGGCTACAGGCTAGTCCTAGCCGGCCGGCTATACCATCGCTCTTTCTGGCAAACGTCTGTTAACTTGACAATAAACTGGACTACACCCGACTCCAGCGAACAACCCAGCGTGAGTTCAGAGACTGCTGTGTTTTGTTTTTTGTGGAATCGTGGCTGAACGACAACATTCCGGACAGCGCCATTCAGCTAGCCGGGCTAACCGCGTTCAGAGTGGATAGGAGCGCGGCTCTATCCGGGAAGACCCGCGGTGGAGGCGTGTGTGTTTACATCAACACGGAATGGTGTAACAACGCTGTGACTGTCGCCAAACACTGCTCTCCGCTGGTGGAGTTCCTGATAGTCAAGTGCAGGCCTTTTTATTTAGTACGGGAGTTCTCCGCCGTGCTAATAGCTGCTGTCTACATCCCACCCAGCGCTAGCATTGGTGCTAATGCTAAAGAGGCTCTGTGTGAACTCTATCGGTTTATCAGCGATCTGCAGAACAAACACCCAGACGGACTGTTTATTATCGCCGGAGATTTCAACCACGCAAATCTCAAGTCAGTGCTCCCTAAATTCCATCAACATGTGGACTTTGCAACGAGAGGAGCGAGCGCGCTGGATCTTGTTTACACAAACATCCCCAGCGCGTACCGGGCGGAGCCCCGCCCCCACCTCGCTTTCTCGGACCACGTGTGTTTGGCTGACTCCAACATACACACCACTCATCAGACGCTCCAGACCAGTTCAGAAGCAGGTGAAAACCTGGCCGGCAGGCTCCATCTCTGCCCTTCAGGACTGTTTTGAGTGCACTGCATGGGACATGTTTAGGGAGGCTGCTACTGAAGGCGATTCTGTTGATTTGGAGGAGTATGCAGCATCAGTCACTGGCTACATCAGCAAGTGTATTGATGTCACTGTCTCCAAGACCATCACTACACGCCCAAACCAGAAGCCTTGGATGACTGCTGAGGTACGTGCGCTGCTGAGGACCCGCGACTCCGCCTTCAGAGTGGGTGACAAGGTGGCCCTGAGGAAAGCGAGAGCCGACCTGTCAAGAGCCATCAGAGAGGCAAAGCGCGCACACGCCCAGAGAATCCACAGCCACTTCAAGGACACGGGTGACGCGCGGCGTATGTGGCAGGGCATCCAGGCAATCACCAACTACAGGACAATGCCACCGTCCTGTGAACGTGATGCCTCCCTCCCTGATGCCCTGAACAACTTTTATGCACGGTTTGAGGCACAAAACAAAACGATGGTGAGAAAGACCATGCCCAAGCTGGACGAGCAGGTGTTGTGCCTGACTGCAGTGGATGTGAGGAACACTCTGCGCAGAGTCAACCCACGAAAAGCTGCAGGACCAGACAACATCCCCTGCAGAGTGCTCAGGGAGTGCGCAGACCAGCTGACAGATGTTCTCACGGACATCTTCAACATCTCCCTGTGCAGCGCCACTGTCCCAACGTGCCTGAAGTCCACCACCATCGTTCCCGTGTCGAAGAAGTCCACAGTGTCCTGCCTCAATGACTACCGTCCCGTTGCACTTACACCCATCATCATGAAGTGCTTCGAGAGGCTAGTCATGAGGAACATCAAGACACGACTGCCCTCTTCACTGGACCCCCTGCAGTTTGCGTATCGTCCCAATCGCTCCACGGATGATGCCATCACCACCACCCTTCATCTCTCCCTCACCCACCTGGAGAAGAAGGGCACTTACGTCAGAATGCTGTTTATAGACTTCAGTTCAGCATTCAACACCATCATCCCACAGAAACTCATCAGGAAGCTAAGCTCGCTCGGCCTCAACACCCCCCTCTGCAACTGGATCCTGGACTTTCTGACGGGGAGACCCCAGTCAGTCCGGTTCGGGGGCAGCACCTCCAGCACCATCACACTGAACACTGGGGCCCCCCAGGGCAGTGTCCTGAGTCCTCTGCTGTTCACCCTGCTGACTCATGACTGTGCTGCAAAACACAGTTCTAACAGCTTTATCAAGTTCGCTGATGATACAACCGTGCTGGGTCTCATCACCAAAGGCGACGAGTCAGCATACAGAGAGGAGGTGCAGCGGCTGACAGACTGGTGTACAGTCAACAACCTTCACCTGAATGTGGACAAGATAAAGGAAATGGTTGTTGACTTCAGGAGAGCACAACACACCCACTCTCCACTCAACATCGACAGGTCCTCTGTGTAGATTGTTAAGAGCACCAAGTTCCTTGGTGTCCACTTAGCAGATAACCTCACCTGGACCCTGAACACCAGCTCTACAGCCAAGAAAGCCCAGCAGCGTCTCTACTTCCTCCGGAAGCTGAGAAAGGCCCGTCTCCCTCCACCCATCCTCACACTCTTCTATAGAGGGACCATTGAGAGCATCCTGAGCAGCTGCATCACTGCCTGGTTTGGGACCTGCACCGTCTCTGACCGCAAGACCCTCCAGCGTATTGTGAGGACAGCTGAGAGGATCATCGGCGTCTCTCCCCCCTCCATCACGGACATTTACACCACCCGCAGCATCCGCAAAGCAACCAGCATTGTGAATGACCCCACTCATCCCTCACACGAACTGTTCTCCCTCCTGCCTTCGGGAAGAAGGTACCGCAGCATCCGGTCCAGCACGACCAGATTCTGCAACAGCTTCTACCCCCAAGCCATCAGACTCCTCAACTGCAGAGACTGAACTGATGGTTTTTCTGTACATGCACACACACTCTTACCCCACTTACCCCAGAAAATGGAAAGCATTAAAAACCCTACTACCTCACTGGACTCTATTGCACACTGTGTAATAGAGGTAATTACTACCTCACTGGTCTTTTTTGCACACTTTTTGCACACTGTCTTGTTATTTAGTATTCTTTGTCTGTATTGTGTTGTATTGTCTGTCTGCACTTTTGTACTGTTGCACTATTGTTCTGTCTACACTGTGTTTATGTGCACCATGGTCCTTGGAGGAACGTTGTTTCGTTTCACTGTGTACTCTGTATATAGCTGAAATGACAATAAAAACCACTTTGACTTTGACTTATTATCTATTATTTTAAAATAAACAAAGAATAAGCAGGTTTATTTAAAGTCCTGAAGAATTTGGACCGATAAAAATGCTCCAAAATGACTTTAATTTTAATGACTTTAATGACTTTAATGACAAATAATTTTTATTTGTTCTTTACAATTTATTAATTTTTTTATATTTGTAATCTAGTGTATTATTTAATATCCATATACTGTTCATTATCGTTTTCTTCATTTACTACTGCTACTGACTGTCACTACTTCACTGCACTGTGATGTCAATTATATATCTGCTATTGTCAAGATTTAGCAATACTGTAATCATTAATCATGCCAATAAAGGAACTGAATCTTAAGTGAGAGAGAGTAAGTGATAGTAAGAGTGAGAGAGAAAGCAGGAGAGAGAGCAAGAGAGAGACTGTAGCATTAGGACCCACGTGGCTATACCCTTTGTCCCCAGTGAAAAGCACCGCTAAATGGGGTGAATTGAAGCCAGTTCCCCTCTGTCTGACACAATTACTGGAGTACCCTGTTCACAAGTGTGTGTGTCCGTGTGTGTGTGTGTAAGACAGACAGAGAGAGAGAGAGCGGGAGAAGGGGCTGGCCCCATGCCTCTGGTTACTGATCCTGCCGCATAAGCATGTCAAGAATGTGCCACCTGTATCCAACCACCCACCCACACACACACACACAGCCACAGCATCACATGGGTGTTCTTCCCAGACAAACGCAGGGCATCCTGGGAAAACAGGACATCCTGATAGAGCAGTGCAGAGGTGTGTGAGGGGAGGGGCTGAAGAATTTGACTAATAGAGTTTGATATGCCTTAATAAACATTCTATCTAATGACTTCCATTTAATAATAAATATGCAAAATGAGAATGACAATTTTACAGAAAAAGGAAAAATAAATTCTTAACTTCTAGTAGAAGTCAATGTAAAAACGATTTAAATTTTAAGTGATTCTGGAGCAAATCGCACATGGATATTGTCAAAAAAGAGAACGACAAAAATAGAAATAATAAAGGTTAATGTAAATGGATTTAAATTTCAAGCCATTTTTTAACATTTCTATTGTTCCATTTAATATGGAATTTAGATTTTGAAATAACGTCAAATAAAAAAAATGACAGAAATGGAAATAATGGAAGTAAATGTGAAAAGACTTTAAAATAACTTTACAGCAGTTATATTGGGCCATACTTCAAAGAGTTTGGAATTTTTAACTTATTGGAATAAAGCTAATAAACATTAAAAAAAATTGTTTGTGTGTAGAATAATTTTACACTGTGTAATAAATTTTATATTTAATGTCAATACTTTTATATCTTAAAACATATTTTATTTAAATGTTAATTAACATCTTCGTCAAGACTCCTTTCATTAATCTTATGAAACAAAGATCCTCAGCAATGACTGAGATTTCCCTGAGTAATGACTGCTCTGAGAGCCTCTCTTTTCTTCTATCCAGCTTCTCAATGGCTAGAAATACACATATATACACTATTTATTTATATTTTTCTCAATTCCAATGGACTACTGCATAAAGAGAGAAAAAGTGATAATGACACTTACAAATGACAAATACAAATTTATTTATTATGCTAGTAATAACAATTCTAGGTTGTAAGGCCACCCATGCTTTATGGGATGGACCTGAAAAGAAAGAAGACTGGGAGAATTCGTCAGAGCGAGCAGAGCAGTGCTCCCTGTGGCAGGCTGCCCAAACTGCAGCCGCAGTAAAAGAGAATAGAGGAAGACTATTATCTACTTTACCACACAGGATGAAGTCCTTCCTGCATCATTATAGTTCGGCAATTCAACTGTTCAACAATTGAACAAGAAAACAATTCAGCTATTCAGGAAGCCCTCCATTCGTTCTCCTCCCCCCTTCACTTTAACAGTGAGAACCTCCTCAGCAAGGACAATGACCTGAATCTCTCTCTCTCTTTCTCTCTCACACACACAGGGTCACATATTTGCACACACACACACACACACACACACACACACACACACACACACACACACACAGACACTATTTGTCTATATCTATCTATTACTGTTCAGAACTGTCCTATTATTATAAGCATTACTAAATAAGACTACATCCATTTAAACATAAACAGAGAAACGTGGAGAAAGAAGAGAAGGGAGGAGAACGAGAGATTGAGAGTGAGAACGAGAGCGACAGGGGGTCCTGCACTCATCTGAATGGAGGGCAGACAGTGTCTCAGTGCTGGCGTTGCTGTGGCGTTTTACAACTGTGAGATTTATGACTCATTAATGTGCTCACCACTGCCCCAGCCCAGCTGTGTTTGCTAACCTGCCTGCAAAGTGCATTGTTATGTTATAGGGTTGTTCTCGCTCTCTCTCTCACACACACACATGCATACATGCTTACACACACACTCTCACTCTATGTGCTAATGAGGGGCTATATAACACCTATGTAAGGTGCTGTGTGGAGATCCTTAGTGAGCAGTGGAAGTACTGATTAAGGTGTGATAACATACTTAAATTGACCACACATATGTGAGAGGTGTGTGTTGGGAGTGAGGGCAAGCCAGCAAGCGAGTCAATAAAAGTGTGTTGCGGGGAAGCTGAGGTATGCTGTAGTACAGTGGTTCTCACACTTTTTAGACCATGTACCACCCATGATCAAACTAAGGGGACCAGAGTCCGAACCAAGGTTGATACAGTTTGTACAGTGTATACGTTTAGTCCGATTAGCTGTATAAATTCAGACTGAATGCATTAAAAACTTTCCTGCATCCTGATACCATCAACTGTCAGTTCAGCGAGTTGCCTTTCCAGGTGTTTTACCCAATCAAACTTACTGTGAGTGCACACGTGTCACACAGCATAATAAGTGTAACAGAGTAAAGTCTGATTTTTTTAACATTTCTGTGTATAAATAAAAGTTAATCTACAGTTACAGTAAACATAGGAGTCACAAGCGTAAGCATTTACGATACTTCTGCACCAGTCCTTTCTCTTCTTTTGTCGTTTAATGAGTGATAACATCCGTCAACCAAGGCATCTTAAAAGTGCTTTCATACTGCGAACAAACAGGCCCATGGATTTAACTGATCTTGGTTTGGATATAGTAAAACCCTCTGTTATATGGCTACAGATAACAGAGGGAAATAAAAGGCGTGTAAGGCAATCAGTGGACTACAGTGTCTACAAGGCATCGCCTGAAACCAGAGATTTTTTAGCTATTATTTATAATGCAGAAACCTTTCGGAATTGTGGAGCACCACAGGGTTCTATTGCAGGGCCTATAATAATAATGAATTTATTAGGGCTTACATACAGAGTCTATTGGCTTAAAAAATAAACAGAAACATTTGTAAAAATAAAAAATCTGTATTGGAAAACTAAAGAATGTAATTATTAATATTTGTGTATGTGTATGTATGCATAAATATCTCTGAGGTCATCTGGTATACAACCCTGGGATGCTTCTGTGTACAGTTTGAGAACCACATCTGTAGTAGATTAATTCAGATGTATAAATTAAATCAGGTTATGGTAATTAACATATGCAAATTCTCACCTCTATAACTTGCTTTGAGTCCAGCCTGAAGTTAAAATCGCCAAATAGAAAATATGGCACCCTCTCGTAACGCTGGTCTGTGATCCTGCAGAAAAAAAGAGAGAGGGACATAGAGGCCATCAGCAGGAGGAAGAAAGACCCCCCATTGAACACCTAATCAGACTTGATTTTAACAGCTGGTTTTAAAGAGCACGGTGATTGCGGAGGCAATAGCACCACCTAGTGGTGAAGTCAGTCCCAATCTGAATGTTTAGACTGAGTGACAGTTGAGTGTCAGCTAATTGGAATAGGCTCTCACACACACACTCAGATCTGCAGCTGTGTGTATGTCTGTGCATGCGCCTGCGTTTGATCCAGCACACCCTACACCCTTCAGAGGATTCATGGAGTCCGGAACTCCAAGAAGTCATGGACCAGCTCCAAAGAGCAGCACAGCATCTCCCCTCTGTCCTCTCTGAAAAACACCCCTAAAATGAGAAATAATTAACTCCCCATAGCTAATCATTTATTTTGTATGAGAGAGAGAGAGAGAGAGAGAGAAAGTGTGCGGGAGGAGAGAGAGTTAGTTGCAGGGTGTCTTCCCGCTGGATTAATGGGGGAGGATTCTATGGTGGCTAATCACTGGGATAAATCTCCTCCTGCTCTCACTGCCTGATAACGCTGTATTTATGAGGATGTAAAAGACGGCTCTCTGCCTCTGGCAGCTCTGCACTCCAACACCATGCTGGAAACTATCACTGCAATTAAAGGGGCCATATCGTCAAAAAGAACTGATTTCTTACCATCTTTAAAAACTTAACTATGCTGCTAAAGTGTGCTTAATTCTGAGGCAAAATAACAGGGTTGTATATAGTACTGGAGCTTTTTTCCCCTCCAACCAAAGTTACTAACTCTTCTTATTTATACATCAAAAAACTAAAATACTTTAATAATAAAATAAAAAGGAGGTGAGAATATCAATGAAAAAGATGATGGCTGTTTTGCTCCATAAAACAATCATAAGTAGTTCCTTATTGGAAAACTATATACATTTAAATAAATAAAAAGCATGGATCCTTTATACTAGGGGTGGGCAATGTTATATCGTATACAATATATCGTGACACAGAAATATCATGATATTAAAAATTCATATTGTGATAGTAGGGATGGTTTGTCTTAAAAGTAGTCCATTATTTACTGTGAAGTGTTTTTATTGTATAATTGTTTTAGTTTATATGCATTAAAAAATATTCTGCAATATTTTTTGCTGCATTATATTATTTTATGCTATATTATTTATTTTGTCACATTATGATTATACTGTTATACTATTATACTATATTCCTGAAATTAATGAATTATTTTTCTGTTTTCCTAAAATACCCTGAAATATCGTGATATTATTTTAGAGCCATATCGCCCACCCTTACTTTATACATTATTTACATAATTAGTACTCATCTATCTATTATTATGTCTTTTATTCACTTCAGCCAAATTCAGTACCATTTTAAATTTAATCTGTGTAATCATTGAAATTTCTAATTTACAGAACAATGAAATACATATAACACACACATATTACACAATACTTTTTGCAGTGACTAACACCAGAGTGATTGTACAGATTGTATCATACCACTGTTAACCAAACATTGTCAAATATAATACTAATGTATTAATTTGTTTTCTTAGGCAACATTTTGACTTATCAACTTCCATAAACCTCATTATTGATGACTAATAGAACAAATGCTAAGTAATGGCTGCAGCCTTGTTCTACAGGTGTGGGTGGATAAATCTCATTCATCAGGGCAGGGTGACGGCAGCATTTGACATTTCGCATTTCTTCACTTCTTCTAAATCTGGGAATCAGTTTAGCAGAATCACAGGAAGACAGGATTAGGTTTAGGAGAGAAAACTTGTCAGCTATAAGCTTGAAGGCTGACCTCAAAAGTAAAGAATGCTCTCATTTCTAAGGAGAAACAGGACTCTTAAAACTGTGAGACTTTCAATATATCAGATGTATTCAATTTATTAAGACAACATGTATGTAAAATTTTTTGTCTTACCACTTTTACATCTTACCACTTTTACATCTTACCACATGTAAAATGTGCCATTTACAATGTCATGTCAAGCCACGACCCAACCTTTTCAATAGCACGGGACAAAGGGGAATGCAGAACTATTTTCTGATTGGCTGGAAGGCACATATCAACAGTGACAGCTCCTCCCCTCCTAATCTAATGAGTGACAACTGCTCCTCGACTCACTTTAAAAGCACACTCACTGCATCATATGGTCTGTAGCTAAGGCAATACTGTGGAGGATGGAGGTTCTTGCTCCCTCTCTCTCTCCATCTCTCTCCCCATCTCTCTCCCCATCTCTCTCCCCATCTCTCTCCCCATCTCTCTCTCTCTCAGCACAGGCCAAACAGCAAACAAAGGCATTTATTAGATTATCCAGAAAACAGAAAAGAGCGTTTAGGGTTCTTTTATTCCACTCTTATTACTTAATGCAGTTGTGTTTTTTACAAACAAGCTGGTTGTTAAAGTTGAAGGTTGCATGGATTCCAGTCAATATCAGCAGATTCTTGTGAACAATTTTTTAAGAATCAGTGACAAAGTTGAAGTTGCGACAGGGCTGGATACTTCAACAAGACAATGACTCTAAACACTGCTCAATCCACTACGATATTCATGCAGAGTACAACGTACAGACAAGTACAACATTCTGAAATGGCCATCTCAGTCCCCAGATCTGAATAATTATTGTGATTTAAAGCGGGCTGTTCATGCTCAGAAACCATCAAACCTGAATGAACTGGAAATGTTCTGTAAAGAAGAATGGTCCAAAATATCTTCAACCAGAAGCCATCTAGTAAATATTTATGTATTTTTTCTGTTGGAGTGCTCAAATTTATGCACCAGCCTAATTTAGTTTTAAGAATTGTTGCACACTTTCTTTAAATCCTATAAACCTCATTTCCCCTATTAAATATTAATGTGTTCTTCTGCTAATATATTTTTAACTAAAACTGCTGATCAGGGGTGCCCGAACCTTTTTATGCCACTGTAAATAAAATGTTTCTATATATACACAATATATAAGAGAAAAAAAATCACTTAGTTCCCCAACTGGAGTTAATACTGGAGTGGAAGGGTCTACACTACTATATAACAATCAGAAGTAGACTAAATAAACCACAGGCACAAATCTCTGCATGCAAATTATTCATTAAAAAAGTGCAGAGTACCGACCATAAAAGTAGTTCATATCTAACTGGCGTACATAACTCTTCCGCTCTCTCCTTTTCTCTCTCACTATATTTGCACAAATGTAGAAGTGTTGACAGAGAGCATGTGGTGTGTGTGGGGACAGCATGCACTAGCAGGCTAGATAACCCCACTGACTGGGCTCTGTGTCATCTGAGCTTATGACCCCACACCCCACTCAGTCATACATAGCAGTGCAGTGCCAAAGCAAGAGAGGGAGCCAGAGAGAGAGAGAGAGAGAGAGAGAGAGAGAGAGAGAGAGACACATACACAGAGCGATTAAGCTGTATATGAGCACTCTTTCCCTCTCTCTCTCTTTCCCTCTCTCTCTCACTGTGCTGGTGTGTGATGGGGGAGTGGGACTACCTTTATCCCGCTAACAGCCATGTCTAATGCGACAGGCCGGAGTGTTTTGTCCTCAGCTCTAGGTATGACTGGAGGGTCAGAAGGTAATGCTGTGTTTGCGTGGCCCTCTGCTAAAGCTCTGGCTCTGACCCCAGCTAACAGCGCTTGACTTTTAGCCCCGATCCCTGGGGGCCCCCCACACGACCCACGCATTAGGCACACAGTGCTGGGTGTGAATGGGCTGTGAGGTGGGGGGTCCTGGAGGCAATTCATGACCCCCACTCTTCCCAAACCCCACATTAACTGCATCATCAGGCTTTAGTCGGGCAGACTTTACCAGTGTCACAAACACACTGACAGACAAACACAGACACACACACACACACACACACACACACACACACACTGAACATCCTATTGGCTTGGCCAAGCCCAGAATCAACCCAAACAGCCTACTTACTTACTGAAGCTGTGCAAAGCCTATAGTTAGGCGTTAATTTATAACCAGTTCCCAATGTTCCCAGGCAAATCCTAGATACACAGCTCAATAGAAATGTTTCTCCCACACACACATACACACACAGTGTGTTCTGAGCATACACATTGTTGTTTTAAACATACACATCACCTATGTTACCTGGCTACTAGTCACTTAAGTATGACAAATATATCGATTGGTATATACATCTACCAATTGTGGTTAAACCTGTATAGGCAAAAACAGTGCCAATAGTGCAACAGCAATACTTTTTTTTTTAAGCTAGAACAGGAATTTGATCTCACAGTAACATTAATAATATTATTAAAGCTATAATAAATCAATATTGATCACTAATTATTAATCAATAATAATTGCAAATCTATTTGAATGTAAGTGATTACAATGAATCACTGATACAAGTCATATCTATATTTAAAGCAATATTTAACCTCAATACATTTAGGTCAAAATTAAAATATAACAAAAATAAATAAATAAATAAAGCAAATGATATTATCAGTTACCTCAAGCTTCTTCTATGGCTTTCAAAATCGTAGCTTTTTTATTTATTTCTAATTTTGTTCTGGTTTAAAAAAAAGTTTCTTACATTAGTTCTTTCACTCTTTCACTTTCTGCACAGAAGGACCCGGCTGTAACTTCCCACAGTGTTATTGTGTCTAGCATACATACTGGACACCAGTCCTGTGCTATGGGGATGCAGGTCAAGCTTCTAGCTCTGCTCTCTCGCTGATTCAGCAGCTATTGTGTCTGATTTTTCAGGGAATGGAGGAGAATGTTAACATTCTGAAGAATGTGATCGCTGCCAGTCATTTCAATACCCCAAACGACCTACGACCTCTGAAAGTGACCACCCTCTAACTTTTTTGTCATCATTAAATTCATCCAATAGCGTCAGACTGTGTGTGTGTGTGTGTGGTGTTTGAAAAGGGGAAGGGATCAGCCAAAGCATAGCGAAAATGACATTTCCTCTAAACACAACAACACATATTCTCTATTCTCTATACTAAACTGACCCACACATTCAGCGGGAGAGATGGGGTCAGAGAGCATCTCTCACTCCCGGTGCTTCATCATGCCTGTGCTGCTCTCATCATGCTAACAAACAGATAAACACAACCAATACAGCACATTCTGACCCATATTTCACTACTACAAATTATTGCACAGGATCCCAGCCACCCTTTAAACCCCTTTTTTATTCTGCTCCCATCAGGGCGTAGATACAGAACATTGGTATGGAAACGGGCACGCTTTGGGAAAAGCTTTGTGCCCTTTGCGATATCCACCCTAAACGAAAGTGCGCGGCGGTGAATTGTTGAACTTACTCACTTTGTTTGGAGTCTACCTGATTATATATGTGTGTTTTGGACTGTATGTGGGGATGGTGGAGGTTGGTGGGGACGGGATGGAATGTTTGTGTTAAGTGTATTTATACATGTATCTGTGTTTCGGAGGCTATGTACTGACAGTGAAAACAATCAATCAATCAATCAATCAATCAATCAATCAATCAATCAATCAATCAATCAATCAATCAATCAATCAATCAATCTATCTATCTATCTATCTATCTATCTATCTATCTATCTATCTATCTATCTATCTATCTATCTATCTATCTATCTATCTATCTATCTATCTATCTATCTATCTATCTATCTATCTATCTATCTATCTATCTATCTATCTATCTATCTATCTATCTACTGCCATACACATCTCTCTATAACAACAAAACAACACCATGATGTAAAAGCTCTGAGCAGAACCAAGAATATAGAATATCCTTATACTTCAGATATGTTTATTTGCACAATATATGGTACAGCTTTTGAAAATAAACTTACTAATTACTCGGTACCTATTATTTATTTAAGAAGAAATATTAATTAAATTCCTACTACTTTAGTATTTACTAACTATTCAGTACCTGCTAATTGTTTAATAAGTTCTAAATTAGTAAGAATTAAATAACTGCTAACTATTAATTATTCGGTACCTAAAAAAAACACTCATCTTCAGACATCTTTAGCACATTTCAATACATGCAATACATTACACAGTTTCTACTTATTATTTAATAAATACAATTTATTCAGCATATATTTAATAAAAAAATACTAAATATGAAATACAGTATTATTTATTCAGAAACTACAACGTATCCCATCTATGTATTAAAACAATTATGGACCACTAAGTGTTGGAGCACAGCTTGTATTAATGTATACCCACTGCTGAGCTAAAGGAGAAAAAATGACAAAGAAAGGAAAGAAAAAAAAACTAGAGAAAGCAGGGATAGTGGGAGTGGCCTGTAGCATAAAACAACCAGAGTATCAGATAATGCTGCGTGTGAATCGTGTTTTAGGCTGGTGTGTGTGTGTGTGTGTGTGAGGGTGTGAGAGATGGAGAGAGAAACTGAGAGAATACAGGGTGGGAAGGGGGTCTGGCTGACTGATTAACCTTTAACCTCTGGGCCTCCCAGGGTGAGGAGGCAGTTCACAAAGTCATTGCTGATCGACATTAATACCACACCAACACACCCGGACCGCCACACTACCCCACTAACAGCCTTCTACCTTCACTAATACCACACCAACACACCCAGACCACCACACCAACATTACCCCACTAACAGCCTTTCACCTTCACTAATACCACACCAACACACCCAGACCACCACACCAACACTACCCCACTAACAGCCTTTCACCTTCACTAATACCACACCAACCGCTTACACACCACCACACCAACATCACTAAAACCCACCAAACGAGCTTACAGCACTACACACACAGAAATGGAGAACAGGTTGAATCAGCTCCCTGCAGACACTGCAGCTATCGGTCTCTTCACATCTAGCAAAACATTAAAAATCAAATCAGTTTAAGAGTGGTGACACGTCAGACACACACTCCGTCTTTCTCTCCTCCACCATCTCCTTCACACACCCTCTCGCACTTTAATCAGCTCATTCACTCAAACAGCTCTCTCTGCAGCTCCTAAAGTCAAGTGCCTGAAAACTCACTTTTCTGCCTCTCTCTCCCTCCCCTTATCTCTGCATCTCTCCCCATTTCTGCCTCTTCCTCCCTTATTCTGCCTCTCACTCTCTGCCTATCCCCCTCTCTCAAATTTCCTCTCAGGTGTTATTTATAGCTGCATTTTAAACTGCTAACAAACAAAAAAATCATTTTGTTTTATTTCCATTTTCTTCCAACTAGGCCTGGCACAAAATATATGCATTTGATTATATACTGGCCAAAATGATGTAATAAGCAATATTATGTTAATTTGACAACCATTTTATGCCATGGATATGTTGACAAAATAATAGCATATTAAATAAATGAGGCTCTTTTAAAGTGCAATACAAAGCTAATATGATATAATCATAAATAATATTCAGTCATGGAATTCACTAAAACATTATGTACAGTTAAATTAAACAATTAAATATGTAAACCGAAATCCCTGTTTTTACACAAAGTTGCTCTATTGGCCCATTTATGTTAACAGGTAACATGGGTACTATCAAGGTCATATGCATACAGTGTACCATTGCATTGATGCAATTATAGAAACAGGCCTATGCCCAACTGTTATATTACCGTTTTCCTTTGTGTTGAGAATTGTGGGTAACCAATGACTGAAAGTAATTCATTAGTTGCATCCTCAAAATCAGTTTGGAACATCCTTTTATAATATAGCAGTAGAGAAGTGCATCCCACCTCAACTGCAGCCTGCATCCCCCCCCCCTTCTCTCTCAGTTACAATCTCTGTTTTTTTTTCTCTCTCTCTTTCTAAATTCCCTCTCAGTTGCTGTCTCTGCCTTTCTCTCTATCTCTCTCTGTCTCTCTTTCTCTGGCCGTTGTTGTTCTGGGAAAAGCCGAAAGGGAAACATTTAGATTGGAGGGCTCTTTGAATTGGCTTGACAGTTGACTGATGACCATCCATAAAGTGACAAAGAATAGCTGTGTGGCAGCCAGAGCAGCCCAGCGCTTCCCCCTGGGAAACTAATTGCCCTGAATTGTTAACGGCAACATTATTTTTCTGCCAATCACTGCATTTCAATGCCCTGAAAATGAGCATGAAACAAGCCTTTTGACTGAACAGAAAAGTTAAATGTCCCCAATGTTGATCAAATTAACTTCAGCCTCCTGACAATGGACTATATTTGTGTGAAAATAATGGAGCGGGACAAAGGATGCCTTTTTGCCCAGATTTCACAGTTGTGATGTAAAACTGTTGTGCCCTGAACCCGAGCAGCTTCTCTGAAAAGAAGAGCAAATGGAGACACATCCACTCGCACAAAGGCTGAGCCTATTGGGAGAGAAGTTATTTGCTTGGACATGAATATCATTGGTGGGAGATTTTTTTTTCCTCTTTCTTTTTTTAGTAATCCAGGTCATAAAAGCAAAGAAAAAAAAATGGTTATGACTAATAGTTCACTAAAACAGATTTGTTTATTTATTTTATATAATAGTTTTAATAGACTTTTTTTTAAGTCTAGTATATTAAGAATATATTTGTATAAGTGTATTTAGGGGAGCACTAGCATCTCTAGCATCTCGAGAGGCTTATTTTACATAGCAGTGCTCGCACCCGGAGAGAAAGACAGAAAATGAGAAGAGAGAAAAAGCATGTAAGCAAGAAAGAGCACAAAAGAGAGAAAACAATGAAAATACGGA
Source organism: Astyanax mexicanus (assembly GCF_023375975.1). Taxonomy (NCBI): domain Eukaryota; kingdom Metazoa; phylum Chordata; class Actinopteri; order Characiformes; family Acestrorhamphidae; genus Astyanax; species Astyanax mexicanus. The sequence goes on along the minus strand of NC_064414.1, from coordinate 39,815,112 downwards.
GTGAGACCAAATTAGAGAGTAAGAGAGCAAGAGAGAGAGAGAGAGAGAGAGAGAGAGGGAGAGTGCAAAGGAGCAACAAAAAGAGAGAGAGCAAGGGGGAAGAGATGGCGAGAGAGCGAGCACAAGGGAGAGCAAAGACGAAGAGAGCAAAGGAAAATGAGAGACAGTTACAGTGCGAGAGCAGAGAAAGCAAAAGAGTGTACAAATAAGAAAGAAAGCAAGAGTGAAACTGAGTGAAGAGAAATGGTGAGCAAGAGAGAGTGAGCAAGGAAGAAATAGAAGAATATTAGCAAAGTAAGCTAAGGCACAACAAAGACAGCACAAGTGAGAGAGATACAGAGAGAGAGAGAGAGAGAGAGAGACTGCTAGAAGGACAGTATGAGAGTGCAATAGAGAGACCCACATGAGAGAACACAAGAAGAAAAGAGCAAAGGAGAGAGAAAAGGGACAGACGGAAAGAAAAAGAGTGCAAGAGCACAGCATGCACAATAATGCTGCTGAAACTATGACACTATGGACTATTCTGGCTGAAAGTGAAAAGTAAAAAGAAGTCTTTCTCAAGTGGTTGAATACACATCTATACTGTCTACATTTCCTCACATAGACATGTTTTCAACCACTTTAAAAAGGATGTCTTTACATCTTTCACCTTCAAACAAACCAAAATGGAATGCAGTTTCAAAAAACAGCATTGCTGTGTGGTCTTTTTAAAAACTTTTTGCTAGGTGGGAGCGAGAGCACGATCGCAAGTGCGAGAGAGCAGGAGAGAGAGCTCAGAAAAGTGAAAAGGAGAGAGAGAGAGGGAGCAAGTGAGAGGGGGCGATCGGAGGAGGGAGTGAGCGAGTGAGCGAGAGAGCACTAAATGCTCCAGCCTCTCAGTATTGTTCCCTGGGGGCTCGGAGCAGTGGGGAGATAAACAGTGTTTAGCAGCTGAAAGGGACAGAGGAAAAGAGCTTATCTGATGTGTTCTCAATGGGCTGGAAGCTGCACTATTAGGCCTCTGAGCAGATAAGAGCTGAGAGGAGGGGCACCGGCAGCTCTGGGCTGAGGACTGAAATCCAGGTGGCCTTGTGAGTAGACGTCAGCGGCACTGCTGGACGTCCAGCAGCTAACACGGAGCAGAAGCTCATTCTTTTAGTAAAATATAATGCAATTTTTTTTATTATATCTTAATTCAGTGTGTTTAATGTCAGTGTGGTTTTTTTTTTATCATTATTTTTTTATCTCTGTGTACTTGTGAGTATCTGTCTGTGGGCTGCTGGGACACTCTACTTCCTCCTTAGGGTTTTACAAATTTTCTTTTACAAAAGAATCTTATCTCACTTCATATTATCTTGAACATGATGAGAACATGATCTGGCCAATATCCTAATTCATACAATCTCTGACCTGAATATTTTTGCACAGTTTGCTTTTTTACTATGGCTAAAATAGGCTAAACTAAGGTGAAACTATATTAACTGGTCTATTAGAATGTATTGGTATGCTCTGGTTTAAGAGTGATCATCTAATTACACATTTTTCACAATAATTACTTTGTTTCAACTAAATTTTACCTAGTCTGGGTATAAGTAGCAGCAAGAGCAAGTGAGAGAGTGAAAAACTGTGTGTGTGTGTATGTGTGTGGGATGGGTTGGGGGTAAAAGCAATGAAACTGAAAACTGCAGGGTAAAAGAAGGTCTAAAAGAAGGGTCGACTACATACTCTCCCTCTCCCTTTTCCTGCTCGCTCTTTCTGGGCTAGAAGTCAGAAGGAAAGACAATGGGCCAAAAAGATGGTTCCCAAACGGCTGCTGAATGAGCACACTGTTGGTGGCAGCGCCGCGTTCAAAAGGCCGGGCCGCCACATTGTCCTCCCCAATCGCCACAGGAGAATAGAGTTTGCTGGTGGCTGCCAAAAGGTTAGCGGCCCTCCTGAAAGGAGCTGAACATTATTCACTGGCTCTAACAGAGCCTGGGAGATGGGGGGGGCTTTTGTATTCTACCCACCCTTCACTCGGCCCGCTCCGGATATACCCCTGTAAAGCTTCCTTGCTGTAAGCTATGCAGTCGCAATGCCCCTAAAGCAGTAATGACGAAACATAGAAAATCCTAGCAACTAAGCAATTAAGCTCCACCCACTCCCCTAAAATACTATAGGGACCTCTACACTACAGCATAATCACATGTAGATTCTCAACAGTCTAATGCACTGTTTTATAACCTTTAATTAACCTTTAAATAATGATGAAGATATATTAACTATTACCACGCTCACAACTAGGGGTGTGACGAGACACTAATATCACGAGACGAGATGAGACACGATGTTGAGTGCACAAGAACGAGACAAGATTTAAAAATAAATCTTTAAAGAAAACGTCAAAAATGAAAAATGGCTTTAAACTATTTTATATTTTTTAACTAGTTTTATTTGACAAAATCCTATAATGCACACTTAACAGACTGGTTTCTCTCACACATTGATTCTATAAGAAAAAAAACAATAAAATAAAAAATAAAACTTTTCTAGGTCTTATATAGTGCAAACAGTAAGTGCAAACTACAACCAGTCATATTAAGCCTATGGTTTGTGTTTGTTTTTCTCCTAAATCTCTTGTAATTTAACTATGCATAACCACAACCAGTCATATTAAGACTATGCTTGAAGTGCAAACAGAGACTCTGTTACCGTTTATTGTTTCCCCTGAAAAGCCAAAATGCAGCCAGACATACAACTTAAAAGTAGCAGAAGCATCTTCTATGCAAATGCCTGAATTTTCTTTTTCTGCTGAGAGCTGCTCTCACTGCTCAGCTGCCACGTTCTATCGCTACTGGGTTGCCAGATCCCTCTTAAAAAGTCCACACTTCACTGTTTTTTTCCCCCGCGAGACAGGTTTAAGCCTGACGAGAAATATCGTCACGTTTTAATCTCGCGATATCTCGTGCCACGAGATCCCGTCACACACCTACTCACAACACATCACATGTAGCTGTTGTTGCTAAATGTGATGTGTGAGTGCGGTTGGGTAGAGTGTTGATTTGCAAAAATACGATCAGCCAGAGGACGCATATGATATCACTGGGTTGCTAGCGTCTACAGGTGTGCATTAAGTGCTAAAGTGCTAGCCTTCACAGACGAAAAAAAACAACAACACTGACTAAAAAAGTGCTGGCATTAGTGAATTTCCACTTAAACATGCAACCAGGAGGAAGATTTATGAGTCTACGTTTAAAAATAAATCAACTTCAGGAAGACAAAAAAAATATAGCAAAACATACGGTCAGAATCCTCTGTGCAAGCAACGAGGGGACCTTTTCATACTTCATCATATCCATAAATCCAAGTAAAATATGGCTTAATAAAACCTGTAAAAAGGTGCCGTATTCCTAAAGCACTTCCACTTGGCTGTCCATTACAGCCAGTCCATTCTTTCATCAGATGAGGAATCAAGGAGCGAGTGAAAGAAAAAAATATGATCTTTGAAACATAAAAGCACATCATAACTCACGGGGTGTCAAATGCTAAAAAGACAGCCAGCATATGCATGCAGTTATTCTAAGTGGATTAGTGGTAATGTCATAGCAGGCGCCCTATGCATTAAGATACCATGTTAGAGAGCGTTTCATAATGGAAGGGCAGCACTAACATGCTAACACGCACACGCACGCACACACACACACACACACACACACACACACACAGACAGACACACACAGACAGACACACACAGACAGACACACACACACAGAGACAGACAGACAGACGTGCACTTGTCTACACACTGTCACAAAGTAAAGGGACAGCAGTGTTTTACTTTTTTTTTTCTAGATATGATTTTATATACTGTCCCACAGATTGGGTTTGTTGATGGTGAACACTGTAGAGTGAGATGGGTGTGCTGATTTGTTTTGCACTTTACTGCATAATACAGAGCTAGTTTAAAGTAGGGGTGGTTGATATGGTTCTAAAATAATATCACGATATTTCAGGGTATTTTTGTGATAACGATATACTTAGCAATATAGGAAAATAGAAAAATAATTAATTAATTTCAGGAATATAGTATAATAGTATAACAGCATAATCATAATGTGGCAAACTAAATAATATAGCATAAAATAGTATAATGCAGCGAAACTTTTTGCAGTATTTTTTCATGCATATGAACTGCAAACAAAAACTATAAACTAAAACAATTATACAATAAATACACTTAAAGCTTCGCAGTAAATAATAGACTACTTTTAAGACAAACCATCCCTATTATCACGATATGGATTTTTAATATCATGATATTTCTGTGTCACTATATATTGTATACAATATAATATTGCCCACCCCTAGTTTAAACAATCTATAATGACTGTTCTGTGGCTTCTTTGTAGAGACTTTGTAGAGAGGCACAAAACCACAGCAACTGTGCTGCACCATTGTCCTGTCACCAGCCCTGTGAAAGGACTCCAGTGTACACAATAAACTCAAGAGGTGCTTTCACCTGAGTCTCTCATTACATCCTTCTCATTCTCTCCACAGACAACTCAACTCTCTCACACACAAACAAGTCTCTTACCTGTCCAGCACGTAGCCGAGAGCTTTCTGTCGCGTGCCTGTGTAGACAGAGGGGCTGTTCTCCCAGGCCACCAGGTTGGAGGCATCATGGAACAAGTGAATATTCACCAGGTCAAAGGCACTAAAGAGAGAGAGGGAGAAAGTTTAGCAACACCTCATGCCTTAATGGTTTAAATGTATGACCGTACTACATGTGCAGTGACTCACACCCATATAGATGTGTCTGTATAAAAAGAGAATTTACGAGAACAGATACAGTAACTAATCAAATGTAATTTTAAAAAATTAGAGTTAGTGCAGATACTCTGAACACAGTAAATAGAATTCACACAATATAAAAATAAACACAATATAATTTTCCCCGCCGATAATTTTCTCTATTTGCCGATAATTTTCTCTTTATGTCTATGTTGCAGAAATTGCTTTTAAATCTATCAACATAAGCATTTTTTTACCATTGAGTAAATGGAGCATTCGTTTCAGACATTGTGGTGGGAGTGTGAAGTAGGGGTGGGCAATATTATATCATATACAATATATTGTGACAGAAATATTATGATATTAAAAATCCATATCGTGATAATAGAGATGTTCTGTCTTAAAATAAAATCTATTATTTACTGTGAAGCTTCAGGTGCATTTATTGTATAATTGTTTTAGTTTGCAGTTTATATGCATGCACTAAATATTCTGCAATATTATTTGCTGCATTATATTATTTTATGCTATATTATTTATTTTGCCACATTATTATATACTGATATACTATTATACTATATTCCTGAAATGAATGAATTATTTTAGTTTTCCTATATAGCCAAGTATATGGTTATCACAAAAATACCCTGAAATATCGTGATATTATTTTAGAGCCATATCGCCCACCCCTAGTTTGAAGATAATATGGGTATATCGTACATCTCAGGCCAAAATTGCTACTATTGAAATAATTGTGAATTCTGTTTTGAGTACCAGAACAAATTGCAAAAAAAGAATACCCTCAAATTATTTCGCAACAATGGGAAAAACAATATGGAAATATAAAAATGATGGTTGCAGTTATTGCTCATGTGATCTCTTTATATATATTTTGTTAACACTTTACAATAAGGGTCACAAATAGCAGTACATACCACAGTAATAACTGTCTCAACTCATTATATATTGACAATACTTAAGACATACTTCTTAACTAAAGTCTCAACTCCTTGTTATTGCTTATATTATTAAGCATTAAGTTTAGTAATGATTAATAATGTATTTCACTAATGTCAGTTAATAATTAGTTTAGACATTGTCATTAAGTACTGCTTTAAAGTGTAACCTATATTTTGTTTATTTTTTATTTATGTTAATTATATTTTAAATAAAAAATGTATTCAATACATAGCAGGAATTTTATCCCTACTTATTATTTAAAAAGCTGTATTTAAACAGAAAAAGCAATTATTCAGCTGTATCTACTAATTAATCAATATGTACTAATTATTGAGTATTTACTAAGTAATTATTTGAAGTATTTTTTTTTCTTCCTCAATATAGTATAAACTTTACATGTAACCAGAGGTCTAAAGTATTTTCACACATGCAAGCTTTTAGAATAGAAAGGGTTAAATCAAAATGTCTGTGGTAGCTTAAAAAGATAGCTTCTTTAAAAGCTACAAGTAATTTCATTTCCAATTTGTGTGCATATCTGTGTGTTTAGCTTTGATCTTTAATAGTGCATGCTCTGAGCCTTCACACTCCTCACTGAGCGCATGCACCCAGCTCTAATCTGTTTAAAAGTGACATGTGTAGAACACTACAGATGCTTTCACAGTGGCACTGCGGCTAAGCCTGTTATATCTCACAGTATATGTCACTGTTTCATTCCCTCGCTCCTTCTCTCTACCACCCGCATGTCATCTCTCTCTCTCTCTCTGGACCGGAGCCCTGTCCCTGTCGAGCATCATCATCCCTCCCTTCCAATCCTCTGTTTTGGCCCTTTTGTTCTGTTGTATTTCTTCTATTAGATTACCAGATCCCTCCTCCCCCTTTACCCATCTCCCCACGGAGAAAACCTTTAGATCCAGAATGCGCAGGTTCAATCGCATGTAATGTTTTCTGTCATCTGTCAGATGGAGCTGCTTGACTAACGTGATTAGGCCTAATCCAATCCAGTCCACTGGCCTGCCCACAGCACTGACACACACACACACACCCAGACTGGAGCTGGACAGGGCTGGAGGTCTTCCTGGAGAGTGTGTGTGTGTGTGTGTGCAGGTAAACCACATACACTTACCAGTCTCCCAGAGCCCAGCGAGTCCTGATGAAGCCTTTTCTGGACCATTTGCACTGTGAATAAACAGCAGATATAAACAACAATAATCAGCATTTTAGAATAAATACAGTTTACAAACTAAACATTACAGGCATTTTATATTTTATAATATCATGATAAATTTGTATTTGTGCCTATTTGAACTGATAACCTGGTAACTAAGCATAATGTGGATATCGCCAGCTCTTTAAAAACTAAATTAAGTTCTTTATCAACTGCATGTTTCTTTACTGAAAGTACAATAAGTCCTGTTTAATTGTTGGATGAAGTGCAGCATTTTTTTTAAAATAAAAAATCCTTAGGTACCGCTTTAAAATAAGGCTCTTTTAAGTTTATTAATAGTTTATTAATGGTTATGAATTAAGTTTTAAATACTTTAAAAAACAATCTAGTAATCTCTAGTAAAATACTATAGAAAGTCAGTTTAGTCATGTAATATGTTGTTGTTATTGTTAACTAAATGAATAAAGTTATTAAGAGAAATGTTAATGCTGACTGATGGATAAGACAAATTGAGATAAATATCTAGAAAAATCTAAGGTTTTACAGTATAAATGAATGTGGAATCACTATTTGGTACATGACAGGCCAATGTTGCCTTTCCTATTCATTTGTTGTAACTGCTTATTAATGGTTTAGAACCTAATTAATAACCATTAATAAAGTAAAATATTTATAAAGGAGGCTTATTTTAAAGTGCTCCCAATCACTATGTAATTTAATTAGCAGTTTTTTAAATACTGTGCAACACGGAGCATCATAAAAATTTCTATAAATATCGTAATACATTATTTTTGCCATATTGCTCAGCCCCAATCACAAGGGTATTGTACACATACACAATCTCTCTCTCTCTCTGTGAAAAGACTTCATTCAGAGCGGTCAGCCTTGCACCTGGATTTTATGAAATTAGTAGTGAATGACACTGTAAGATCATACCAAGAGATCTTATTTTTTACAAAATAGGGAATAGCATTTACATTAAATGTAAAATTAGATAACAGTGTGTGAGTACAGCGTTAGCTGCACCAAACAACTAATTCCCTGAATGACGTCCAGAGTTTTATGTCATTAAATTTAAGAATCTAAAATCTTTGTAGCATCTTTTTGATCAGCGCACCGAAGAACTGTGTACTCCCTGCAACCAAGCAGCTTATATTCCTCTGCCAGCCTTTAGCAGACTACAGAGGTCTGTGCATGCTTTAGAAAGAACCAAGAATCTCTGACCAAAACATAAGGACACAGGTTCTGCACTGCCCTCTGGTGTAGGTGGTTCTGTGAGGATTTAAGTGCACTTGTTGGCTGAAAAAGGTGTCAGTAAGGTAAGGATGTTGGATGATAACCTCACCTCATCATAAAGGATGAGCCTACTCCTGGCATTAGACATGGTGCCAATAGGTTCATATATGTAGGTATACTCCAGAGAGTTCTATTGTATTGGTAATGCTTCTCTACAGGGACTAGACAAGAGAATGAGAGTGCATTTCAGCAATGGGTGTTTTTTTTAATTAACCACTTATTAAATGCACACAGGGCACAACTATATATATGTGATGATGAATACTAACAATGACTAAGTTTAAGTCTGAGAAACAACATTTTATGCAATGACTGGAAAATGTTGTTGCCTCTATTTACTGGCTCCAAAACAACAACTTTACAGAGGAAGGAAAAAAAAATGAACTTTTAGTGGAAGACACTTAGGAATCGTTTTATTTAAACATGTTTTAAAGATTTCTACTGGTCTATTCTTAATTCAGTTCTGACACAATGTTTAGAACGACTGACAGTTTCACAATGAAAATGTCAAAAAAGCAATACATATATGGTGTATAGAATCATTTCCCAATTCAAATAAATTGTTTACCATTGGTCTAATGTGCAGCCAGAAATGCCACAAAATTAGATATTAAATAATGACAAAATCTTTATGAATACATGGCAACCCCTTGCTGACAATATACAGCTCTGGAAAAAAATTAAAGAGACCACTTCAGTTCCTGAATCAGTTTTTCTGATTTTGCTATTTTTAGGTGTATGTTTGAGTAAAATGAACAAGGTTGTTTTATTCTGTAAACTACGGACAACATTTCTCCCAAATTCCAAATAAAAAAATATATATATATATATATATTGTAATTTAGAGCTTTTATTTGCAGAACATCTGAAATGGCTTAAATAACAAAACGATGCAGAGCTTTCAGACCTCAAATAATGCAAAGAAAATACGTTTTAACAAGTACTCAGAGTTCAGAAATTATCTTTTTTAGTGGAATAACCCTGGTTTGTAATCACAGTTTTCATGCATCTTGGCATGTTCTTCTCCACCAGTCGTACACACTGTTTTTGGATAACTTTATGCCTTTACTCCTGGAGAAAATCCAAGCAGTTCAGTTTGGTTTGATGGCTTCTCATCATCCATCTTCCTCTTAATTATATTCCAGAGGTTTTCAATTTGGTAAAATCATAAATTTTAAATGGTCTCTTATTTTTTCCAGAGCTGTATATATTAATCAAGTGTTTATATTGAAACTTGCATGTCACTTTTTCAGTACTCCTCAAGCAGCAATGAAGTAGTTATATCTTTAAGGATTTAAAATGTTTTGTATTATTATAATGATAAGTTGCTTTGAAGACCTTAAACAAGAACAGAGAACAGAGGCTGTAGTTTTTTTTAGATGCATGTATGAATTCCAGCATAGTCACACAACAGTCGTAATCGGTGAGTGGTCTCAGTCATGACCTTGTAGTCCTTGTAGTCTTTTTTTAGTCCCAACTGACTCAAACACTATACAACAACATACTGTCCACTGCAACCTCTCGATCTTATTTAAGATGCCAAAACTTCATAACCTAACCTCAATCTTCATATTTCTCTTCATCAAATACTGAGTGAACAGCTGAATCAGATCAGTCTAATACACACATATACTGACACACCCACAGAGCACATGATTTACCACACAGCTTGTTATTAAATGAGAGACAAATTGATACTGCGAGTGTCCTCATTTCCAATGCACAGACAAATAAATAAATAACCATGCCCTCTCTCTTTCTCTATCTCTCTCTCTTTCTCTCTCTCTCTCCTTACCTCTACTTTCTAGCTCACTCACTCACTCACTCACTCTCCCTCCCCGAGCTCCTAATGGGGAGTTAACTGCTGCCGTGAATAAACTAATTACAGCCTGGGTCACATAATTACAAATTGACTAATTTTATTTAAAAACTCTGATGCAAATTAAAAGCCTGAGAGATATTTGATTGCGCCTCACATCTTTCAGACCACATTAGGACAAGATTAACTGTATCAAGCTGAATTACATTAGCATAGTTGAATTAATCTATAAGCTACTGCGGAGTGGGATGTATGATCCCAATAACACCACAGTGCACTGTTCACATGGGACAGATAGGAGAGTGAAGTTCAGGACAGGGGTTAGAAGATCCCAGCTGTCCGAATTCCGATTAATAACATCTACAAATTTGGCAAACACAGAGCTGTTCAAAAAGTCAGACTAACTTTCATGTATTCAATTTCCAGCTAAAAAATATCAAGTTACTAATTTTCCAGTGACCATAAAAAAAAAGATGAAGAATGTTTAACAGTTTTATATAAAAAAAATCACACAGAAACCTCTGGTTTCACTTTGGGTTTTTCTATAAAAAAAACCTGCTAAATTTGTAATTATTTTTCACACCTTCAAAATTTAGCATTAAAAGTTGGGAATTTTGTGATTCTCAGTATACAAATCACTCCAAAAACAATTAATAATGCTAAGGTCTGGACTCTGAGGCGGTGAATACATTGTTCTGAGAATATCAGCAGATTTAGCAGACTGATATTTTGCAGTACAAGGATGGACAGAAATACAGAAATACTTAATATTTTCAGATCTTACATGAAAGTGGAGTGGTGGTTCTCCTGTCTTTCTTTCCAGTGTTTATTGCTGTTTATCTGATATGGAAAGTGTTTCTATCACAGTTGTTGGCAATCTCTTTTTTTTCCTGCAACTTTTAAAAATGTTTTATTATGTATTATTTATTATATTTAGGCACTTGGATTACCTAATATCTAATTTCATCAAAAATATCTCTTAAAAAATTAATAATGGTAGCTGTCAAAGTTTTTTCTTTACTCAGACCATTATTTCCTTAATGACCCCACAGCCTAATTGGTCTGACGAGACATCAATGAACTGCAAACTTCCTACTTAAAATAAAAATAAAAATGCAGTCTTTAAAAACGACCCTATACAGAAAAGTAAAAGATCTTACTACAATAACTGATAAATGGCTCTTTTTGGCCTAATAATGGCACATTTTAAAATCTTTTTTCTTTTATATATGTATTTTTCTTCTTGGTTTTCTTGTTTTCTTTTTGCAAGTACGAAAAAAACACTAGCATTATTTGATAAATTAACATGTTTGCAGTCAGTTCCATTTTGGGAATATATAATGTAAAACAACAAACAGAGGTTAATTAATTTAATGGCATTAATTCAAATTACTGTAAATCTAAAACATACAGTCTGGACTGAATAAGGACAAATTACTAGGGCTGTCTTGATCGTGTCATTTTACCTGAAGGATTCATTACAAATTATTGCAAAGAGTGATTCAATGGTCTGTTTTTAAACCCTAATTATTGGAGCAGTCCTATTTGCTTAATAACATGATTTACCTGCTTTAATAACACACACTGTATTATTTGTAAATGGATTACAGCAGTAGAAGAAAAGGAGAAAAAGAGAGTAGAGTATGATACACTACACAAGGTTCCAAATATGTGCAATAACTGTAGTCCAGCTTATATTAGTTTTCTCTGATGTACCCTGCAATTTAGCACAGGGTTTTCGTGAATAGCCATACATAGTACAATCCACATCCAGACATCACATAACAAGAGATCAGGATTAAACTAAGCTTAAAGAATGGTCTATTAAGAATTTGTCTGCTGCGAAAACCACTATATTTTGACTAAAATATATTTAACAATATGATTGTTAGTTTTAAAATAAGTTCCTAAAATGCAGAACAATCTAACCACAAATGAAGTAGGACCACATTTCTTTTTTTCATTGTTTGTGTAGATGTTGAACAAGGAATATGATGAACATGCTGACTCAGGATTAAGGCAAGATGTTTCTGGAGTCACAATGTTACTGTTGCTGTACTGAACATTCACTCAGAAATAGTACTTGTTGCTTTTTTTTTCAAGTTTGGGGCATTAACAGGAATCTTGATTGACCACCACATCAGGGGATCTACAGAGGAATCCAGGGCCTTTTTCAGCAGGTATTATGTACAGGCTGTGTATCAGTGTGGGTTCAACTGTTCAGAAACTAAATTACACAGCTACTTGATCTATTATTTTCCTTCAATGCTCTATCATGACCTCCATTTTCATTACTGTCTGTGTGTTGGGATTGGGATGATTCTGATATAAATAATTACGGGAATAATTGTGGTCAGCAATTGTTTATCTGCAATTAAGCATGTTCTAAAATTACACACCCCTGGAGAACATAATAAACCACGCAAAACTCACTATTCAGTCAAAGGTAGGGGTGTGACGAGACGCTAATATCACGAGACGAGACGAGGCACGATACTGGGTTCACGAGAACGAGACGAGGCACGATACTGGGTTCACGAGAACGAGACGAGGCACGATACTGGGTTCACGAGAACGAGACGAGATTTAAAAATAAAATGTTAAAGAAAACATCAAAAATGAAAAATGGCTTGAAAACTATTTGACAAAATCATATAACGCAAAACTTAACAGACTGGTTTCTCTCACATTGATTCTATAAGAAATAGAAACTTTTCTAGGTCTTATATAGTGCAAACAATAAGTGCAAACCACAACCAGTCATATTTAGCCTATGGTTTGTGTTTTTTTCTCCTAAATCTCTTGTAATTTAACTATACATAACCACAACCAGTCAGACTATGCTTGAAGTGCAAACAGAGACAGAACATTTTTCTAAATACAGTATGTGCAATACGTGTACGGTTTATTTACTTACAGTATTTACATATGGTTTGTGTCTTGTTGGTCACTCTGTTACTGTTTTTTTTTCACTGAAAAGCCAAAATGCAGTCAGACATACAACCTAAAAGTAGCAGAAGCATCTTCTATGTAAATGCCCGAATGTTCCTCTTCTGCTGAGAGCTGCTCTCACTGCTACTGTGTTGCCAGATCCCTCTTTAAAAGTCCACACTAAACTGTTTTTTTTTCTCTGCGAGAAAAACTGGTTTAAGCTTGATGAAAAATATAGTCACGTTTTAATTTCGCGAGATCTTGTGGCACGAGATCTCATCACACCCCTAGTCAAAGGTATTTAACAAAAACTGCTGCTAAAGATTGAATCAGGATATTGGGGCTTTATAATCGGTCATCTCCAGCACTGTTCACTCTGACTGAGTGAGAACAATATTAGGATTTGGGCCATTGACTTTAATGCTGATGATAAAATGCCACAAATCTCATCCTGTCACATCAAACTACCTCACAGAGAAACAGTCTGCTGGCTCTGACCACTCTCTCTGCTTCTCCCTCTCAGTGGCCAGAGGAAGGGTCATCCTATCGGGGAGCAGATGTCTGTTAGAAAGGTCAGCGAGCTGGAGGTGAAATAGGCTGCTCTGAGAGCTCCAGACCAATGACAATGATGAACGAGTGTTCGCGGCGGATCGCCGTGACCACTGGCTCGTGCTGCGCTGACCGAATACAGAGGATGGTAGGGAAAGGTAGTGACATGGAAACGGAGGCACTGGTCTGAGAGTAGTAGTCCATAATCTCTGCCGTCCACTAGATCTCTATCTAAAACTAGCCAAGTCACAAGACACCCTGTAGAGGTTTGGAGGCGATGCGGCTATAACCAGCCTATGCACTGACCTTTGTGATGTCTTGCCTGAAAGACCCCACTGCCTCATAAATTAGAGCCTCAGCTGGGCCTGGAAGGCAGGGGGACCCTAGCCTATAGAGCTGTACACAGAAAAAATGCACTGTGAGTAATAACTAAATCATCACAACTGATTGATGTAGCGCAACACAGATCCTCCCATCACTCCTTATTCCACCATTCCATTTGCTGTCAAAATATTGATGCCAAAAGAACAAAAGGCTGGGACACTCTATAGAAAATCTGCCACTAATTTTAAGCTTCTCTTAAACAATATTCTAGTCCAGAAGCACAGAAGTCCAGAAGTGGCTCCCCCAACATTAAATAACTTTTTAAATGATACAAATGCCCAAAATTTACGTCAAAATCTTCTTGTAATGTACAGGGAACGCTGATTCTATCACCAGAACCACCTGAAAATCCAAAGCAAATTCCTCAGAAAAACATTCTCATAACATACAACAGCCAAGCGAAAACATTACAAATTGTATTGTAAATGGTATGCCAAAATTTATGGAATAATAACTGCACTATTCACTCTGGGTGGCAATGTCTTCAGTCTGGTCTGTTCTGCATATTTCAACTTGTCCAGAAATGTCTCTGCATAATGACAATTCCTAACTGTAAACGGAGTCAAAAAGAGCAAGAAATATAAATTCTCACCTAATACAGAAAGACATTATTTAATACATTTGATTATTATTATAAGTCACTCTTAGCAGGAGGGCAAGAATTTTATGAATGATTCTACACAGACCAAATCCAGGCTTTGTAGTTGTAATTGCTACAACTACTACTGTTATCTATGCAACTGACTTATCGCTGATTTTTAACAAGTGTGCCAGAAAACACATGTCTACTGGAAATTAGCCAGTCTCGTCCAATTAACAGAGCATAAGATGATAATTTGTTATCTACACTAGAATCTTGTCTGATTAAATAAATCTAATAAAATTTGAGGTCACCAAGCAAAAGAGCTCATTCTTAAGACAGACACAAAAGAACCTTTGTATTTTACATAGATACAGAGTTCATCCCTTCAGACTATTGCCCTTTTATAGTGGAAGATTAAGTCGCATCCAACCAAAAACGAAACAAAATTATCTATTTTGAAGTAGCCTGTCAACCGCCTAAAGCATCATATATCTGCGTTCAAAAAGTCCCGTCAAAAAGCCCTGGGAGGCACGCGAGTCGGCACAAACCCTTCCCATAAATAAATAAAACAAAACGTAACAAATGACTGCGTGGCGGCTTGACTTAAAAGGATTGAGGAAAGCCGGAGAAATGACAGGCCGCCGAATCCATCAGCTCGACCTTTCACAAACAATGC